>NC_053451.1:34004617-34345011 GCF_015227805.2 Hirundo rustica | reverse complement strand
TCAATATTTACAAAAAATCACCCCAAAAAACATCAGCTTGCCAAATTGTGATATCAGCAATGTAGTAGATTTTAAAATATTGATGAGACACGAAGGCATCAGAATTCCAGATCATCTAAATAAATTCTTTCAGAACCTGAATATCTTTCAACCTGCAGGAATCTGAGCTGCAAATTAAATAGAGCTGTTTAGGCTGGCAATGGAATTGAGAAGCATTGCTCTCTCTTGCAATAGGTTTTCTTTCAGCAGTTCTGCTAAAACATGATGCTATGGGTGTGGATGCAGGTGATGGAAATACAGCTGGAACTGGCTGTAAGGGATACACAGCTGTTATACGAATAGGTAGCAATGTTGGAAAGAGCTACATTACACCAATCTGACGTCCTAAGGGTTAAAATCATGGAATACAAGAATAACCAACTTCCCTGTTATAAGTTTCAGAGCTGTGATGCATGACATTGATTGATATGGCATTAAAACGGCTATTAAGCACTCCCTCAGAAAGCTCTACTATGTAGGACTGATACAATCTGATACAAACAAAGCAGGTTTAATGAAAACAGTGAACAGCAATTCCTGGGGCATCCCTGAATGTCAGGCTCAACTGCCCTAAACAAAGACAATTTCCTTCAACAAAGGTGAGAACTTCTAACAGATTTTTTAACACTAGCTCCCAAGGAAAATATATATAAGTAAGCACATATATAGGAAGGCAGAACCGAACCTATGGAGGTGACATTCATATTGGTTGTTGTGAAGACGTTATCTATGTACCAATGGAGAAACAAATGAAAGACTGACATCAGCACTCTGGTCTGGGAAAGTGTGCAAGTTCTTCTTTAACGCTAAACCAAGCCCAGTCTGTTATCCTATTCTTTTCAAGGAAGCAAGCAAAAACCAAGGGAAACAGAAGATAATGAAAGCTTTCAATAAGGTTTTCATTGTGCCTTTTGATTCCACTTCATCACTGGCAATTTTGTCACATTTCCTTAAGTGCAGGTGTAAAGTCAGATTTAGCTCCAAATTACTACATAGCCAGCATCACTTTCATTGAGCATGAGTCATAGTATGCCTTGAACAGGCTATTATTCTTAGATTAAAAACAGAATCAGCAGTCTTAATTCTTTGTTGCCTTACATCAGGTGTAATTATTTACAACAGGATAGAGGGAAGGCCAAGTGGCTTTATAGTCACCATTAAGGTTTAACACCCACTCACTGCTGGGGAAACACCTATGAAAGGTAAAGTACCACAGAAAATTAGCCCCTACAGCTTCATATTTGCCAAAGTCATTTGACTCTTGTCAGAAAAAGCATACATTTCACTCACTAGCAGACTACGCTAGTACCAAATTGTTGAGGAGGCAACCAGACCTTCATGTATATCTTTTTCCCTGTCTGTCTGTTCCCTGTGGGAAAAGAGAGAATGGTCCACACCTATAAATTTAAGCCCAAATAAAAATATTAATGTCTGTCTGTTTGCTTAATTTAATAGCTGAGATCAAGTCTGAGGGCATAGGTGCAATACTGACAGATGTTTCCTCCTATTCCATCCTTGCACTTCTCAACACTTAATACATGTATATGCATCCAGGGCCTGACCTTCCTTGGGAAGTCCTGACATCATAACAGGGCCATTTAACCACAGCCCCAGACCTAACATGAGCCGAAAGTCTGAAATGCAGCTCCCAAATGCCCCTGGTCTGACTGTTCCATTGGCTTGGGGATAAGCAATTTATCTCTCCAGGCAAGGCTGTCACAATGTCTCATGAGCAGGGTTCTGTTTAATGTTCTCACTCACCAGCAGCCCCTTGGTGGCCTGACATTAAACTAGGAAACAGCAGGAACAGGACTGAAAAGTTCTCCAGTCTGCCATCAATGTCCAGCATTTAAGACTGAAAGGAGAGAACTCCTGCAAGTGCTTATGTAGCCAGGACTAGTAGACCCCTGAGGAGGGGAAAAAGAGGAATATGAAACCTGTACAGGCAGAAAAACTGCATGGACATCCTAATCCTGGTCATTGGATAGGATCGGAAACTGAGGAATAGGTGCAAATGATTTGCAAGACAGCTGGGCCTTTTCCACCACGATGTTAGAGGTAAAAGATAATAAATTAGCAATATTCTATTTTAAAAAATGCACCTCTGTGTCTAAGTTTCATTCTCAGCATCTCCTCATTAAGTAATGAGACAGATGGACAGCAAATCCTCTGAGTAAATTGTCTCGGCTGGCACTCACACAAGTTGGGCCTGTGGCTTGAACAGTGATGCCCTTCCCCAACTTCTCCTCCAGAAATGCTGTAGCTTCTATGCTGCTCATCCAAGTTCCCAACATATTAAACAGTACTCTAAAGCATTATTATGATACAGAGATTCCATTCCACCATCTCTAATGCCATCTCTAGACTGTAAAGAAACACATCTCTAGAAGTAAATTCATATTACTTCAACCTGTCTGTGTCCATGTTTATGAAAACCATTAATTTCAGCCATTCACCTTCCTTTTTTCGATAAAAAGCAGTACAACCTCAGCAAAAGGTTAGAGCCCAGGAGAAAAAGAGACAGAACAAAAGACCAGGAAAGCAGAAAAGTGAAACAATATGTATTTGCAAATAGAGAATTGTCCTATTCAATCATGACTTTGTCATCAGGCTGATTTCTCTTCTAACTCAATGTGCAAGGCCTTAGGACTCTCATTATTAACACATGATCATACGGGACAATTCAGAGTTTTAGTTTGCTCTACAGACTCTTCTATTGCAATTCCATAAATTTTAAAACCTTCTTCACAGTTTATTTAACCAAAAGGACAGCTTAACTTTTTCTAAATAAAAACAAATTAAATAATCAAATCCATTAAAGGAATTCAATTTTGCTGTTTGATAGCTGTGGGTACACAACCTTGACTATCTGGTAATCCGAGTGTGAAAAGCAACCTAAATCCCCCTCTGTCTTCTCCAAGGCTCAGACACGCCCTATCAGGCAGCTGAAGGCTTTCCAGATACGTACTGCTCAGTAACACATTTACAGTTCATACAACAAGCCCCAAATCCTGCCCCAAAGGTAAACACACACTTGGTTCAAGACATTTTTTTCTGTCTGTCAATCAGAGAAAATGTCTTTAGCTGAAAGATAATGGTTCATGTGCTGCCACAGCAGATTATTTTTGAAAAAAAATATTCTGGGAGAGAGAAAAAAATGAGATACTTGTGTGTTGTACACCACTCCCACCCTCTACATTTTTAAAAGGAAAATAATTCTCTAGAGAGTGTTTCAGCTTTCCATAAAGACATGGACTACAGATATTCATGGGAAAAGGCACATATTCCTGATACCTTGCTCATAGCTTCACATTTGGAAAGGGAATTCACACTAGTTATTCTGTCTAAGGTTCAGAGCAATTTTCTCACCTCTCATCCCTTACCTCTTCATGGAAGGTAATGTCTGCCTTCCAGAAAAATCACCAATATCTTCCAGAATTTTTTAATCTCGTGTACTCTGTTCATATATCCTTCTACCCCAGTGATACCAGATGAAGACTTTCTTGCCATTCCCAGTAACACCATTTTCTCCTGAACATGACTACTTGGTTATCCGTTGGGAGACAGTGTCCCAAGGCTGTAGAAAACTTGCTTGCAAAGCAGAGAAATCAGTGACTTCTCTGAAGTTAAATCCCAGACCCAGAGTCACTGTGGATGGCCTTGCTTTGAGCTCCCTGCAAGATATGTGCCCAAGATTAGACGAGATGTGCAAAGACAGGACAAACATAGCTCACTTATCTGACCTGTGACCTTTGACTGTGACAGCAGTGGTAATAATAAAATGCTCACAACCACACTTTTAAAGATTAAAAAATAAATTAAAAATAATGGTTTGAATTAACCCCTCATTATTGGGAAAGGAAAGAAGCTTTCCCTGCATGACCGATGAGCACCAGTCCTCTTTTCATGACTATTGCTTGCAGGCATAGATACAAAGGGAAACAATACACCAGCAGAAAAACTGTCCGCAGGTTTTGCCTGCAGTTGTTTGAATTACTGGAGGCAAATCTCTGGGGATGTTTAATCCTGTGGCACCAGCTTCAGTGTAGGTGGAAGAAAGGAGAACTTTGGCATGTATGCAGTTAAAAGAGTGGGAGCATGCTGTGGATCCCCACTTGTTGACTTCAAGGAGGAGAAAATACCCTTTGGATTTGTGTAGTTTCTGAAATCCATGCTGTGAACCCAGCAGCAGAATCCAACTTTCATAATGCAAAAGAAACTTGCAAAGCAAAAGGCTTCTGTTAAAAAAATTGTGTACAAGACCAGCATAACTGGGTGATGTCATTAATAAGGCTGATATCACTCCACTTGCTTTGTTTCATTTCATTCAACAGATTTTGTGTCTGTGGAAGAAAACCAAGCAGCTATTTTTACCATGGAGATGATCTCTGATAATGACGTTTTTTTCATTTATTTGTGTGAGGCTGAGATTCAGACGTGATGACAGAAGTCCAGTCTCTACCTTTCCTTATGTGCTGGGATTGGGCTGGTGTAGAATTAATTGTTTTTATAGCAGCTAGAATGGAGCTTTGTTTTGGACTTGTGCAGAACACAGGGCTAATGATACAGAGATGTTGTGGCGCACTAATTGGGTTTATATCTGTAATGTTCTTTTCTATCTGTCCCCGCCCAGCTGTGCCCACCCCTCTCACTGAGATGTAACCTAATCCTGTTTTATCACTGATTGGGCAATGCCTCTGGGTCTCGCCTATGGCCCTGCCCCCCAGGGGAAAAAGCCATGGCAGAGGAGGGGCCAGCACTCTCTGGCATCAGTGAGCCGTCGGATAGGGTCTCAAGGCTGAGCAGGACATAAGAATAAGAGCAGAATTATCCACCAAGCCAGAGAGTCAAGACTCTTCCTTTACCTTCGGCGGTGTCTAGTCTTGTGGGCAAGGCTACACAGAGATCTTTTTGTTACTGCTGAGCAGGGCTTGCACAGAGCCAAGGTCTTTTCTACTTTTTATGCTGCTACACTGGGGAGCAAATTGGGTGTGCAGGGGAGGCTGGGAGGAGACACAGCTAGGACAGGTGACCCCAACTGACCAAAGACCCCATAAGACATCATATTCAGTACATAAATTGGGAAGAAGGAGGAAGAAGGGGGGACATTGGAGTGGATGTGTTGTCTTCCCAAGTCTATGTTATGCATGACAGGGCCCTGCTCTCCTGGAGGTGGCGGAATACCTGCCTGCCCATGGGAAGATGTTAATTTCTTGTTTTGCTTTGCTTCTGTGGGCAGCTTTTGCTTTCCTAATGAACTTCTTTATCTCAATCCGTAAGTTCTCCAGCTTTTACCCTTCCAATTCTCTCTGATCCTGCTGGTGGGGGCATGAGCAAGCATCTGTCTGGTGATTGGTACCCAGCTGGGCTGAAACCACACCACCCTAAACCAAGTCTTGTGACCCACAAATGCTGTATGAAAATCACATAGAAAATAAACCTGTATTTCATTTCTGGAATACTTTTATCAGGGAAAATAAAAACAAAAACAAAACAAAACAAAACAAACAAACAAAAAAAACCCACAAAGAAACTAAAACCAGATCAAAAAAATTCACTAGGTTCACTTTACAAGTAGAATGCTATCTTTCCTAACTCCACCACACAGGCTGCAGAGTTTTACTCAGACCCAAAAAAGGAAAGCCAAAACTTATTTTCCTTAAGCATTTGGATGAAAACTGCAGCCATATTAAGAACTGTTTCAAGAACAGTGCAACTGTATGTGCAGCAGGGCACTCAGGCAGTGATGCCAGCTGGACTGTCCCTCCATGATATACACCCTCAGAGGGTTACACCTTCACTTTTCCTCTAGCAGCTTGTTGCCGTGTCTTTTCTAATTTCTTTTTTCCCTCAGTACACCAAGAGACTCATCTCCAAAGCCATCACAGGTCCTGAAGGTAATACTTCCAGTCAGGAAGAAATTACCCTAGCAGCTTAGCTCCCATGCAGCTCCTACACACACACTACAATAAAACCAGCCACCATGGAGTCCAAATGTCTTCCACCTTTTTCTAATGAACAGCTGTATTGGCTTTGAGTGACACATTTTGTAGTGGAAGGCTGTGGGGATGGCTTCTATGAGAAGCTGTCAGAAGCTTCTCCCATGTCCAACAGAGCCAGCACTAGCCAGCTCCAAGATGGGCCCATAGCAATGGTGGCAGAGCCTCTGGAATAATATATTTAAGAAGGGGAAAAAACAGCAACCGCAGCCAGAAATAATAGCAAGAACACGGAAGACAAACACTCTGCAGACACCAAGGTCGGTGGAGAAGGAGGGGCCGGAGGTGCTCCAGGCTCCAGAGGTGAGATTCCCTGCAGCTCCTGGTGCAGACCATGGTGAGGCCGCTGTGCCTCTGCAGCCCATGGAGAACCACGGTGGAGCAGAGATCCCCCTGCAGCCCCTGAAGGGTCCCATGCCATAACAGGTGGATGTCCAAAGGAAGCTGTGAAGCTGGGGAAGCCCATGCTGGAGAAGGTTTCTGGCAGGACCTGTGGCCCCATGGAGAGAGGAGCCCAAGCTGGAGCAGTCTGCTCATGAAGGACTGCACCCTGTGAAAGAGAACCACACTAGAGCAGTACGTGAAGAAGTGCAGCCCATGGGAAGTGACCACATTGGAGAGGTTTGTTGAGGACTGTCTCCTGTGGGAGGGGCCCCACGCTGGAGGAGGGGAAGAGTGTGAAGAATCTTTCCCCTGAGGAAGAAGGAGCAGCAGAGACCATATGTGATGAACTGACCACAGTTCCCACTCCTCATCCCCTTGCCCTGCTGGGTGAGAGGAGGTAGAGAAATCAGGAGTGAAGTTGAGCTCAGGAAGGAGAGAGGGGTGGGAAGGAGGTGTTTTAGGTTTTGATTTTATTTCCCATTATCCTACTCCGCTATCTTTGTTAATAAATTAAAGTAATTTTCCCAAGTCAAGTCTATTTTGCCCATGACAGTAATCAGTGAGAGATCTCTCTCTGCCCTTATCTCAGCCAAAGAGCTGTGCATCATATGCACTCTCCCCCATCTGGCTGATGGGGGGGGATAGAGTGGCTTGGTGGGCACCTGGTGTCCATCCATGGTCCACCCACAAGAACTTCTTCAATAAGTATTCCTCTGCTAATTATAAATAGTGTGCATCTGTTCTGTGGTTTGCATTTTAGAGTATTTCTGTGGAACTGGTTCTGAAACCAAAGTTGATGAAGTACAATATTTGCATTCACACACATCCTAATAGAGGAGGAATCCTAAAATCTCATTAATGACAAGATATTAGGTGTTACATTACTTAAAATACCTAAAATGCTGATTTTCATTAAAGCTAGAATGACCTTAGCTGAAAGATCAAGGTTATTAGAGCGTATGTTTGGGTTTTCTTTCCAGAAAGTTGAGTATTTAAAAGTACTAAAGCATAATATTAAAGCAGTAATAGTAACATAGTGATTAGAATATTAGCAATAATAGCAGCACTTGCAGTAGAAGAGGAACCAAAGCTATTTACAGAGTGTTAAAATCTCACATCCAGAGGGAGTATCAATGAGGGAAAAAGAGTAACCCTTAGCTGGGAATTCAACTGCCATTTACTCTGTTTCACTGTCTCATTTTGGAGGACAAAGTGCCTGAAAAAGCATTAGCTATCCTCACAGAAGTTAACTTTGTAGAAAGATACCATCTCCTGTTCCCTTTTGCTGATGCAGTATGCTAAATCACTTGCAAATCAAAACAACACAAGAATAAGCATTTATTTCTTACAAAAGACAGAGAACTGTTTGCACAAACCTAAACATTTTTCATCAACAGATCCTAATAAGCAAAACACATTTTGAACTTCCTAACGTATCAGCAAAACATTACAGGCAGAAGAAAAAAAACATGTACCCTGTAACTTTTCTTCCCCATGGATGCTCTTTTACAAAATTCTTTTTCAAACACCACTTAGGAGCTTCCTTTTTGCCACATGGTGCATAGTGTAAACTGATGCTCCACCTTTTCACAAGAACATAAACAAACAAATACAAAAGGGGTAAATAGCAGCTGCAGACACCCATAGAATATTTCACTGAAGTGTGATGCCTGAATCCTGTTTAAAGGCCTTAATTGTGGGAGTTCACAAACTCCTCTTACTGATAGGCAGAGAGGGAAAACCTTTTTGTGACAGGTCTTGGTTCTAAGAGGAAAATGTTCTGTTTACTCTGAGATTTTATAACAAACAATTACTTCAATCTTCCTTCAGAGAAGTACAAGTCAAAAAAGAAACCCAGTGTTATCTGTTCGCTGGTCTGGAAGGGACCGGGAAGATTTTCTAGTTCCAATCCGTCTTCCATGGGCAGGGATGCCACTCATTAGACCAGGTTGCTCAGATCCCCATCCAACCTGGCCTTGAGCACTTACAGGGATGGGGCAGACACAGCTTCTCTCGGCAACCTGTGCCAGTGCACACCTCCTCCCCCCCCACCCCCACTCTTAAACTGAAGAACTTCTTCCAATGTCTAATCTAAACCTATTCTTTTTCAGTTTGAAGCCTTTCACCTTTGTCATTTTACTACATGTCCTTGTCAGAAGTCCCTTTCCAGCTCTCTCATAGCCCCTTAGGGTACTCCAGTGTCCCCCCAAAATCTTCTCCAAGCTGAATAACTCCAGCTCTCTCAGTCTGTCTTCGTAGGAGAGCTGCTCTAGCCCTCTGAAGAACTTTGTGGACTCCTCTGGACACACTCTAAGACATTCATGTCCTTCTTATATCCAGGGCTCCAGAGCTGGAAGCAGCACTACAGGTAGGGTCTCAAAAAAAGCAGAGACCTGCTGGCCACGCTGCTTTGGGTGCAGCCCAGGACATGGTTGTGTGAAATACAAGGACTGCATGAAATACAAGGGTATGAATAGGCTAAAAGAATATTTTTTCTTCAACACATTTATTCTCAGTGTCAGACTGAGCTGCTGAGTAAAAAAATGCTGCCATTTCTAGCATTGCTGAAAGTTTTAAAGTATAAAACAGTTCTGAAAGAAATGTAGCGAAAAAGATCACCAGAGAGTTAAGATAGTAAGCTACAGATTGATCAGCTTTAATACAGAAATACAGACAACTCTATGTTTTATTGTTGAATAGTCCTAAATTCATTAAGACAGGTACTTCAATGCATGTGTAAACTTCTTACTTAAAACACCAGTACTGCATGTAAAAGATTCCCTTCTTTTATCCTCCATATTCTCTGGATGATACTGTTCAGACAAAAATCTCTTTTTCCTTCTTTACTGTCTCTGATAAGGAAAAACAGAGCTTGAAAGGGCTGTAAAAAGAAAACCAAACCTAATATCTGCTGCTAGGTCTGGATCATAGCAGCAATTAGTTGAATGGACCTGCTCTTCAGCCTACCCTACAGCTACAAATTTAAACAATAGACTATTTAAAATGTTGCTTACCTTATAGATTTAGTGTAATTACTCATTCTAAGGAAGATTCAATCTGGCATAAATACTAGGTACACAAGCAAACTCATGTATGAATGGTGCTACTAACATTATTCATCAATCCTAATCCTGTTACATACTACTGATGGTTATCACCATCGATTTACTTATCTAACTAAAACATCTTGTATGGATTATGATGCAAACCTTTAAAAGTAAGCTTCAAAATGTGATACAAACTGAAACAGGGAGGAAATCACTGAGATATTTTTAAGAAGGAAGAAACTGTGGTCTTGAAAAGGTCAAAAATAGTATTATGAGAAGTGACTGCAAAAAGGCTGTCATGTGGTATCGCCATATTATTTATTCAGTGACTCCAGAGCAGATGTGCTTCATTTGCTAAGGAGAAAATCACTTTCTGTCCCTAGCTCACGCCTCTGAGACTCAGCCTCATCAATAAATGTTCTGCTGGCTGCCTCAGGTCTTGAGTGCGACACCAGAGCAAATCCCACAACCTTCCATTTGTGCCTCAGCAATACCCTTATTTTCAGTGGGAATTTAACACAGGAAACAATTCTGTTGACAATGTACAAAATGGGCAGAGATGTCTCTGCGCTGTCATTTAGCGGTGTTGGTTCAGCAGGTTAACGGGAGCAAGGAGCAGTGGGAAATGGATTTGCACCACTGAAGTGAGCAGCTGTGATTCAGAATGTATCAAAGCAACAGCTTGCTTGGGTTAGAAGCTATCATTCCCACTGAGTCAACTTTGTTTATAAATCCTCACTGCTCCTGTTTTCTGGATTAGAAATGCGGAATTACACACACTCTCCATAACAATTAGGCATGTTTGCATGGATAACCATCATGAATAAACCATGAAATCACTCGCATTTGGAAAAGAAAGAACTTGAACAAATCCCCTCTGCTGAGAAAACACAGTTCTGAATACAGCATGTAGCTACGTTCATTTGTCCTGTTTGTAGTATGGTCACATGTGAAATTAATCATGTGAACCATATGTCTACAGCTGATGATATAGTAATTGCAACGCAAATAAAAAAAAGAAAGGAAAGCATGTTACAGTAATACTCATGGCTTAAATTAGTAATTTGTTCTATCTAATAGAGCAGGCAAAACTGTATGACACAGAATTAATGAAAAGTACTGCAAATTGCATATTATAAAGACCTGTGCCAATTTTACAGCAGGTATCAACTAGGAACGAAAACCCAAGAGCAGCAAGGCAATAGAGCAGATAATATTCATATTTCTGTCTTCTTGGTCCTAGGCTACTCAAAGTGCTGGAATGAGCCTGGTGTAATTAAAAGCCACAGACTTGATGGGCTACAGTGGCCACCCAGTGCTCTTCTACAAAGGCTTTTTGCAAGAGAAACTTCTCAAATCTGGGGGAAAAAATAACCCTGAGGGCTCTGTAGCATCTGTGGCATTTTTATGTGGTATGAATAGAGAGAGGGTAATGATTTCCCCCAAGTAATCACTGAAAGATGATCTAATCCTACAGTAAATTATTGTCAATGTTTTTAGAGCATTTCTTTCCTTACCTACAGAAACAGTGCATCTTGAATTCTCTGTGAAGAGCTTATTTTAATTTCATGATCACTCCTTCATAAAATTATAATGACCTAGGACTCAGACTTGAGGAACAGTTGGCATTTTTCCCATTGAGTAAAAACTAAGCTCTTATTGTTAGGAGTACCCAACCTTATTTCTACTGGTGTTAATCTACCAAATGGGTTAGCAGAGATCTTTATCTCTCTCAACAGAAAACTACTATCAACATTTTCTAGAGCTAATCTGTATAGCTCATTCATGATAACAGGTTGAGGCCTTGAACTCCCTCCAGATTGTTTCTTCTTCTTCCAGACAAACAATGAACATTTTCCACTACTGTCATTTCTCACAGCGAGTACATTATCCATTTTCACAGCCCATCTCAGCCATCTGGGTGGATAGATTCTGCCTCCAAATAAAAGTCTCCGACTGAAAAGGCTCACAGCTGTTGTCAGTATTTACCACTTGGGTTTCATTTTGACACAACATATTTTTTTTTCTGTTTAGCTACCATTCAAACGGTGTTTTTGTTGATAAAAGGTGACAGAAAGTGTCTTGGGAGTAGATCACTACAGGAAAAAAGTAATAATTGCTGTTGGGCTATGTAAGGACACAGAACTTGCTGACAGAACAAGGTCCAGGAATGGTAATGTAAGACCTACAAAAACACGTAACTCCCTCTGTGAAGGATTTCTGTTTTCTGTTATTCTCAAAACTGCCTGACTGGTCCTGACATTCTTTTCTGTGGATAGAAATGTTACATAAATTACAGCTACCACCCTCTATGTTAGTTTAAGACCATAGGCAATTCATTTGAAGACTACAATGAACATAATAGTCCTCCTTCTTTGGAGAGACATTTTCTGAACGTAGAAGATTAAGTCAAAGTAACTTTAGTGATTTAAAGAGGCAGCAGACTGTGAGTTGAAATATCAGCAGAGCTGTTATGGGCCCCAGTTCAACATTTTGTCCTCTTCTGAAGTATGCATGGAAGTATGTGCATGACCAGTGCCACGCTCACTGAGTTTTAAAAGTTTCTACTGATATGCAACACGGTGGCAACCCTTTGGAAGATTTGGGAGAGTGAGAGAAGATAACTTTTACAAATATTATTTTTTTACGTGGAATTTCAAACCATTTAATCCCCAAACCTGTTGCTATTTTTTGCACTTTCATGGTTTAAATGCTTTCAATTTACTATTTCCACTATGAAAGTTTTGAAGCCACTGTAAGTAAATGTTTGGGAGAGGGCTTTTATACTTTAAGTCATTACATGGACCAGTATGATGAAAAAAAATAGGTTTGTCTGGTTTAGGTTTGTTTTTTTTTCTCCTCCCTATTCCTAAGATTTGATGTTGACTTTTAATATCTTTCACATAATTTATTCATCTTATTGTATTCTAAATGCTGTGTGACTGCTGTGATCAGTGGTCAAACCAGTACGGGACAAAGTAACCAAACCTCTGTCCAATGCCTTGGAGAATGAAGGAAAAAATGTTATTCAGGTAGCTGAAATTGAACTATTAATTCTGAACTCAGTTTATTACTGTCCTCACAGAGAACATGAGAGAAGCATGGTTCCCTGAAACCCCAGCAAGAAAAGGTTCCCAATGGAGAGAAAGAGACTAATGCAGGTCTCCCTGTCTTCCTCACATTTAAGTTTCCAGAATAATTCACAATAGACGACCAAGCGTGAAAATGTGTACTAAAGCCACATGCAATGTACTGCCTTCAGACCATACTTGCTGCTATCTCACAATCTAACAGCACCTGAAAACATCTAAGAGAACAAGTGTTGCACAACAGCTTGAGCCAAATCTGACTGTCAGCAACAAGGAAATATAAAATGATTTCTCAACATCACTCAGATTGTAACTGTTTCAAGAACCACAACAAGAAGAACTGTTTTTTCCCAAGGCAAATTCTGGTTTTGCAGGTAGAAACATGTCTTTCTTTGGATGTCTTTATTTTAATGCATTTGCAGTTAGTTCTTCACAGGCATCTAATAAATATTCGATGCACCTTTGGCCTGCCTGTACTCTGAAGTAATTTACACCACCACGTACATGTAATTCACATTTTTTTGTACTCCTACTGTTAGTATATTTTTCTTGTAATCATAGAATTATTAAGGTTGGAAGAGACATCAAGTATCATAGAGTCCAAGCATTATTCCAGAAATGCCAGGTCCACCAATAAATCATGTCTCTAAGCACCATGTCCACATGTTTCCTGAACATTTCCAGGGACAGTGACTCCACCACTTCCCTGGGCGGCCTGTTCCAATGCCTGACCATGCTTTCAGTGAAGAACTTTTTCTTATTATCCAATCTAATGGTTGGGAATGTGTTTTCAACAAGTTCTGGTTATGGTAGGTAAATAAATCTTGGAAGCTCTCTGCCAGATACTTAAACAGGAGAAAGATAAACTTCGGCCAAATATATCAGGGATTATAAATTCCCTCAGAGAAATGAAGATAAGAGAGACTCTTGTCCTTTGAGTCCAAACCTTCAATTCATAAGACCTTTCTTAAGGGAGAAAATTTCAGCACTGTGTTTGTAAGGCTTTTGGTTGTTGCCTTTTTTTTTTTTTTTTTTCCCTAATTATTATTAATACGTGAAATATAAAACTGCCATGAAACATCTTACTCATTGACTTATGTCTGGCAGAGAACACAAAGAAGGAGTGTGAAATTGTAACAACAGAACAACTTATCTAATTTCTACTTTTGAACTTGTATATGTCAATTTTTCTTTTTTTTTTTTCTCCTTTTAAAGTCCTTCCAAATTCTCAGCATCCATGGTGTTTTGACATCGGATTCCACTTGTATGTCCTTTCATCAGACTTGGGAGAGTGTCTTTCAGCTTTCCTAAATGCCCCTTTAGTGGAATGTGTAGGAAAATCTTGAGACAGGCAGAAAACTTACCTTCTTCACAATGTTTAACACTGTGGCCCCTTAAATCATGCATTTCCTAAAGGAAACAGCCTCAATCTTTAAAATCTCTCATCCTGAAAGCCTTCGTGCCTCTACTCCATAGTGACCTTCACATAAACAAAAAGCTGATGAATTTCGAGAGAGGTGCAATACGTTTGTTGTTGCTCAAGGCTGATAACATTTTAGATCTAACAAGTAATTACAGAAGGAGGCAAAAGACTTCTTTTTATTTGTTTTTAATCTAAACAGGAATTGGTATAATCTGGTAAAGAAAGGAGGAGAACTAAGTAATTTTTCTTTCTCCTTGGAAGAAGGAATTAAACAGGGGAAAATAAAGTCTTCTCTGATGAACAAGAAGAGTTGAACAGTAACGTAGGTTAGCTATTTGAGGGGAGAAATTGCTGAACATAGGGAAGATTCTATGAAAAACACAGGACAATGGTTTCCAGATGATGAGGTATTTGGGTAAAAGAGATTTAGGCTGGGACTGAGTTGCAAAAGGCAAAGGGAAAGAGAAGACAGTGACACAACTCTCTGGAATGAGCATGGAGAATAGTGGTGCCTGAGACTGACTGGAAGCAAAGGATGGAGACAGAGACAGTGAGGACACTTCTATAGTGGTGGGAAATCACACTGCAATTTGTGTAGGACCAAAATCAGGCCCTATAATTTTCTGTGCTTCTCTGCTATCCTTTGCTTTCTAAATAAAATGTGCTTATATATCACTGACGTAACATTGTTCTGATATTGCACTGCCTTCAACTCACTATGCAAAGGCAAATTCTCAGAGGGTAAAGTAGTGAACTTCTGAGAGGCACAGAAAGGAAAAGAAGGTAGCAAAAATTGGAAGAAGATCTGGAAGATTTGAAACAGTAAGGCTAGCAATTTTTTTGAGTTGTGTCTCAAGGTACCCACAAAAAGGTGTGCACTGCAAGGGAAACTGACAGCATTTCAATGAGAAAATATCACTTCAGGGACCAGAGACACAAGAAGCATGTTGAAAAGTAGTGATACATAGATAAGGTTGATGCAAAGCCAGAAACCAGCATCAAATGTCAGCAGTGAAGAGATTGTAAGTGTGTGAAGAGACAGAACCATGGCAGATGCAATTTAGGCATAATAAAACTGAAATGAGTAAGATCAGAACAAACTAGGAAAACCCAGAAGTGATTCACTTCTGTTGACAGTTAGCAAGGAGAGGAGAGAGAAAAGATACTTTTGCTGGGCATTTGGGGGTAATGAGAGGGATTGAGGGGGTATTCTGTCCAGTCATTTGTAAGATCAATGACAAAGGGCTTCGTCCACTGAGGGTTAAAGAGTCTGTGTACTCATTCACTTGGAAAAAACATTACTTTCTCTTTTCTTCTCCTCCCACACATTCTTTATTGGCCGCACATTGCCTTAATCTGTGTAATACTCAGGGCTTTCCTTTTCAAGCCCCTCATGTGCAATATTATTGGGAGCAAGCTGCTCCCATTGACACATCTCACCCTACCCAGTTGCTGCAGCAGTACCTCTAGCCCTTGTTTTCCACCATTTGAATTGCTCTTCCTTTCACTCACTCTTAGTCCCTAAATTTTGGTTAGTACCTAAATCTGTGCTGGGGATTCAACTGAGTAGCAGGTGATAACAGTAAAAAACTCATCTTTTAGACAGCCATTGTTTCCTCACAAGATTTATGTGCCAAGCTTGTCAGCTGTGACTGACAAGTGCTCCACCAGCTCTGATGGCAAACCACCAAGAAAAAACAATGGAGGAGACTGAGAAGATCCTGAAGAGACTATGAATCTGCTTTGAAAAAAGTATTCTGGAACACCTTACACACTGGAGAAGACACCCAAAAGTGAATGATCACCTAGGGATAGCCACATAACTTCCCTTCCTGACTGATCATTAGAGAAAGGGTTTTGTTGTTTTTGTTTGGTTTTTTGTGGTTTGTTTTTTTTCCCCTCCATTAGAGCTGATGTATTCAAATTACTATCGATATATTAAAAAATGGGGGGGGGGGAAGCTTTTTTTTAAACTTTTTTCATCATCCTGTGTGAAACTATATCCTGAGGGGAGACAATCCATACATTCATGATTTACCAGCCTGTCAAAAAATCTTTAAAACATTTTTCTGTATTAAATATATAACTTGTCCTGAAAACTGAAGATAGCAAACACTCTCCCTTACCTTAATTCTGTTAAAAGCAATTACATAGCAACAAGCTATAGGTTACAATTAAATCCAGGCTCATGTTTAGGCTGAGAAGTATTATATTTTTGGTGTGAAAGAGAATTAAAATACTCACTTAACCATTCAAACTTTTGTGGAATTTGACCTCTTTAGAAAATCACACCATCATTTAAATCTACCTTGGAAGTTCTCAGAATCAAGTCACCTGTTTTAGTCAGATAGTTAAGAGTGATTAGGTCTCCACAGATTCCCTGGTAACCAGCTTCAAATTTTTAAAAACTTTGTAATTATCTTAAACAGTCTCTGACACTTAAATTCCTTGCTAGTTTACCATGTTACATTATAGGGACATAGCAAAGTTATTGTGGATATACCCTATAGATATTATTTTGTTAATTATTACTCAGTAAATATCCTCCTAAGATGCATTAGGGACTCTGTTAGTAACATTGACCTTTTTTGGTGAACCTCTGGCAGCAGTTCAGGTTTTTCAGGGCCACACACTTCTAGGCTCACGTTCAGTCTTCTTCTTCCTACCCAAGCATACCCCTGAGACAATCCCATTATTTTGGATCCTTTTTGAGGTTTATGATTCAGTCAACTGTTCAGCCGGAGAACTGTGTGTGCCTAGTCTCAGGTGAGCTGAACTGGTTTCTCATAGAATCATAGAATAGCTTGGATTGGAAGACTCCCTTAAGAAGCACCTGGTTCCAAACCCCCTTCCATGGGCAGGGACACCTTCCACTAGACCAGATTGCTCAAAGCCCTGTCCAAACTTTCTTGAGAACTTCCCAGAATGGGGCATCTACAGCTTCTCTGAACAACCTGTGCCAGTACCTCACTACCCTCTGAGTAAGCAATTTCTTCCTTCTTACTTTCTTCTGATCTAAATCTCTCCTGTTTTAATTTAAAGCCATTCCTCCTTGTTCTCATTTATCTAGATTTACTGTCTGATAGAGACCAAGCTCAAATGAAGACCCTGTGCCTCAACTGAAAAAACTTAATATGAGTTCTTTCTCTCTCTCTTTCCCTTGCTCTCTCTTGGCTTTTTTTTTTTTTTTTTTTTTTAAATGTCCTTGCAGCACCTGCCTACACTGTGAAAGCTGCACAGAGCTCAGAAAAGAACCAGACCTAAGCATGCAGCCCTTAATTTGTTCTCTCATAATTTTAAAGCAATTAAAATAAAATACAACAATTGAACACCATTTAAGTAATGGGCCGATCTACCAGCTGGGCAAGAGAGAAACATGCTGAAAACAGCTCAGTACAATTGCTCACTGCTTATTTTTTGTATATTAATTAAGTCATTTAGAAGCAAGAACCAAGACAAAAACAAAGGAAAACAAATTGGATGATCTCACAGTCCCACAAGCTCTTGCCTCGTCTCCAGGGCATCTTGGCTGACCCTTCACAACAGCTTGTTCCTCCTCCCTACATTTTTATGTATTCCTTCTGTTATATGCAAAAGAAAAGGAGAGAAAAAGATGCCTGACCAGCATTAAAAATCCTATCTCTCCTGCTTGGAAGGACAGGATTAATTTTACCAGATGGGAATGTCTGTAAGAGAGAGACCTACATCTCAGCTAGTCACCTAAGCTTTTTCTGGCGAATGGAGAGAAACTGGCACTTTCAGGACACAATTAATCTCATCCCCATGTAGATATTTAAACTAGGTCATATGAATCATGCCTTAGACGAGACAATTCCTCTCTACTGACACTAAAGGGAGCCTGAAATCACTAGATATAGATGTTTACATCTATATGTCTGAAGTTAAGTGAGCTGGATGCCAACTGAGCTCTTCAGATGGATTTCTTGATTTAGAGGCAAAATCCCTTATATTTATCTTTTGGGTACACATGTGGCTAGAAACAAACATGTGGCCTTTGTGTCATCGCTTTCAATAGCCCAAACACTGTAAGAGATATATGAATGCACCATGTGATTCACTACAAAAGCAGGTTTTCATAAGAAATTAATAACATCTCCAGAGCACATGGCACAGAGTGTATGAAAGAACTAATCAGCAATCCCAACACCTTCTCAGCAAGAATTCAGGTTCTTGCCTTCAAAGATCATCTAGTAAAAATGAAATAATCTTTCAAAGTCTCAACATTTCCCTTTTTTAGAATTATGCAATATGATTTACTTTCTAATAAAATCATGTTTCCTATAATGTCCAGTCAGTCAGTTCCTAGCTGATATAATAATCTAAGGATACTAGGGAGACCAAAGGGCATTGAGGACCCAGCAGCACATTTGCCGCTTCTCAGCCACTGGAGCAATACAAGAAACTATCTCTTCCATACCAGCTTTATTTCGCTCACAATTTATTCACTTTTCCATTTTAACCAAGAGATCCCTGTTTTGTGAGAAGTTCGACCCTTCAAGACTACCTGGCTTTTTCTTAGTGCTTAACTAGAGATAGATTTCTAAATAGGAATTTAAACAAGGACTAGGTTTAAAGGGATTCATTCCTAGGAATTTATATTGTGATAGTCATGGCTAATTAGCCAGGCACTTAGCATGGAGCTGCTGACATATTCTGAAGAACAGAAATACACATAACACTAAATCAATGGAAAACAGATACTATCAAGGTAAATATCATCATATCTTTTTTCAGATGGGATTATAAATTTGACTGATACTGGTAAAAATATTGTTATAATACGCTTAGGCTTCTGTAAATCATTTAACCCAACGTTTCATGGTATTTTATTAATAATAAAAAAGGCACACATCAAATAGATTAAAAAGTATCTAATTGATAGGTTTTAGCATGTAATTAGAAATGGGAGAGTTGATCACCTCTGTTTGGTGGAATCCTCAGGGACTGATCCTGGCCTTACACTTTTCAAATGCTGACCAGCCCGGGAGAAAATTCAGTCACTTACTACTGTCCAGTTTTAGCAATGACAGAAATGAGGCACTGTGGTCAATGGTACTGAAGACAGTTCACTGATACAGGTCAATGTAATTTTTGACATAGACAGCAATAAAGTCCTAACTCTGGGAATAAAGGAACTCTTCCTTACGGGCACTTTCCAGAGAGGTCTGGTGTGAAGCAGATGACAATCCTACTGGCTGTGGGGCAGGACACAAACTCCCCGTGCAGCCGTGTGGCTGAAGCAGAGCCAGCAGAGCCCTGGACATGCACATGGTAACCTCTGTGGGAGCCTGGACATTTATTACTTCTGCACAGGGCTGCAACTGCTCTGAGCCCCCACACAGCTGTGGCAGTCACGGCTCAGCATTCCTGCTGTGAGACCAGGGAGAGCGCAAAGACTGGCCACGAGACAGAAGAGAGCTCTGACAATCATGCCTTGCAGTAAGAGATGCCAGGAGCTCAGCGTATTTACTTAATCGAAGAGATGAGTAGATGATGCCTTTACTGAAGCCCTGAGCTACTAACAGGGGCACAACCCTTTGCAGTGGGCTCCTCAGTCCAGCAGATTAATGGAATAATACATTTGTAAATGTGTGAGAGGTTCTGATCACCAGAAATTATTCGACAGAAGCAGAATGGTTTTCTGAAATGTAGGGCACGTGTCAAGAGATAGATCCTTCTTCCAACAGCTCATGTTGGCTATACATGATAAACTAGATAATATACTTGATAAACTGCTCTGATAAACTAAAGTGACTGTGATTGTCCTGCCCAACTTGAAAACTTGGCCACTTGATTTTGTTTGCAAATGAAAACTGAAGTTTTGAAAACAAGTCTGAGCAGACTGAAAATCCTGTCCAAAATATCTGCAAATATGTGTGCTGTATCTAAACTATTTCTCTTCATGTGTCCTGCAACTCAGATAAAAATGCTTTTCGGAATTTTACTTATCCATTTATTCTTCTTTTTCAAAAGTTTTTATGAACCTCTGGGCTATCAAAGGCAGGAAAGTCTTTCTAGCTAATTCTATGCAGAGATTCCTGTTTGGAATTTGAGAAGTTTGCTTCTTTGGTGAGAAAAAAAAAAAAAAAAAAATTGCTTTATGGGACTCAGATTTTGGTTTACTTGTCTTTCCAGAAAAAGTCTGGAATCTTCCCAGGTATCAGGAGAATTTGTACAATTTCAAACACTTAGATCTGTCTGGAGCAGCAAAGGGAAAAATCAGCCACTTCTTCCTCCTCATCTGAGAAAACAGTGATGGTTTACCTTTAATAATAGGATTTTTTCCTATTAGATTAGGATTCTCTAATTCTGTATATATACACTTCAGACATGCTGAGACGGTTTGGTCCCATGTTTTGGGACCAATTAATTAATTAATCTGTAGCTATCACATTTTGACATGTGAACACAGGTAGAATGGAGACTGCCCACGCTGAATGTTCTCCAGAGTTAATTTATTTTGTGTGAGTCCATTAGAGAGAGAGAAAAAAGAAAAAAAAAAAAAAAAAAAAATCAGTTCTTCTTTTGAAATCTTTTGCATCTTTACTTGCAAAAGACACTTTCTGTGTCTCTGACTGTTTGTAAGGAAATGACAGAAGGAAAGGAACAGAGGCTTCCCCTTCTGAAAACAGATAGAAGCATTTCATGCCTTCACCCCATACCAAAAACATGGGACCAAAACATCTCAGAACACCCAAAATGTACATATACAGACAGAAGCAGTAGCATTAAGAGAGGAAACACCTGTGAAGGCCACCTTGGAAAACACAGCCTGCCACTCAACCACACGCTATCTTTATTCCAACTTAGTGCCAATAAATGGGACAGGGAAAACAGATGAAATTGGGAGTTTAGGAAGAAGACAGCCAGGAGAGATTTGTGAGCAGCCTTTAATTGTGGCAAGCTTCTGTCAACTCCAGCCATCACTGATTAATGGTCTCCTGCACTTCTCCCCATCCAGGTAACAGGAGCCACAGAGTTTCCCCCAAAAATAAAACAGCCCTTACTTTTGCCTGGAATCACTGCATTTTGTAGGCAGAATTGCATTCACAGTTGCTGTTTTAATTTCTATGCAATCTCATAAAAATCACACAAACACTGGCATCTTAAGCATAGGGCAACCTATCAGCAGTGATTTAATGGTAGAGGATTTAACTCTTCATCATTTTTATGTAAACATAAAATTGTCACATATAGGCATGATATTATATTCTAGTTCCTTGCACATATTTAAAACCCAATAAATTTAAATAGTTTTTCTGTCCTAGATATTTTCTTATTCTCCTCTAACAAAAAGGCCAATTGTCTATCTCTGATAGGAACAGCTCATTAGATAATCTCTAATGAGTCCATATTAAAATGGGAGACACAAAACAGAACTGAAATATTTTTCTATATATTATTATCTATCCAGAAATTTCTGAATGAAGAAGTCAGTGCCTAGCTTCTTCTACATCTTCCAACCACTATTTTTGTAACTCTACTAACTTTAGATGAGGGTCCCTTACCCCCACAGCAAAATATTCAGATTTGCTTAGCATCCATAAAGAATTCTTAGTAGCTGATTTAATTCCTTACACCATGCTTGTCATTTTAGCATCTCTGTACCTATTCACACATTTGTAATGGCCTTTAAGGGAATATAATTTTAGTCTATGGGTTAAATATAGTCCCAGTCTTATCATATCTAGAAAACCAGAGCTGCTGCTGTGTTATTAATCTGTCTAATTACCTCTTTCATTCATAACTTGTTATGGTCATGTACTGCAAATCAGCACTTGAAGCTGAGAGGACCGGTGAAGTTTATACTTAGGTATTACAAATGCTTACAAATCTTCCCAAGTTTGATTTTAAAAGTGGAGAAATCAACCTTCAAGATTCAAGCAATTTACTTCTTACTCAAGACAGAGCTGTTGTCTGAACAGTATGAGACTGGATTCAGATTTCCTGAAGAATTTCTATTAATGTCACTGGTGTGACTGCAAAAACTGGGCCATAAATGAGAAGTTTACCTTTCTATGGATCATAAGTACTGCTAGTATTGCAAGCTACCAAAAGAAAGAAATGCTGTGTTGTCTTAACTTTTAGAGACCTTTCTCTGTAGAAATTGGTCCAAGAAACCACAAACTCCTTTTTTTGCAATGAGTTATGACTTCCCTAAAATTCCATTCTTATCTAGCAAAAGGATGACAACAACACAAACAGCTCAGCTGGCTGTAGCTCTTTAGGCTAGATCCCACAGGTGTTGCACAAATCCCTTCGAAAGTTCAAGGTCTTGCTTATTTTACAGCATAGGCAAATATTTTACAAGCAGATGAAAAGATATATTACAGAAATGCAACTACATATTCACAACCTATATAGTATTACCCTTTTCCTCGTCCTCAAACCTCTCAGGGTGGAAATTCCACACCAGCTTTGTTTGCTTTCTAGTACTGAACCACATTTTGCATTGGTAGCAGAGGAACTGTACTTTGACTTGCCACTTGTAATTGTCTCTGCCATTATGAGTAAGGGAAGTCAGACTGTCAGACATAATCAGACCTAAAAAAGGGAGTAAACTCAAATAAAAGTTGCTCATGAGTCAGTTCTTAATTACATTAGGAAAAGTGAGAAACCAATCTTTCCTGCTTACTGCTTTTAAAATGCTACATCAAAGCCATTCCTGTGGCTTTTGAACTGTTCCCCACTTCATTGAGAAGTGCTAGATGATGGTGCATGATTGAACATTTAAAGGAGGAAAATGCGGAAAATATGCATAAGAGACCAAGGATCATGTTTGGAAGTCTGTGGCAGCTTCAAGTCCTTTTTCACTCCATCCCCCCTTTGCAAAGAATATCATAAGAGCACAGCAGGATATATTTTGGCTCTACAGGCCCAAGTCCGAAAGATCCAAAAGCTCTTTTCCTTTGGAAGACTAAAACAACTCTTGGTACAGGTGGCAAAAATATGGGATACATACAACTTAACAATGTTATTATATCATTAACAGAGACTGGCAGAGAGGAGGAATTACAGCAGTGTGCAAAAATGTAGACAGAATTCACAAGTTCAGTTGTCATTTGTGATGTTTTATAGCTTTGGGCATTGAAACATTTTGCTACTTTTTATTATGATTCCTCTGCCTTTGCTGTTAATCTTTAACTTAGGCTGGTATTGAAAGCTTCTAGGTTAAAATAATAATTTAGATTTTTGCAATGCATGTGGAAAAAGAGGATGAACACAGAAAGGGAAAGGTGATTAAAGGATTCCAGTTCCCAACACCTTCCACATGCCTGTGCTCCGTTCCTACCCCAACAGGTCCTCTCCATCATCTGAGAGCCTCAAAAAGTGACAACGCATAGGTCAACATTTCAGTCATAAATCACATCACGGTAACTGTTTGACACAGGCATCACCTTTTAGCTACATGGTTTTAGACAACATAGGTAGGCCACAGTTAGCAGCCATACCAAAAAAAGAAGCTCTTAGCTAACCCAGGGTTCAGGCAGGAGCTCAGTTCTGTGAGGTGCCAAGCGTACCCATTAACATGAAGACAGCCTTAAACTCCAGGTGAAGTACTCTGAACTCCTGGGAAGCCTTTGGCACTTCAAAGGGTCTGGATCTGAATTCACAACATCCTTTACATGAAGCCCTGATGACCCCAAAGCCAGCACTGACTGCCGCTTGTGGAGATGTTTCAAGGTGAGAGAGCCCAACACTCACATCTAGTCCAGTGCTAAAGTACAGATGGAAGCCTTCAGCTCTGCTACCCAAATTCCCAGAAGAACCAGCTGTGCCTCCAGTAAGACCCTCAAACTGTCAGCCAAAAATAGCAGCCCAGATTCACAGAAAAATCTGTCAGAACTACACAGAGACTTCATCAAGGCCACGGGAAGGCAAAACTACAAACTTGAAAGAAAAGCCAAACACAATCCATTAAAGTTTTTAAAGCTTAGGTCAGACTGTGGAGCCTAAATATTTGCAGTGTTAGCCATAGTTTTACAAGAAATATTGCTAATACTGAGGGATTTTAAAATACTTGCCTAAACCAAGAACAGCAAAGTTTTAATGGCAACGTCTGAAAACCTCTTGCATATGAATAAAGTATTTTCAATACACAGTGGACACAATTAAAACAACAAACACTTGACAACAGGCAACCCCCTGCCATAGTTAGCCCAAGATTTACTCATGCTGAAAATACAACAATACAACTACTGCATATAGCAGTAGTTCACTTTTTCAGGCACACTGCACATTTCCACAAGAATACTTCTGATTTTGGAGGCACCACTTAGATTTTAATTCCCTGACTTCTCTGATCAGTTTTGGTTTCTTCCACTGAGATACAAAATTGTGCATACATGAGAGAGGAAGGAATATATGGGTCCAAAATGCAGAATTTTAATAACACTGTATGTGGTAAAGAGACAATAGTAAGCAACAGTTATTTTTCTTTTTTTTTTCCCCCTTAATAATTCAAAATATAGGTCCAGAGAAACTGATAGACAAAGATATTTTGCTCATAACTTCTCAGAAAACTTTTTGCCTATTTTACCCAGTGCTCAGGCAGGAAGAATTAAACATCCACATAGGCAGGTACATGTTCAAAGTCAGTACTGTTCTTTAGTCAGCTGTAAAAGTAGGCTTTGATTAAGAAGCTATGGAGTAGACCTCTCTTTCTTTTGATAGGTCTGCACATGCCAACCAAGTTCACATGGCAGTCTCATAGAGACTGGAAATCAAGAAGTGAGAGTCCTACCTTGAACTTGAAAAATCTGCTTTCTCTAAAGCCATAACGTACAGCTGCCATCAGAAACAGATCCAATTGCTTTCCTTTTTCATTTTCCAGGCCAAGCAATTCTATTTCCTGTGCAGCCTGTACTTATAGTTTTATTCTATCATATGACTTAAAGACTAAAATATTTGAGCACCACTAGGATTTTTTCCACCCATAAAGGGGGAAAATGCAAAATGCAGAACAGATGTTTTATAATGTATTTAATTTATCTTGGCCACCCCTAGAGCTGTGGCTTATGTTAGTGCCAACCAAGCTAAAAGCAACAGAGTTCTTCATAAACACTATGTAACATATTGTACAATGACCAGGCATAGGGAGCTCCTTTCAATGAGCCTTTCCTATTCATTAAGCAAACTTCAATGTCAGAAAAAGAAAACGGGAATTACTGAAGGTGCAAGTGGTGCTGCCATACTCGAGCAGCTGCTGGGGGGACTGGCAAAGTTTGTGCTGCTTTCTTACATTACTGTCGCCGAATGCAGAGCTTGGAAAGTAGATGATCAAAGTATACATTGAAAGTGGATGAGTTTGCTGAAAGTAAAACATCTGGAGGTAACATCCTCAGAATAAGATCATGTAAACAGCAGATCCTGCATAATAAACAATTGTTTCAGAAATACTCAACAGTTGAAGAAGTTCCAATAAATTAAAACTATCTTGTCCAAACAACTGCCAGACTTGTACTGGTACAAACTTCTCACTTTTTTTTCCTGTGTCTATGAATGGAAACAAAGACGTTTCAAAAGTTAAACCCATTAGATTTCTAACAGGTCCTGAGGTACTTATTGACAAGATTTCTCATAGAAATTACAGAACAAATAATAATTGACATCTCCCCTGTATTTATTTAAACTGAGAAATCATATCTCAACAACAACCTCACTTTCACAGAAGATCTTCAGTACTGCAGGCTGAGGCAAAAAATAAGCAACAAAGAATTGTTGGTCTCAAAACATTTTTATATTGACAATTTATGGCACAGATCACAGGGAACATAAAACATAAAATTTACTAACCTGCCAAAAACATTATAGGAAAGCATAAGGAAAGGATAAAGTATGTATCTAGGAAGACAGAATGGTATTAAAGATTATAACTTGTATTTTTTTACTTGTTATCCGCAGATTTAAAGAATTCCTCCTTAGAAGTGGATCATAATTGCAAAAGTTAATTAGAAAGTAATAAAATGGGAAAGCTTATATATTTATTACAGCAAACAACAGACTTTGAGCAAAAACATAAAAGCAGGCTCTTAGAATGTGAACTTCTAATGCAAAATACTTTTTTAATCAAATGACAACAAATATTTTGACCTTACAAATAAATATGAAGTTCATTATTATCAAACCAAGTGCAAATACAGAAAACTCGCTTTAATTCAGAGTCATGCTTAAAGCAGTTTGATAGCAAAACATCCTTTGCAATTACTTCTGCAGGTAAAACTGTTCTAACTATTATTATCCATCATTTGCCAGCATTTTCCTCCCCAGACAGACATACTCATCCGAACTTGAAAAAGCCAGAACGACAGAAGTGCCCCCCCAATATGTTGGCTAAGGACCGTAATTCATTTAAATTATGCAACTGGATTCCCACAGCTGGCCCACAGCTTGGCTGAGAGCTCGATTCAATGCCAGTGAACCTGTCTGCTAATATTGTCCTACTTGCAGAGAAGGTAATATACCCAGCAACTTACATTGAAGTTCTGACTGATTAAACACAGCAAGCAAATGTTGACATTAGTGACAAATGCTGCTTAATAGTTACTGTGAAACCGGTGCAGCCAACTGGCATTTTCCTGTAGCATTTTGCAGTAATAATCCTTTCTTTGTTTCTTAGGACATTGCTTATCATTTGTTTTTATGCATTTTCGTTCAAGTTAGAAACAAATCGGCACAGAAACCAACCCAGATAACAGCAGCGAGACTCCCGGCTTTCAGACAAGTAATCAACAAGAAAGCATGCGAGCAGCATCCCTGGGAGGATGCACGGGGGACCCGACTATAGGAATTCTTATCCTGTATAAAGCTATGTAGCCTTGCACAAACAGCCTTTGGCATCTTGTCTCTGGCCTACCTGGACAGTAGCAAAACATGTTTATCAGACCATACAAGCCCAGAACCTGAACTGCAAGCAGTTAAAAACTGAAGGTCGCTAAATTGCAAAATTTAAACATGCTTCTATGCTTTAACCACACAGACAGCGATAAAACAAAGCCTCCACAACCACCTGTAATAATATGCCTGTTCAGCCAGCAATTCCAAAGTACTCAGCAACACAAGGTAGACATTTTCTGCAGCTGGTTTTACATTTACATTCCTGCCAAATTGTTGTCTCGTCCCCTCTTACCTTCACATTAGTCCGGAGTGCACAGTAACATGCAAAAAACATTGCAGTAAACAAGGAGCATATGGACCAGTATTCAGCGTCTCTGCTCTGCACAAACGGTACACACACGATCCCGAGCATGTGCTACTAAGGAGCATCCGTTCCCTCTGTCAGTTTGAAAATGCATTGATCTCTGTTTTTCTGACTACAAAAAGACATGTCTTGAAGGCACTGGGTGAAAGCTACATATCTCTTCAGCGAATATATATAGAAATACGCCCAGTAATTTCAATTAGCAGAGAATTCAGCATCTGAAACTTGGACCTCAGTTGCTTTTCCTTCCAGCATTTTAAATTCAGGGGGGAAAAAGGAGGGGGAACTCACCCGGGGGGAAAGGTGAGGAATTAAAACGTACGCAGTGAGTTACTTATATTTCCCCCTGGCTTTGATGTTTTCCTATTCAATATTTTACAAACGTTATACACAGAAAAATGAAGAAAGGTTTCTCTTCCAAGTCTCAAATTTACTGTAGATTCTGCACTGCTTCTGTTTGCTCTTGTTAAAGATGCAGCATCCCTTTTAACAAAGACAACGTCATCAATCATGACAGATTCAACATGTTCTACTTACAAATACAGTCTCTGATTAAGGACAATGGCTGGCTGGCTTATTAACGTTTCCTCAAATGCAAGTTCAGTTCCCTGTGCTAATCTATTTTTAAATAAAAAGTCCCACCTACTCCTTCCCTCTCATTTAATAAAAATGCACTGGACTAGCTCTAAATATTCTGAACTGCATTGTGCTCCCAGCTCAGGCGCTGGACATTGCTTTCAAACTGTTCTCTCGCTTGCTTCAGATTAGAAACACAAAGAAAAATTAAAATGAAAGCAGAAAAATCCTGGAAGAAGTCTGTGCCCTCACATTTGTAACTACATATTCTGAATTCAAAATGCTCCAATATATTCCAGAATGAGGGAACTCAGAACCTAGCCAGAAGGGGAAGCTTTAATTCACAAGCACAAAAATAAAATCAAACCACTTCTCTCACTCCTGTCAACCGCTGGGATGCTGCGAATTAACTGATTGTTTACTGGGCTGCAGGGACACAAAGTCAAAGACTCAACTCTGTTTACAGCACCGGAAACCATTGATATCAGTACTGAATTATGAAGTAATCTCCAGGAATAAAACCAGAAAAAAGGCTTGCCTTTTTTTTTTTTTTTTTTTTTTCCTTCCCCACTGCAGCAGATACTGTGGGAGGCAAGGAGTGAAAGAGGCTTTACTACCTCCTCTGTCGGCACAGAGCAATTTGCGTAGGATAAGCATAACTCAATAGAAATATCTGCAGTGACTTTTGGATTTCTTTAAATGTTTTATGCAAGCCCCCCTGGGAATCTTCACAAACACTGAAGTCCTAACCAAATCAGTGGGTATCTTTCTGTGTGCAATGGGGTGGACAAGCTTAAACAGAAGGGTGTGCATTTAAAGGGGAATAAGGGGGAGGGGAAAAGACAGCAAGGTTTTTTCCAATATCTTCCTAAAGACAAGCTCTCAGAAACTGTCGTCAACTCCAAGAGAACAGCTATTTTTAGCTTGTCATTGTTTGTGCCTTTTTTTAGGAACAAAAAAGGCAGTCGTATTTAAAGCTAGATATTGCTCTGTAACGTAGCCCAAGACAGCTACTTAATTTGATCCACAGCTCCATCTGTCATACAAATTAAGTAATTAGTAATCACAGCCTTTTTGGCACAAACAATGACTTCCACAACAAAAGAGATAAACCCTGGTTTTAAATCTAATTCTGCAACTTTTGTTAGTAATGAAACTGGGGTCTAGATGTCATAATTCAAAAAGCTGGAGTATCCCAAACTTCTGGTGGCTCAGGCTTTGGCTACAACAATATCCATCAAATAAGCCAACACATAGTAATGTGTTGCTCAGCCAAAGCACAGGAGAATTAATTGATACCTGTTTGTTTTGGGGTTTTTTTGGGTTTTATTTTTGTTTGCTTGTTTGTTTTTTTCACTTCAAGTGAATAGAAAGTTAAAGGAATTATTGTTTATTTTCCAGTACAGTACACTAAAATTAAAATTAAGCATCTTATTCCTTGGGAAAAAAAAAAAAAATCACAGACCTTGGAGAATTCTGTTCCACAGAAAAATGCAATTCAAAAAGAGAAGGTGAAAAGATGCGCAGTCCTGAGAAGTGAGGCAAAGTTCAGGTAAGTATGTAGCTGCATATGAAAAGCAAATTCAAGCTTGCTTTCTGCCAAAGGAATTGCACAAGGTTTCAGTCAGCAAAGTCTTTGAAACAACTTTTTTTTTCTCAATCCTAAAAAAGTTAAGGGTTTTGGGTTTAGGCAAAGAAGCCCAGCATGGGGAAAACGTCACTAAAAGAAAGCAAGGCTGCATAACAATACAATTTCCGGGCGATTATCTGGATATAAAACTTCAGACTCATTTAGGAAATCAAGAAGTAATGCAGTCACAAAGTCTTCACTCAGAAAAAAACTCCTATGACTCCTGAGCATCTAAGAGGAAAAATTATCTAGGAAATTACAGACTGATCTTTGTAATACTGCAAGGGGAGAGACCCCCATACATATGGTAGTTGCCTCTTGTAATAACTGTGGGGCATGTGAGAATTTGCCAGACAACTGAGACCTCTGTAGCAGCCAACAAGATATTACTTTGCTAGCAGACCAACCCAAAACATTTATCAGGGGCTATTTCAGGTAATCTCCACAAGCAGATTCCTGCAGGGCTTGTTCATCTCTGCCAAGACATTTCTTATCACAGCGGTCTAATTGTTAAAGAGAGCATTGTCATCAAGGACATACAGTATTTTATGATGACTTAACAGCTGCTCAAAACATCATATATGGGTTATATTTACAGTTAAAGATACAGAGTCTTCAAAGATGAATGGGGAAAAACCTCTGCCCAAGCCATCCTGACATGCCAAAAACAGCAGGACATTTGACGTGCTCAGGGCCTCTTTAAAAGGGTGACAATAGGGAAAAACCCAGAGATGAAAGAAGTTACTCCATTAAAAAAAAAAAAAGGTTAAAAATAAAACCAGTAGAGAGACCGTAGTCCAAAGGAGCCATACTACAGACCCTCTTTAAAAAAACACACAACTGGTGACCTGAATATTCTTAGATAACACAAACTGGAGCCACTATCCTGAGCTGCGAAATTCCATTGTTACTCTTTGCTCCTGTGCCTTCAGAAGGGCAGAAGGGAGCTCTTGGAAGGAAACTCTGGTTGTCTGCAGAGGTTCAAAGAGAGCAGAGGGGACATGCTGCCTTGGAAGATTTTGATCTCAGGAGGGCCTGAGGGCAGTCTGCTTCAGAGCAGCAAGGAGTGCACAGCCCTTCGCAGCATCCATCACTGCCCAGAAGAAAAGCATCAGGAGTTAGCAGCAGTAATAGCAGTAAGAGTAGTAGTTCCAATAGTGGGAATGCCCTGTGGCTGTTTTGCCTTGAAGCTGTGCTCAAGGACCCCCACAGTGCCATGGCACTATACTAGCCCAGAGCTGACAGAACCACAGAACCACAGAATGGTTTCAGCTGGAAGAGATCTTGATTATCTAGACACAACCCCCTGCCAAGGCAGGGATGCCACCCACTAGACCATGCCCAGAACCCCATCTCACCTAGCCATGAACATTGCCAGGGATGGAGAATCCACCACTTCTCTGGGATAACACTGGAACCATATGCGGAATAACGTTTTTCATCCTCAGACACCTAAGCTTTTTCAAGTTTGAGTTGTTTGTTTTTTCCAGGCATGATGGAAAGGGTAGTAGTTTAAAAGAGAGTACCAATAGAAACAATAGACTAAAAATGCAGTAAAGAAACCAGTGCTACCCAGGATTTGCTTTATGACAGTGCAATGTGCCCCACTTCACTTAACAGCACATGTGTGGGAAAATATAAATTGGTCTTAAAAAGACTCACTGCAAGAACGTGGATTTTGTGATCACCCTGTGATGATCACTAAGAAAGCGAAGATTAGCTATGAAAAAAAAGAGAACTTAGAGGGGGAAAGATCTGAAGAAGAGGGTGCATTTCTTTCTGCATGGGCAGAAGGAGAAATTACACTCCTATCCTCCAAAAGAGGGAAGAGTGGATATCTGCATGAAATTGGGCGTAATGGTGAAGGTTTGCAAGGCTATTTGTAGGCCATGCAATGCTTATTAGTATCAACACTGACAACCTGCGTCACTGACTTTGAGTAGCCAGGGGTGTAATTCTCCCTCTTCTTGCAGGAGGTACTGGCTTGTGCAGTCATGGCACTCTGGCTACAATCATGCTCCATCACTTCCTGTCTTTGCACACTCCAGTGATACAACCTACATAGCACCCTAGTCCTGCATTGCCTAAATAACTCTTATTTCTCTTATTTCAGCACAGGAGCTCTAAATTGAAATTATTTCACTCTTTTCCCCATTTCTAAAACTTTAAACTGTCATAAAAAAATGTTATTTTCCACATCTGCAAGAAGTTCCTTACACTGATATCCACATTGAGGGGTGGGAATATTGAAGGAATTGTTGATACGGACTGCAGGTCTGGGGTGCTGTAGGGTCTACAGTTTCCAGATGGCAAATATTGACTGGAAATGGTGGATTGAATCTATGGGGCATCTGGAAACAACTGCAGAAAGAAGAATGTGGAACAAAGCCCCAGTAGGAAAGAAGTCTTTCTTAGGCTGTCCACTGCAGCAAAGCCTAGTAAAACATAACAGACAGAGGAACTACACCAGCAGCTTGAACTCAGAATACCTTAGAGTTTTCATAAAGAGAAAGAAAAAAGCTGAATAGATTATTTACAAACTCTCATCTCCAATACTGTAAACAGCTCTCTGATATCCTGGCATTCTGATGCATAAGTTGCTGCGTCAAAAATTCTTGCTCACTTCCAGACCAGTAAACACCAAAGTCCTTGCTCTGGGCTGATTTAACTTAAGCCATGGTTTTCCCTGAAAACTTTCTGTTCCTTTTTTCCTGCACAATCTTCTTAATACATTTGTCTGATTTATGAGCATTTAATACTTTTTCTCCAAAGGTTCCAGCTCTTTGCTTTCTGCCTTTTGTGGTAGCATTGAGGAGGGTTTTGATCAGATATATAACAAAAACATATAATTTACTTAGAAAATAATTCCTTCTCAATATTTAAACTTATACATATTTCATAAACCAGGCTTTGCAGTTAGTATTTTGTAATTGCAGTCATAAAGCCATTTATAGTAAGCAAATTTAAAGAATAAATAAATAAAGGTCAAATTATAAATAAAAAATCAGTGTAGAATGGCCTCATCCTGTGAGTCTTTTCTATGACTGTGAATTTTTCAGGACAGATTTCCTCATTGTTCCTGATGATGCTAAAACAAATTAATGAGAAACCAGGAACAGAGGTTCAGAAAGAAGGAATTGGATTAAGCTTCATCTTCAGTTACTCAAAGCCTTATTTTTCCACTCCTGTACCTGCAATCCATGGATCAAGTTTATTTTACACCTCATCCTATACAACTGATTGAGATGACATGACCCCTTTAACGCCTCAATTGAGACACCCAGGCTGCAAAGACTTTTTCGACTCTGAAGATCCCCAGCTGAATTTCCTGGATTTCACTCAAATTGATTAATAACATGGTTCCACATATGTGTTTCATTTAGTGATGAATAGAGAAAACCTGCCTTTCTCCTTGACCTAAAGTCCCATGATAACTCCTCAAAAAAGGTATTTCCATTCACAGTCATACTAAGGAAACCCAGAACCCTAGGAGATTATCTAGGCTGTGTTCTTGGTAAATGGTTGTCCAGCTTCAAAGCCTCTCATGAGCAGAATACAGCCTTTGCTTCAATTGGTTCATTATTCTTAATATGGAAATCATAGAATCATAAAATAGCTAAGGTTGGAAAAGACCTCTATAATAATCAAGTCCAGCCATCAACATAGCACCGCTGCCACGCCACCATGTCTACCACTAAACCATGTTCTTAGAGTGCCACATCCACATGTATTTTGAATATTTCGAGGTATGGTGATTCCACCATTTTCTTGGGCAGCCTGTTCCAATGCTAGAAACACCCTTCAGTTAAGAGATTCTGCCTATTATCCAAGCTAAACCTCCCATGGTACCACTTGAGGCCTTTTCCTTTGGTCCTGTCACTTCTTACCAGGAAGAAGAGACTGACCCCACCGCACTACCACCTTCTTTCAGCTAGTTGTAAAGAGAAATAAGGTCCCTTCTCAGACTCAACAAAAGACAAAAAAGCTTAAATTCCTAGAAGCCTTTAAATTATTAGAAGCCTATGCTTGTTTTCTGCACAAAAAATAACGCAATTGTTTGAAAAACTTGGGGAAAAATGATACCTGGGGAAAATGATGCCTATTATTTTCATGATTGCCAGCATTCCCCAATTTTGAATTAACATTTTACTTTTATAATTTATGAACTATAATTTATGAACTAAGCTTCTTCATTTAAGCATAAAATCCACATTTCCATGGTAACAGCATGAATGAAGAAGGAATGAACTTCTAAAGTTCAATTGCATATATTACAGTATTTAAAAATAAACCTCCAGCAATTTCACTGAGGAAATTGCTGTAGTCTTTTTGTAAGGAAAAAAAAATAAATAAAATTAAATCTCTCACTGTAAACTTGTATAAGAACAACTGGATTTTGAATTGTACTTGATAAAGACCCATGTGTGTCAAAACACTTAGTATTTTATTCCTTGTACTGTGATTTTAGTTGAGGAAATGATTTAAAGGAAACCTATTGTTAGATTAAGAAATATGATAAAAAAAATTTGCAGCACTGGAAACAACCCAAATTTTCATGAAAATACTTGTATAGGTAGTTGCTTTGGGTTTGGGGTTTTTGGTTTGTTTTTTTGTGTGTGTGGGGAGGGTTGTTTGTTTGTTTGTAGGTTTTTTGTTTGTTTGTGGGTTTTTTGTTTGTTTGGATTTGTTTGTTTTCTTGGTTTTCTTTTTTTGTGTTTTTGTTTGTTTGTTTGTTTGTTTTTTTAATGTAGACAGTATTTTCATTAAACAAGTGAAGTGTTTGAATCTATAACACAGAGTACACGAATGGATATTTATTGGCCAAGATCTAAATACTCCTCTTCATTCCACTGATAACAGTTATTAGCTTAATATATTAACAAACTTCAACTTAGAGATCTTAACAGTGAGATAAACACCTTGTTTTTAAAATATGTTTAAATTTAGCTGGTTCTTGAAAAGTAATTTCAAGCCTGCACAGCATTTGAAAGAAAAGGATAATTAATGAGGGAAACTATTTACAAGGCAATTAGTGTAATTTTCTAGGTTTTACTGATTTCAAATGATGAATCAAGAGGTTTCTAGAAGCCTTATGAGTTAAAAGCAAGCTATTAGACTCAGTAAAGAATAGATAGGCTAGAACAGGTCTAATTAATAATGTGCTAAATCTAGCAATCTATTTTTTTCTTTAAAAAAAAGAAAATTATATACAAAATAAGCATATTATAAACATGAAGGAGCAAAAAACCTTTTTGAGCAACTTATCACTGTGAAAACCTGTAAACTGATGATGAATGTTACATCTGCATCTCCTCTGGAACCTGTGACTCCCAACATTTAAACACACCTGGCCAACCTGGATACTTTTTCTTCTAGTACTATCCAAACTGTACATACAATACTCTTAAAGTAAGCACTTAAGAAAGCACTTAAAGCACTTAAAAAAACATTCTAGCAGCAACAATAAACTCAGCAAAAAACATGACTGATCAGGACTTCTCCTGTAGAGTTTTACCAATTATTTCATTCCTTACTCCAGTTCCTCTTTTACCATCAAGTCAAAATATTTTCAGCTGCATTATTTTCAGCTGTATGTACAGACATTCATGGGAGTCAGTGAGATGAATCCCATGGTTCTGAGAAAACTGACAGGTGGAGTTGATAGGCCATTCTGCATCATATTTGAAAAGTCACAGCAGTCAAAGTACCCAGTGACTAGAAAAAGGGAAACATCACACCAATTTTCAAAAAGAATAAAAAGAGGACCATAGGAACTACCAGACAGTCAGCCTCACCTCTCTATTTAGTAAGATAATGGAAGAGATACTCCTGGGAGCTATGTCAAGGCATATGAATGGCAGGAAGGTGATTCCAGACAGCCAACACGGCTTCAGAATGCATAAATGCATAAAACCCCTAAATTATCTGCTGGCCTTCTACAATGAAGTGATGGAGAGATTGTGCTGCTGGATAAGGGAAGAGAAACTGATATCCTTTATCTTGACTTCAATAAGGTCTTTGACAGTGTCCCACACACATCTTTGTCTCTAAATTAGAGATGTGGATTTGATGGGTGGGCTGTTTGATGCATAAGGAATCCACTGGATGGCCAGTTGCAGTCAATGGCTCAACATCCAAATTGAGATCATTACCAAGTGGTATTCTGCAGGAGCCCATGCTGGGACTAGCACAGTTCAGTATCTTAGGTCATATTAATGACCTAACCAGTATGACAATGAAAATCTGCACATGACATCAACCTGAGTGGTACAATTGATATGCTAGAGGGAAGGGATGCCATAAACTGGGACCCTGACATGCTTGAGGAATTGTCCAATGGAAATCTCATGAAGCTCAATAAGGCCAAGTGCAAGATGTTACACCTAGGTCGGGGCAATCACCAGTATCAGGGATTAATAGGTCGAGAGAAGCCCTGCAGAGAAGGACTTGGAAACACTGGTGGACAAATAAATTAACATGAGCTACAATGTGCACTTACAGTCCAAAAAGCCAACCCTATCCTGGGCTGCACCAGAAGCGTGAGGGACCTGATTTTGTCTCCATCTACACTGCCCTCCTGAGACCCCACTCAGAGGGCTGCATCCAGCTCTGAGGCCAAACATTAGAAGGATGAGGAGCTGATGAATCATGTTCAGAGGAGGTCATAAAGATGCTTGCAAGGCTGGAGCACCTCTCCTATGAAGACAGGCTGAGAGAGTTGGGCTTCTACAGTCTAGAGAAGAAAAAGTTCTAGGAAGACCTTACTGAAACCTTTCAGTACATAAATAGGGTCTATAAGAAAGTTGTAGAAGGAATTGAGAATTTCATGTGGTGCTCCTGAAAACTGGTGTTGAAAAGAAATCTCAGCAGTTAGACCCCGTCTCTTATAGGGGCTGTAATTAATGGCATCATGATAAAGAAGTTTTGTGGGGGTTTTTTTGTTTGTTTGTTTTTTTAAATTATTATTATTATTTTTGATGGTGTAGGGATGATCCATATGTACTGACTGAACAAGTATTGTCATGTTTTGCTGTTCTAGGTCCAAGGGAATCCCTCAAATGTTGTGGCCAAAGCATGGTTATTTCTTCCTGGAAATGATGCTTTTTTAGTTACTTCCGTTGTGGAGAATTTGGCACACAAAGTCAAAATTTTAAAATATTCTTAAGAGACAAAATATTTTCAACAAATTTACATCTGAACGTAAATTTTTACACTGCTAGTATCTAAGTACTTCTATTATTTCACAGCAGTTAAAGGACTCTTTTTTATCTATATTATTTAAGGAGTTCTATTATTTCCAAGTAGTTAGAAGTTTCCTTTTATAATATCATGCTTTGCACATTTCTTCCAAGCATGTCCTCTTCTCACTTCAATACTCCCTTGAGTCACATGCAGTGCAGATCAGATAAATTCAGAGAATGTCTTCAGTGAACTATCTTGTAAAATGTAAATTACTGCTATAATCTGATGATATTTCACAAGAAAGCTGACTTTAGCACTGCTTCCTCTGTAACTATTTATAAAAGCTAAAAATCTCTGCCCATCTTTCTGGCTATGGAGTTGTCTATAAACATTTTGTTAATACTTCTATATGCAAAATTAGTCCCAGTGTAGTACACAGGGTCAGTATCTCTTTTGCATGGAGGACAAGACCGAATGAGACGTGCATGCTGACAGCAGAATACCAATTGACTAGAGCAATATTTATCCAAGAAGAGCATTTTCTTTTCTCTTAATATTTTATTTAAATATTTTTACAAATTGCAGCCCTCTTGACTCAAAGAAGCATGCCCCATTTCACACTTTAACTAAAAATATCATCAAATCTCTTAGGAAAACAAAGCCAGAGTCTACTGTCAATCATGATACAAGTAACCTTTTTCCTTTCAACAGAGTCATAAATATCTACAGCCCCATAAAATATGAGAATCTGGCCAAAAGAATAAATAAAATCAGACTAAAGTATGATATTTGCTGAATGAGAATCTGCATCTACTAAAGCCAACACAAAAACCAGCTTTCTTATTAGCTTCAAGGAATTCCAACGATGTTCTTTAAAGCATAAAATAAACATTAATACACATGCCACAATACTGAGCTTGTATGTAAACCTAAAGTTAATGCTTCCTGTTCTTCCTTTGGCAGGTTATCAGTTCTACTACAGCTGCTCTACAAAGGCACAGTAATAAAGTCTGAAAGTATATTTTTCTATCCCCTTTTCATCACTACACTCAAATTGGAGTTCACATATTGAAACATGCTTTAAAAGAAGTGTTTGTGAATGTTTGTTCAGTCACAATGACTGGAACATTGAATACAGTGTAAGAGCATCATGCAATTGTCAACAAGTATTCTGAACACAAGAATACTGTCATCTGAACAACTTCATATACACTTGCACTTATTGGGTAACTTCAATCCAGATGTGGTTTCCTGATTTGGGAAACTCCTACATGGAGTTTACTCCTATAAACACTGCAAAAATGATGGAAAGTATATAAAGTGTGAGGGATTGCTGAGAAAGTCAGGGAGTCCTGATATAGATGATAGAAATACTGTGTGGGTCTTCAGTGGAAAGGTGGGTGGGCAAGAAACCTTTCAGCTTGTGCTTATCAATCAGAACCAAAGAAAGACTACTAAGAGTTGTTACTGACTCCATAAGACAAATCAAACTGGACTTTAAGAAGATTTTTCCAATTAAGGAGGATAGGAGAATCTGTTGTGAGAGGTGACTCATGTCTACAAAACAGAAGAATGCAATTGGGTTAGTCGTTTGTGAGCTGGAAAGCTGCAATACAGCTAGTGGGGTTTTTTTAAAGACTGAGTCGGAACAGAAAGAAATAAGTGAAGTCAATAGGAAGGTCTTTTTTTCCATCCTCCACTAAAACAGCACAGGAATGTAGCTCATCCCCCACCTTTGATGATGCCCAGTCCTTCACAAAACCTCTGATGCAGTAAGGTAATGAGAATTCAATAATGGTTGACATACGGTGTGTGTCTGTGCATTCATAAGTTTACCTTTGTAACAAGAATATATCTCTTTAAATACTCATCGGAAATCTGCTAATTAATGGCTGCAGATGCTGTATATGATGCTCTGGAAAAACAAACCAAACCACAAAGTACACTAAAAGGGCAGACAATTGCTGTCTGCTGATTTCAGTGAATTCCTGGCCAGGAAGTCAGGCTAGATCATAGCCAAGTTCTTCTGGACCACATGCAGACGTATCTTCTAATTCACATGCACAAAAAAAAGCATAAGACTGGAACAATCTGCAAATACTTTCAACTCCACAGTTACTGCCTGTAACAGAAAACTGTCATTTTATACTTCTGCTTTGCATTGTTCTCTGCTTCTTCCCCTATGTTTTCTATAAATAGTGGCATTTCATGCCAATTAATGAGATGTGGTTTTCAAAGAGATGTAGAAATTCCCAAGCTACAAGTGAAGCTGTTAAAACCCATAATGAAGCTGTGCAATGCTCAAAAATGTTGGCCACCTTTTAAACTATCTCAGTACTTCTGATGCATTGGCTTTCTCTGTCATTTGACAGCCCTCTGCACTGAAATAGCTTGTTGAATATTTTACAATCAACATCATGGTATTTCAGTGAAAGGGTTATAATTAATTTTTCACAACTGCATAATTTCAGGGCATTGTGAAATACAACTTCAGTGGGTTTCTTCATGCAGCAGTGTCCCAGAGTCATATTGAATAGTTGTGTCTATGGCAACATGTTCTTATTATCATAGATCTCCTATATCTACCATCATCTCTGAAAAAAATTTAGGTAATTAACACAGAATTCAATGCTAATTGGTAAAATCAGAATTAAAACAGAATTTAATTCATAAAGCATCTTCTACCTGCATATTGCTCTATACATCTTGAACAGATAAAACCTTTTTTGCTTAAATAGAACAAGGAAACACTGGAGACCAAAAGAGATTACCATTTCCTTTCAATTTCCTGGCTTCTGCTGCTACAAGAAAGATCTGTTTATTGACTATTACATTATTGCACAGCAAATAGTGTAAATTTGAATGTTATTCTTCTACAGTAGGAGGCAAACTGGTAGCAGTCAGAGCCCAGACTGAAAGCCAGGACCCTCAGCATCTCTCAGTTTACCAGGTGTGGTAAATAGGCCTGCCCCTCAATTTTTTATCTGCAAACTGGTATTTATAGTATCATTCCCAGTAATAACTCTCAAAATATCAGAGTTTTTATTACAACTCCCAGTGTTTGCTGCCCTGCAACCACATATTACCTTTCAGTAAGGACACACTTTGTTCTGCAAAGCTTTGAATGACAAGTATAAGTAAGAGAGGTTAACATTTTCAGTGTAATTTCTAGAGACTGATTTGGAATATTTTATTTCCCTAATCTGATCAAACACACCTCCATGCTCACTGAATTTTGGAGCTCTACCACCCACAGTGTGCAACTTTGTGCTCTAGCACCTAGAGCATTCCCAAAGCATTTTGCCCTATGTGAATGCATATATTTGTACCTTCCCCTATCACAAGCAGCAACTTGATTTCAAGAATGGAACCAATATTTTTCACAACTCTCTCAGAATATATTGAGGATATCTCTGGGTTGGCACCCCATATTTTTCTGAATAAATAAAAAAAAAAAAAAAAAAAAAAAAAAGAAAAAAAAAAAAGAAAAAAAAAAAATTCAAGCTCCCAGCACTGCTATATTGTTAGGAAAATACCAAAATCAACAAGATGCCATTTATCAATATTTTTTGGACTTCCCCATAGATTATATCATCAACATACTCATGTTTCTGTTCAAATAACCTGCAAATTATTGTGCTAATGTTTTCCTGGCATGTGGTTTTAAATTCCACTGAGCCATAGTCACCAAAGGTAGCTATACAGCACCCAGAAAAGCCTCCAAAGTCTTCAGCTTTCCTATAAGAAGAATCTTTCACTGCCATACTCTTTCTTGTTTTACTATATTATCTTACATAGAGCATTTTACTACAATATTTTCAGCTATTCTACAATCCCCACAGAAAGCCAGTGAAAGGCGTGAGAGGGGAAGGGAGTTTAGGCCCTCCAGCCAAATTTTCTGAAGAAGCCTCTGACAGTTTTATGCCCGGTACATAATTCAGAGATATGTAGGTAACATGTTGGAAGGTCCAGCTGCAGAAATAGGGCACAGAAAAAAAAACTGGTAATGGAATACATTTTAATTCTAAGAAAAAGAGGAGCTGCAAATGAAAAAACTTAGTAGAGCAGTAGTTGCTTACTGCACTCTGCAGGTCAGAAGGTGACTGGTTTGGGCAAGAGCTCCTGGCTCTAAAGGCTTGGTTAAACTCCCTGCTTTGCCGTAGGCACACACCAATGTGATAAAGAGCAAGATGTTTAACCTACAAGATCTCAGTGTCATATATATGAAGATTAGCTCATGAGCATGACTCAGGTTTTTAACACTATCAGATGCTAACAACCACAATAAAAGCAGGATGAAATCAAATCTACTTAATCCCAACTAATTTGGGATATCACCTGTCACCTAAAATCTAAAGCCTCAGAATCACCCAGTCTAACAGTTCTGCAAGTTCTCCCGAAGTGTGAAAGCTTTTGGATGTCTAAATGACATTATTTCTCCTAATTTAGTCTAGACATTATCTTCACCTTTAGCACATACTCAAAGCATGTATTCTAATAAATTAGTAATTATGTCCAACCTAAAGCCATCTTGAAGCTCATCTATAGGGATACAGCCACTTAGACCCTAACTAAATCTTTCTTTGACCTCTGCCTAATTATCTCTAAGAAGCATAAAACCTAGATGAAGTGAACACTACTGTTAGCATTACAGTACTGGTGCAGCACCAGAAAAGCTGCCGTTTTTCACCTGAGATCCTTGCGTCTGGATCATTCAATTGGGACAACTTGGATCACACATCATCATTTTCAGAGAAGGGTTATATGGCAGGATGCAGAGTGGATAGACTTTTTATAATGGTTCCCCATTATTCACACAGGAAAATAAATTTAGTTATGGTAAGCAGAACTTATCATTGTCTCTCCTCTCAAGCAGATGTCAAAAATTTAACCCAAGTTAAGCACTGGAATTAGGTTGAATGCAACTGAGGGAACCATGATAGGAAGTATTTACTGGTATGATACAAGTCATACATAACTGTATTATTAAGTACAAAATCTGCAATTCAAAAAATGTTTTCAGTTAATTAAACAAAATTTCAATAAATTAAAACCCTTCTATAGAAACGAAACCAATCGACTTCACATATAAAACCATCTGTTTGGTGTATGAATCTGAAGGAAAAAGGCTCTTTATGTGTGAAGGGAAGGTTAATCAAAACTGCATCCCATCTCTGCAAATGCTCCCTGAATCCCTGAATGTGATCAATCCTCTTGCTTTCCTCGCAGATAGCTACAAAAATGGATACAGGAATGAAGGCACTTCCTTCCATCAGCAATGCAAGAGCTCAGTCACCTCTCAATATTCAGTCCAGAGCCCAAAATAACGTAACCTTGTGAAGAAATAGCCAAGATTTATAGACAAAGCAAGTGGAAAGATCAGAAAATAAATAAATCTTAGATAAAGCAAGTAGAAAGACCAGAAAAGAAATCAATCTGTGTATAGGAAAGCCTTATAGCCAACCCTATGATGAACTGATAATGTCAGAGGGCAGAGCTCAGCAGCTGCCTAACAAAAGAGTAGACAGCCGTGAGGAATGTCATGGGCACTCCTGCACCAGGCTTGACTAGAAGGATGTCAAACACTAAATTAAACTGTAAGCATTAAGCAGAGACCATAACCATTAACCATATGCAAGGAGAGCTCTTTGAGAGATCTTTAACCCTGTCTCTCCATAAGCCACAACAATGAAGGCTCTCCATGAACCAGAAAAGGCTGAAACAGTCAGCCATCAGTTCAGGAACCCATTAGCTGCTAGGTGAAAAAAGTAACCTTCAAAAAAAGAATTCAAACTTGTCTTCTCCAACAGCTGTAGGCATCTCTTATCTCCCGAAAGCCAGAAATGCTCAAATCTCTTCATCAAAACAACATCCCAGACATCCCACTAAATGTCTGGGATCTGGTCATTATGTAGATGCTATCACCCACCTGGAGCCTATGCTAATTCAGGACACATACATATCTTTCCAATGTTGGCTGACTTTGTACTTTGTCCATCTTTTTATTTCATGTAAAAGCAGGAAAAGCATCATTGTTCATTTTGGTGCTGAATAATCTTTCATGTAATCTTCTTTTCTGGAACTAGAAGTTTTTTAAGATAATGTGCACATTGTCTGGAATTAATGTATGCACAGCAGTTTTTCAATGCCATTTAACAGTATTACTCAGGCTCATGCCAGCTAAATAAGTTTCAGTGGATTTCAGACCAGATTTCTGCAACGCAATCTCTTTGGTATTGCCTGCGGCAGACATTTGGAAACTTGAGTAGATGTGCAGTATGATCACCCAGAGTACCTTAGAGTGCTTAACACAACCGGAATAAATATAAGGTATTAAAGAATTTCACTGGGTCACATATCTACTCCCAAACTTTACATTTTAAATTCTGATTTCAAAGTACTCAATAGGATTGCCTGGCAGCTAGTTACTAGTGATATTACATGTGCTAAAAACTCCAGTTATCTGTAAGTGTGTGGTTTCAATAAGCCCCTCAGAGAACTTCACTGTTTTCAAGCAACTTGAAAAACCTCCAGTTTTCTGAGATCCTGCCCAGTGTAATGTGGGAGGAAAAGAAAAATTGGCTTTGCACCATTTTTGCAACTTGCTGAATTTATCTATGCTTCTAGGCAGAATTGGCCTGGATATTACACGAACATATTGGCTACCATGATAATATAGCAAATGGTCTCAATATGTTATGATTTAAAAGAGGTCAGGGTACAGTGTCATTCCAGGCACTGTAACCCTTGTGTCAAGCAGCCTTGGGATGTTGTTCAGTGTAACTACTCTGCCAGTTCTCTGTGAGGCAAGGAAACATGTAGCTGCAATGGGTCCACCTTGCAATGCAAAAGAAACTTAATCCTGAATGGCTTTTGCCATAAACTTTCTCCTGAAAGTTCCCAGAAGCCAGGCTGGATAGTTTACAGAAAAAAAAAAAAAAGCACCATATACCTAGCAGCAGCTTCCAGGTATAGCTGGAATAAATGTTGTATAAATTAATTAATACATAAGAAATCTAAATAAATAAAATATAAAAAGCAAATCATTGTGCTAGAAAGTGGCAGCAAATGATAATAGTAAGATTTAAAGCGATCAATTTCAAAATCGAATATAGTAGTAATTCCAACGATTTTAGCTTTGATTTAAGTACCAGATCAGCATACAGAATCAACTGACCTCTCTCAAGTATTAAGCCATATATGTCCTAATTATGTTTTGGTGTCATAAGCAATAAAAAGAACAGGTTTGACCCAGGTGTCCAATATAACACACTTTTTGGAAGCAATATTCACCAGTATGCTGTAAGATTACTGTGGTTCTAAAACTTCCTGGGAAAGGAAATCCACATGGTGAATTTATCCACAATAAAACTGCAAGGCAAATCTTGTCTCAGATGGTGAAGAAATAAAGAAATCAGTTTCTGTGGTTCTATATCAAAATCACTGCAGTGATATAAACATCACAGTGGCTTGGTTTTCCCCCGACCCTTAACATACCTTCCTCTACTCATTCTTCTCTCCTCTTTTGGCTATGTATTTATTCCCTGAGGCAGGGGAAACTAACGACTTGCTTTCACTTCAGTTTGATGGGGCTGCCATTCTCTTCCCACAAGCCCAGAGAGAGCATAGTGAGACATCCACCATGCAGCACACCACGTTAAGCCCCTTCACCACTTGTTAGTGTGGAGATGAGCAAAGGTGGTCTATAGCAATCAGCTCCCAGAAAAGCAGCATTTCTGCACCCATCTTGCTCCATAGAATGAAGCTGCCCTATTTCCCACTCCTTCATCTGGCAGAGGCTCACAGGTCTGGGGAGCAGGTTCCCAGCCTCCTCACTACACCCAGGTTCTGTGCAGGACCCAGACCAGAGAGACAGCAGCAACCCTAGTTTCTCATTTGAAGTATCCAGCCTTACTCCCAGTCTCACACATCCCTTCACATTTGCTGTGACCCAGCAGCCTGATTTCACAGAAATATTAGAAAGTGAATTACACTTCTGCCAAAATGGTCCTCAGACTTCACACTCCAGCATACATCAGTATTGCAGCCTGCAGAGTAGTGCATTGGTATGTGTTCCAGCTCTAAATAAGCTAGCTGAGATACTGGAATTAGTCAAAATAGCATGGTGCTGCCCACAGGTTAACTTCTTCCCAAGAGGATAAATCAGCCTACAGCAAACATATCCTTGACTGCAATCTACATGCAGAATCGTGCCTCCCTGCTGTCCAGCATGCTGTCAGAAGAGATTCCCTCAGAAATGGAAACAGAATAGCTCTGATCTCTGCAGCTCATTTCAGCCCTAATATGTCCCATAGCAGAGGCAGAAAGTGTCAATAAGTAAATTCAGTATTGGTTGAGCTTCCCCCTCCCCTGAGATGACATTCTCCCTGGGGGTCTCCTACCAGTCAAGGCAACATGCAGCACAGAAAGGCATTAGGGTGGACAAACTGTTTCTGCTGGGCAACCAAGTGTTTAAATATACCTGTAAGTAGGCTACAGTGCACACGTGCACAATCCCATTAACATTAATATACCTGCAAAATGATTAGGTACCATTTAGTCCTCAAAAGATACCATTGCTAGAACTAGTTTTTTTTCCCCAACATTTTTGTAATGAGGCAGAAGTAAAGTACAGAATAGGCCATATATGACAAATACTGTAACATCATTATTAATCTCAGTTCCTTGATGTGACATGGTGGATGGAACAAGAGATCAGTGATAAGAACACTAGGTTTGATTCTCTGACCCATCTCAAGTCCTTCTAACACTTTCTCATGGCTTAAAATTGTACACATAACCTTTCAAGCAGTGTCATGTCTTCATGAGTTTCTTACCAAAAGAATAGCAGTGAATTCAAATCTGTAATGCATAGGCAGCAATTTGGTAGCAAATAACTTCTTTGAATAATTATCTCTTTAACTGAAACTGGGCAAGTGTTGCTTACATGCTTCTACAAATTATTTGTTCTACACCCATTACACAATGATTATTTTCTGCTCATATTTGTTTAATCTGTGAACAGTCAGCAGTAGTTTATTGTGAATCTTTACAGTTTCACCTCTCAGTTACAGTGGTAAATTCTGACGGAATATTGCTTTCTGTTTATAGGCCGAGTAGGCCTAACTCCAAGGATCAGCTCCCCAGTGAGGAACCTAACAACCTTTGAAAATCTGCTGGATTTCTTAGGGATTCCTGCTAGCAAACATGTTTGCTAAATTAACTGGAAAACAAACATGAAAGTGAAAAGTAAATAGGCAGAATCCATGTGGTCATTTGCCCCCTGAATATTCATAGGGCATGCAGATCTTCCACAATACCTTAGCTCTTACAAATATACACTAAAACTCTGAATAAAAATGGGTCATTATAATCTACACATTTGAACGTCTTTTCCTGCTTGCTAAAATATACTAATTCAAAAAATCTTTTATCTCTGAAGAGAGGTGGGTGAGACAGCACAGGAGAGAAGGTAGGAGTAAGTCTGTAAAGAAGAGGAAAAATACCTAATGTATTCAATGAGAACAAGAGCAGAGAAGATGGGACAGGAAGCAATTAGAGGTGAATAGGGCAATTAAATGTGGATTAAACTACCTGTGCTAATAAACCACATCTATTGAGTTTGCATAGGAAGCAGAATGGAAGGGTGGGAATGGCAGTGGTGCCTCTTGTTCTCATCCTTAGTTAAAAGCGGCCTCCTTTTGCCTTGCTGTCCTGATGTTCACCATGCTATAAATTACACTCATTTCACTTAAAATATTCGTAATATGTTTTAAAACCTCTAGACCAGGCATTTGTATTTTCGCCTACCCTTTCAAAAGTATCTTACTTCAACTACAGAGAAATTATTTTAAACAGAATCCATAACAAGTATCTCCATTAAGCTCATAGTTTAAGTTTAGTCTCAATTCCAGCAATAATATCTTCTCAGTCATCTATGTTTAAATCCTGGAACAAAAGAGCAACAAGAACAAACCCAAACCTCATGTAGCAAAACAAAATCTTTATCCTGAAAATGCATCACTAAGTTATCCTAAGCATAAGCAACACATACCCATGGGTGGGAACACAATTCTCCCACCTAAAATATTCATAAATTAATCTATGCTAATACACATAGGAGAAAAACCAGATCCTTTGACATTAGAGTGTTATGCACATATATTAGGAAAAAAAAAACAAAACAACAAAACAAATCAAAAACACCACCTTCTAAAACAAGAGTCCTGAGTCCTTCAGGAGGGAATAGAAGACATTTCTCTTAGAAGATCATGTCTCTCATGACTGTAACTTGGGACATCAGTGATGTCTCACTGGTTGACAGAATGTTAAAATCCAGACTCCATTGTATCCCAGGCTGCAGTGAGGCTCTCTCAGCTACTGCATGTCATAGAATCATGGAATCCCAGAATTGGGATGGAAGGGACCTTAAAGCTCACTTAGTTCCAAACCCCCTTTCAGGGACAGGGATAGCTTCTACTGGACCAGGTTGCTCAGAGCTCTCTCCAATCTGGCCTTAAATACTTGGGGGGATTGACAACATTTCTTAGCAACCTGTGCCAGTGCCTCACCACCCTCACAGTAAAGAATTTTTTCCTAATATCTAATCTGAATTTACCCACTTTCAATTTGAAGCCATTGCCCCTTGTTGCGTCGCTACATGCTCTTGTAAAAAGTCCCTCTGCCAACTTTCTTCTAGGCTTCCTTCAGCTACTGGAAGGCTGCAAATCCTTTTTTTCTTTTTTTTTTCTTTTTTCCCCAGGCTGAACAAATACAACTCTCTTAGCCTTTCCTCAGGTTTTTCCTTTCCTGCTCTATCTGTTCATCCTCTGGATTGAAAGCAGGGGTTGCCCCAACCCAGGTGAAGAACCTTGCATTTGCTTGAATCGCATGAGATTCCCATGGGCCTACTTCTCAAGCTTATCCAAGTTCCCCTGGTGGCATCCCATCCTTCAGGTGTGTCAACAGTACTGCTCAGCTTGGTGTCATCTGCAAATATGCTGAGGGTGCACTCAATTCTTCCATCTATGTCATTAATGAAGAAAACATTAAACAACATTAATAACATTAAATACTATTCTCAGTATGGACCCCTGAGGGACATTATCACTGATATCCATCAGGACTCTGACCCATTGATCATACCCTCTGGATGTGACCACCCAAGCTTTCTTTCAATTTTCTTATCAATCTAACAGTCCAATCAAACCTATCTTTCTCCAGTTCAGGAGAAGGATGTTGTGGAGGACCATGTCAAAGTCCAGATAAAAGTCACTCCAGGGTAGTTTGCATTGGAAGGGATCTTAAAAGGCCACTTTATCCCTGCAATAAACAGAGACATCTTCAACTCAATGGCTCAGAGCCCCATTCAACCTGAACTTGTGTCAGTACGTGAGTACATATGTCAAATACAGGTCAAAGCAGACACTGCTCTGGGGCATCTACTTTCTTGTAAAGAGGTGGACACTCACCTCTCCCGCCGTCATTGCCTCTCCACTGCGCCTTGGTGACAAGTGGTTATTTTCCAGCAGTAAACCCATTTATGGGTCATATAGCTTTCAAAAGGTCAACAAAACTGGTAACATGCAAACAGCAAAAAATTAATCATGCTTCCAGTTCTACCCAATCAGCCTATATATTTACATTAACTAGATTTACTATTGAGGAGTGATTAATAAGGATAGTTACATTTCCTCTTGAAAATGACTATGTGCTTTCAAATGGAAAGAGAAATTCCTATATTATGTTGCTGCCAAATTCCCAGGCTGCCCATTAACAACTGATGTCCTGAAAATATCCAAGAGCCATAAACTGTGCACAGCAGTTATATATTGCAATTCCAGAAATGGATGTAAACCCATGGAAGACATCCATATGTACTGATTTTAAATGTATGAAAGCAAGAAAAAGAAAGCAAATACTGCAGATGAGGCTGGTATATGTGTCACATACCACTTGGCATTTGTGAAGTCCTGGCAATTTTCAAAATCTATGCCAAGAAGGTGGCTCAGGAGGGTATAAAATGTAAGTCATCAGAGGAGTTTGGGACTCAGTTCAAACCCTAATACACAGAGAAACTATCTCAGTGATATGATGGATGAGAAAAAAAGATGCAATCACAAAGCTCATTATTCCAGGCAACATATATTTATGTCAGATGAAAGTCCTTCCTGACAGAATTCTGAGCTCTTTCATAAAGATGACCACAAACTTCATCTAAGGTCCTCCATTTAGCTCTGGAAACAATGGAGACATTTTTTTAACCACTTTGAGGAGTGGATTTTCTATTCCACTTCCTTCCCCTTCTAAGTTCCTGAATTGAGTATGGCTAGAGACATGCTGCTGTTTCACCTAAATTTCTATCATTTTCTTTCCACATTGACATATTGGAAATCTTATGGAGTTCCCCTAAGTTAAACCAGAACCATGATGGTGTTCATAACTAGTGTCTTCTGACTGCCTATGCTACATTAATAGCATATTCATTTACTCATCGCCCACTGTCAAAGTTGAATCTTTTAAAGAACTTCAGACCAAAACAGCAAAAAACTTTGCAAAGCCAATTAACAAATATATTAAACTAAGAAAAAAGCTCATTTATGCACACTAATGATGTCACCAATTTCAACTTCAATTTCTGAACAAATATTATTATCAATTAATAATGCATGGCACTTACAGAGCTCTTTTCATCTTGAAAGAGATTTATAAACATTAACTAATTAAATTGCCTGATCTTTTTCATTGTAATTCCACATGTATCCATATATGTATGCAAAATTGGGGTCCAGGAATGAAAAGGCCATTAAGTGCCTAGAGACATCAGTAGTCCAAAGGCAAGAGCAGAAAATTGGTTTAATTTATGCACAAGCTGCTTCTTCTCCCGAATGAATGCTTTTCACCTTCAAATAAGCTCCCACCCAAGCCAAATGACCAGCAGATGACACTTCCATTACATCAAACTCTTCCCAAGGTTGTTCCAGCAAATAAGATCAAACTTAACCTGCTAGTACTATTTTTATGCCATTTAAGGCACAGCCATCTTCTTCACCCCATGACCTCTCCAGGGGTTTAAGGTTTGGGGGTTTTTTGGGTTTGTTGGGTTTTTTTGTTGGGGGGCTGGGTATTGTTTGTTTGTTTGTCTAATGAGAGGGATTTCCTAATTCAGCTAAGCTATTAGCAGCTGAAAAAATATCCTGTATGTCTGTAACTATGCAAAATAACATCTCTCTTCTAGAGATCATTACTAAAATATTTTAACTCAACATGCAATCATTTTTGCCTCTTTTTTGTATATGGTCCAGCCTTGAAATAAAACTGTTATGGGGCTACCAGGAAACTCCTGTGAACAGAATACATGAATCCCCAAGAGACTACAGCATTTATCAGCTAAATTCATGATTTTCTCAGTCTTGAGGAAAGGGTTTATAATTCATATATTAGTTAAATACTTTATGTAATTGAGTGGTTTTACATATATTTAGGCTAGAAAGTTGTTGAAATGCTTATGTAACCCTTTAAAGGATTTTCCTTTTTCACAGCCAGATAAAGGATTATCAGATGAATTACATATAACAATGATGGCACTGTAGGACATGTTTTATCAAAGATCATTACAGTCGCTAAAAATACCACTAAAATTCACATGTTCCATCCTTGTGTAAAGTTATTAATCAAAACTAGAGATATGAAGATGCATCAGTTTAATAAATATGAAATCTCAAATGTTTTTACATCCCTCAGGAATGATTTCTCTTGATACAGATAGGAATGACTATCTTACTGACACTAACTGAAATGCAAATTCTATGAATTCTGGGGGAAAAAAAAAAAGTGACCTACTTATGACAACAGTGAATATACCTTCACACTTAAATAAAAAAGTTTGGTATATGGGAAATACATGCACTGGCATATTTTTTCTGGGATATTTTATTCTTATTTTTTTATGCATTTTCAAAAAAATTATTAGAATGAGTGATACACCTGTAGTTTGTGATAACATAGACATCATATCACAATTTCATGGAATTGGTGCCTTCATAGATGACAGGTCTAAATTTCAGAAATCATAATGCTTTGGATGGTTTATTAGTTTCTGCATATTTTTCATATAAGCAGATTTATGAGCACATTATATTTTAGTACTGCCATTAAGAAAATATGATTTTTATAGTTCTAGACACACTTGGAATAACCCAACGTGCTTTACATATTTATGAGGGATTGTTAGTTACACTGTGCTCATTAAAAGCTAGCACCCAAACCTAGACATTAATAAATGTTTTAATTAAGATGGGAATATCAGCTGGGATGAAAAATATATTCCCTATTCTTCTCCAAGAACTCCAGAAACATTAATATGATTATTATAACCAGTAGTGCTGGTTATTTTTATGCCTGCAGCAACTACAGCTCCCAACAACAGAACACAACCCTTTGCATCAGGTGCTGTGTAAACAGGTACCAATATGCAATACAGATACAATACTTCTCATGGGACGTTGTAAGTTATTAATAGGAGACAAATTCAACCAAGGCATGTAGCACATTTTCACCTACAACTGCTAAAGAAGTAGATTGTGCAGGAGGTTTCAGCTGTGTATCTCGCTGGAAAAATAGAACAGTAGAATGGAATAGTTGGGAAAGGACCTTAAAGATCACGTAGTTAAAATCCTCCACCATGGGCAGAGACTCCTTCCACTAGACCAGGTTGCCCAAACCCCATCTTCCATACTTCCAGGGGTGGGGCATCCACAGATTCTTCTCACCACTCTCACAGTAAAGAATTTTTCTTAGATCTAATCTAAATTTACTGTCTTTCAGTTTAAATCCATTGTCCCTTGTCCTATCACTATACAGTCTTGTGAAAAGTTCCTCTCTACCTCTATTGCATCACCTTTAGGTAATGGAAGGTGCTCTAAGATCTCTCTAGAGTCTCTTCTTCTCCAGGCTGAACAAACCAAACTTCCTCAGCCTGTTTATAGAAGAGGTAGTCCATCCCTCTGATCATCTTCATGGCCTCCTCAAGACTTGCTCCAACATGTCCACATCTTTCTTATGCTGGGGCCCCAGGGTGGGTTTAATTTACTCCAGGTGGGGTCTCATGAGAACAGAGTAGGGAGGGAGAATCACCTCCCTCAACCTGCTGGTCACACTTCTGATGTAGCCCAGGGTACAGCTGGCTTTATGGGCTGTGAGCACACACTGAGGAGGAATACTGAGCTTTATGTTGTGTTTTAGAGACCTTTACCACCACTCCCAGTGTTCTGTAATCCTTCTTAATACTCTTAGATGGCTCCTGACCTTTTCAATGGTCCAGGAGTGGCTCCTCCACCTGAGCAGGTCTGCTGCCTCTTGTGCCACAGGAGAAAGGTCCAGGCACTTCCTGCAGCCAAAGCCTCAGCTACATGCTATGTCTTTGTCAGCTCCATCTGGGTGGAGGCATCGGCCATCACTGGGACGGATGGTGCAGACCCCTCAGATGGAGCTGCAGCCTTTGTTCTCAGAGAAAGGTCCACCATTCTGCATGGAGAGACAGGGGGATAAGTGGCCTTGGCCTGCACAAATGGTCACAGAATGGTGTCCAGTTGCTGCATTATGTGGAGTTCAAGCGTCCCCATTTGGCCAGCAGAATGTCTCATTCTGCACATCCTCCTATGCAAACTGCTGTGCTGTGACCTGTTTGCCCATCCTGGTTGCAATGCTCCTGTTGTATCCTACAACATCCCGATGATGTATCCTACAGGGTCATTATCAACCTACAAGATGCAGCATCCTACTGCATTGTTGTCATTTAGAACTGCGTTGGGGTGCGCATACAACCAAATCTTGGTACAATGCAGCACCTGAGTCTCCCGACCTAGAGAAATGAACTAAATAGTTCATAGTAATGACTAAAGGTTGGCTATTGCAGTTCGCATTAAAAAGCATCATTTTGAGCATCATTTTTTATTGAAGACATAACTAAAATGAATCACAAATGGTTGAGTGTCACTATCAAAGACTGGGTTACACAAAAGCTGCCATGAAGAAAAAGAAAACTGCTAACATACCAAGGCAGAATGCCACTTTTAGATAATGAGTGATTTCAGCATCTTCCTGCTTTTTCTGCCCATAACCTAGCACTGATTTCAGAGTTTTCTTCTTCTGTATCTCCTATATGTTCACATCAGTCTGTGAATACCATGGTAACATTTCCTCAGAATGCCACTGCATCACTGCCACCCCCAGAAAAATTCTCATTCACTTCCTTGACTGTTCAGCCTCCAGATTTCAACATATACTGATTCTGACTGCCTACTTCCAACACAGAAAGAAAAGCAATCTCACACCCAAATATCTGTCCCACCCACAAGCAGTTCCCTTAATTTCTGTATTTAAGGATTCAGTTCTCCATTACTGTCTTCCAAACTTAAACGTTACTGATGTTATTTTTTAGTGGTTTTGTTGTGCATAATATCACACAGCATTTAGTATTACACAGTTTCAGTAGATGCCAGAGGATTTTAGATAGGAAAGCCTGCACATTTAAAAAAAAAAAAAAAATCATTATTTTTGGTCACAATCCACTGACAAACAGGAATTCATTTGCCCCAAAAGACTTGCAAAATCAAGCATATAATGGCCATCACACTACTTTCAGTAGCTGACAGCTCCCTGAAAAGAATACACGCTCCATGTAAGACCTTTCCCCTTTTCCCCTGACAACACAATAACCAGTTCAGTCAGCTAGGCTGTGACCCTTTGCCTTTTTGAATTGAATAGGGAGAATGACTATTCCCAGCAACCAGAAGAAGGAAGATACTGTGTAGGAGAGAACCTGCTTACTGATGTGAAATTCCATCAATTTGATGAAGTTGTTCCATCGATTTCAGTGACACTTCTGCCTTTTACAGAAGCAGGAAATTTGGCCAAGACAGCCTTCAGCCATCTGAAAAGCATGGCACAAGTCACAGTTGTCCTCTGAGAGGAAGATTCCCTCTATTTCATGTCAGCCATTGCTTATTGAGTCAAACCAGGTTTCTGCCACACTTAACACTGAAAACATTAAAGGCAAACTATTTTCTGCATCCATATCAGTGGCTGGTTGACAAACTCTCTAATATTGATTTTCTAACCAGAAATTGAAAACCTGTCACTCTGAACACTGATTCTCCCCTTGACTCCCAACCCAGCTCCAAGTAAGGTAAGGTGAAATCCATACAACCACTAAAGGTGGTAGCAGGATACTCACTTTGTGTTTTCACAGAATCACAGAATGTTCTGAGTTGGAAGGAACACACAAGGATCATCAAAGCCAACTCTCCAATGAATGCCCATACAGGGAATTGAACACACAGTCTGGGTGTTATAAGCACCATGCTCTAACCAACAGAGCTCATCTCGGAAAGAGCTGACTGAAAGAGCTCTTCAGGGAAAATTACAATCCCTTCTGCTGAGAGGGAAAGGATTTTCTTCTTAAACTTTTATTGATTCCACCCTGAAAAACACTTAGATTCCATGTTTAGGAAATTACACTGAGATGGTTGCTATTGTAACGCACAAAAGGTTCTTTCAGTATCTTAGGTTATCCATTTAAAAATTAAATGTGATCCTAATTTCATTTATTAAAGAAAAATAACTCAAATCAAAGGTAAATAGACATAGACTATTACAGTCTATTAGGAATTTTGCTACTCAGGTAAAAAATTCAACATCTGCCTAACCTGTACTGGTTTTGGATGGCATAGAGATAAATTTCTTCATAGTAGTTTGTATGGGGTTGTGTTTTGGATTTGTGCTAGAAACAGCATTGATAACACAGGGGTGGGTTTGCTACTGTTGAGCAGTGCTCACAGAGAACAAAGGCCAAGGCCTTTGCTACTCCTCACCCCACCCCACCCACTAAGGGGCTGGGGATGCACAAGGGGTTGGGAACAGATGCAGCTGGGACAGCTGACCCCAAATGACCATAGGGATATAGGGATATTTCAGACCATATGGCACGCTCAGCAATGGAAGCTCCAGAAAGAAGGAAGAGGGAGATATTCAAAGTGATGGTGTTTGTCTTCCCCACTCACTATAACATGTGATGGGGCCCTGCTCTCCTGAAGGTGGCTGCCCATGGGAAGTGGTGAATAAATTCCTTGTTCTATTCCGCTTGAAAAGAACTTTTTGCTTTCCCTGGTGAACTGTCTTTACTGCCACCAACAAGTTTTACCTCACTTTTACCCTTTTGATTCTTTCTCCCATCCAGATGCAAGAGGAAGACCAAGCTGCTGTGGGGCTCAGCTGCCCACTAGGATTAAACCATGATATATTAAAAATGATCCAGAGAAGTACTACTTTGTCTGGATCTAAGAATAAATCCGTATGCAAATTTGGATGTCTCTTTGAGACTCTCCTTCCCATTTAAACCTTGTTCCCATCCTTTATTCTTCATCTCCATTTTCCTGGTGGAAATTGCAGCACAGAAAGGGAAAACACACAAAACAATGACTGGACTCCAGAGGATTAGTGGCTGATATTCCTTTGGTAATTTTGAAAGATTTAGCCATTGACTTGTACTAAAAGAATAAAAAAACAAAGTGCTTTCAGATGACTTACATCCTTACTGGTGGATCACAGATAGAGCCACAGATATAAGACCTGTGTTTTCTGCAGCAGGGGTACAAGGTAACAAATCCTGTTTGGGGGATAGATAGGATTGTCTAAAGCTTGTGAAAAAGGGAAGAACACTTGTGCGGGGAATGTCTATATGGGAATGACTCACAAATTCCAGAGATAAACTACTTTATTCAGGCTATGCTTGTATCAGGAATTAAAATGGGGCTCATGTCCATACAAGTACATGCATACTGATCAAATATTAAATGACCCACCTCGTTCTGGCAAACCAGAATTCACCCAGACACAACCTGGGCATGATAACAGACTACATCCAGCTTGGGTTGTCTGGACATGACTGCTGTGTCTGTGTCTCAGGCTGGTGAGAGAGCTTTGCTGCATAGATGAAAATCCATGTTGTGGCAGGCTGGGTCAGGGCCAGAAAATTGTTTGTTTATTAGCACACTAACCTCTGAGCATCTGCCCATATCATGTGTATCGTGAAAAAGGAAATATTCCTGATGCATAGTCCAGCACACATGAAAACATTCACCCTCAGAATTTTCTCTTGGTTCCCAGCTGTATGGTAAAGCACCCAAAGATCCCAGCTGGAATCACAGAGCCTCACACCAGTGATGAAACAGAGTCCTTTCTTTCCTTGAAAGAGTAAGGAAATCCCTGGTTTTATTTGTGGAGAACACTAAGTTTTAAATCACATCCCTGTAACAACAAAGTCTTGAAACTCATCCTATTCTCCATTATATTTGAGACCCTTGAGAGCCACTTATTCTCACCTCTGCAGAAAAACCCCTGCAAACCATTTCTTCCTATATGGCTGGCATTAAGAGGTTCTGGGGTGTAATTAGTGGCCCACGAAGATCCAGGAAAGTGCCATCCTGACAGGAACAGAAAGGCAGAAAAGATTGCTAAATGCATCAAGAAATCACACTGTATATTATGGATTTGTGCTGCAGACAGAGAGAAATGTAAAGAGAGAAAGCAGTATGGCAACAGCAAGAGAAAATTCAGAGAAGATTCTGGGTCTCACAAGGATACAGGCCAAACAAACCAAACACAGGATGAATTACAGCATTTTCTGTCTCTGATGTAACAAGTCAAAAACACAGGACACAGTCTAGACCCAAGTCTGAATTTTACTTAAAAACAGGTGGACAGTTCAAGATTAAGATTCTGACCCTGATCCGGAGCTACATTGATCAATAGAAGCCAAAACTCCCTAAGAGTAAGTGTAAGAAAAACAACCACTCAGAAGTTTACTGATTTTGACACTAAACAGATACAAAGTTCTAAGATTCTTCTCCTCATCAGTCTACCACTGAGATCAGATCCGAAAGGCCTCACTGCCAAGTCTTTGCAGCAATGCCAAGTTGTACAGAGAAATTCAGCAGAGGCAAGTAGTCCTGTTTCAGTTGCTGCAAGTTCCAAAGTTTATGGACTCAGATGATTAATTGTCAAAATCAAGTTTGTTTGCTCAGCATCATTTTAGCACTTCTATCTAAATGCATAATACCAGTCTCCCTGGCATGGTTCTGCTCTACCGTTTCACAGTATCAGCTTTTTAAAAACTTGGAAATCTTTTAATGGAAAAATGATATCACAATGTAACATACTGAACTTCCTCCCCACCCCAGTTCAGCACCACAGCTGGAGCCATTAAAGCCCTACCAGTACCTCCTGACACCTGGATGATGTGTATCAGCTGTGAGAGTGATGAAGGCAAATACTTTTCTGCAAGTGTTCATGGCTACGTGCTGTATCAAATAATAATCAGGGCTCTGCAGAGGAGTTTATTCTGAATGGCTGTCATCTGATTGCCCAGATTCTTGTGACAGACGTAAAATACTAACTAGCAGTAATCTGAGAGATTTCTGATGCATGGAGTCATGAAAAGTGTTTGCACATATGATCTTCAGACAACAAAAGCTGCAGACAACTTCTCACATAGCCTCCTGAAGAGACCAGAAAAAAAGTGGCTCCCACTAGAATTTGGGATAAAGCTACTTAACCTGGAGAACAATGTCAGGTAATTCATCCAATTCTGACCTTTCTCAAAGGAAAAAGACCAACTACCACCAGTTTGTTACAGCTGAAGTGGTGACAAGAGTTTATCCTACCTGATTTAGCCAACAGTCCTCACAGTTTGTCTTTGATTCCTGAACTCATTGCTTAGTACGCAGAGCTTCCACAGGCTTTTCTTTCCTACTTCTGTGCTTTGACCCTGCTTCTCATCAGCAAGTTTTTGACATACACATTGAAGCATGGCTTAATGATAAAAGAGTGTTGTCAATTAACAAAAAGTTCTTTGAAGTCTTGTCCACCCCTGAAAGACTTGCTTTTACTTAGTGTTAAATGAACCTGTGGAAGCATTTTATGGACCGCAGACAAAATAGAAAGTTTTTTAGGAAGCTGAAACCTTGTAGTCCCAGATAAATAAATCATACGGACTCTATAAAGATTCAAAGCCTGAAGGAAATATTCTGATTTACTGTGAGGATTTGGATACTGACTAGGCATTTGCATGAAATTCATCCTTTGAAACCAAAGTTGGAGCTATTCTGGGAAGTACTCCCTCATGAATAAAAAAAACCAGAGAAAGAGTATAAAATAATCTATGTGCTCCCACAAACCCCATCAAAACAGTAGTATTTTTTCTCTAAGTTCCTTGATACAAAGAATCACACTGACAGATAAAAGGCCAAACTGCGGGGACAATACAAGTCTTAAAAAGCGTATCTTCCAAAGACTACTGTGTCCAATGTGCTCAGCAAAGATTCTGGTAGCTAAAGCAATTGGCAAAACATGTTCTACAGATTCACCACTGGAAGTATAGACAAGGTCACAGTCTTGGATGGGTGCAGTTGTGTTGGCAGTTCTGCCTGGGAAGGTGGGGAAAAGATGAACCAGCTTGATGGTTTTAATACCATCTGAAGGATGGAGACAGCTTCTTTCTCAGCTGGGTTTGCATATGCCCTGAGCTGGCCCCAGTCCTGAGCTCTGGATACCGCAGGAGACCTTCTGAAACACAACCTGTGCAGCAGCACCACGTAACAGAGCCACCACAAGGACACCAGTCCTCCTCCAGTAAAATCAGCACTAACAGGCAAATGAAGAGTCCATCTGTTGTTTCTAAGGTAAAATAAAGCACTACTTTCCACAGTCTTTCTGAATCAAACTTAAATCAGTCTTCTCCTGACAGTCACAATGATGCTGTTGCTTTAACCTGTGTGCTGGGGAACCCAGAACACAACCTTCAAATGCTGCCATGACAACCAGGGGAAGGTTGTAACATGCCTTGGCAGGATTCCGATTTCAAAAGGACTTGCTCCACTAAGTTACTATGCTTTCTAACATTAACACAGCTACAGGTGAGTAAGAAAAAACAATTATAGCACAACATTCTCGACTTAGGCTAAAAGGCAGGTATGTTCTCCTTTCTCTCCAATTATAGCACCAGTGATATAACTGGGAAAGAGACTATATAACTATATAGTCTCTTACCCAGTTGTCCTTTACTGCCAGAACTATCTTCTTTCCTTCTATTTTTCCTTATCATCAAGTTTGTTTCCCTTATTAGAAGACATTCTGTCCAGATTAGAAGCTGTCTTTCCTTGATGGATAAAACTGTTTATTTATCAAGATACACATTTTCTGTCTGTTTTATGTATGTTTTAGCCCTTTGACCTTAACAGTCCTTCATGTTCCACAGCCACATCCTTCCACGACAGCTGAACTGTTTGACTCAGGTTTAAGAAATGAGTTCTTGTTACTTTATTGTTCTGATTTATTATTCTTTTGTTCCATGTCATTTTGACTAACCTGTATTCAGAAGATATCTAGTTACACAGCAGGGGTGGTTTTAAAGAGATAAGAAATTTTTCTGTAAGCAATAAGGAAATTCAGCTTTCTGTCTCCTTTGTCAATTAATACGAAAGTAAATTTGCTAATTACCTTATAGGTTAGGTCAGTCATTATCCTAAGGCATTATGACCTTCTCAGATTATTAGGTGAGGACTAGAAGATTTAAAGATATTGACCAGGCCAAGGCTAGGCTTAACATCACTGTTCACTGTACATGCACATTCTCCCAGGAGCATCTGGAAGAATCACTTTTTGCAGTAGTAATAAAGTAGAGAAGATACGAGTAAACAATTAGAGCTCTTGAATGCAATGTACCAGATTTCCAGTCCACAGCGCATGATGGCTAATTATACCCGTGGCTGGAGCTGCAAACTGAAAACACTTTTCCTGTTCCGAGTACAGATGAGATTCCCACGAACAGAATAAAAAGGTTTGCTTTCAGCTCAGACCTGCTATGATGACCTCTACATTTATGAACTACACTGGAGGGAGCTACTAACAATCCAAAACAGAGAGCTCAAAATACAGAACATTTTGCAGAAATATTGCTTTGGGCATTTATTTAACTTCAGCACTTGGTATGATACCAGGAATATTAAAAAAGAGAACCAACGTGAGACGATGCAAGCAACATATCCAAAAGCCAGTATGAGAGGCATTATGACAGTTCTATGCACCACAAATGCTTTTTATTTAATCTTTTGTAGTTTTCCAGGGGATGGATGATGGGAGGAAAAAAAAAAGCTGATAAAAGAAAGTGTGTTATTTTTGTAAAGCACAGACCAAACTTCTAGACTTTCAACAAACTTCTTCAAATCTTTCCTGACAATTAATTAAAGCAAGATAAAAATGACAGCTTGATTGTAAGGAATTTACCAGAAGATCCTAGCCACAGAAAATTTTATTTCATACTTAAAAAAAAAAAAAAAGAAGGAAAAAAAAAAAAAAAAAAAGGTTTCCCAGTAACAATGGGGAATTTTTTCATTGCTTACATGTATTTCCACCCCCTAAAAAATCTTCTGGGCTGTAGAAGCTACCAAAAAGAAAAAGATTAATCAGTGGTATAAGCTTTCTGAATATTTAATTTACAAGGTCAGCCCTCAGCAGGAAATGCACTGTAAAATTACCTATGTGTTCATAATAAAGATCTAACTATGCAGTTATAATCTCTGTGATATCTAAGCAGCTATTGAACCATGTAAATACAAAAAGATTGAAAATAAAAAAAGTATTTTCTATTGTTCCTTGCTCTTTTATGGTTGTCTAAGCTTCCTCTGTAAGGAGGGACAAAAATCCCTTTCAATCCCCTCTTCTTTTCTAAGCAAAAGATCAACAAATCTAAGTGAAGCAACAATATCTACCATAATTTTTCCTCTTTTCTTTCTGTGAGAAAAAAAGAAGAGAAGAGGTAAGGAGCTATCTCATTGTAATGATGCTTCCTTAGCTCTTTGTAAGTCAAATCAAATCCAAATAAGAACACCACTTTAAAATCAGTCTGGATGAAAGTGCAGGAGAAACATTAGTTAAAGCTCTTATAGGAGAGTTTTAAGTAGAAGTGGACTTGATTTTCTTCCTTTCCAAGAGCATAGTCCTTCCTTTTATCTTTACTTCCTGTATAATGAGACTGAATAACTATATTTAATGAGTTTTGTAAATGTAGGGAAAATGTAGGTGGGAACTGCAAGAAAGGATGAACTCACAGAATCAGAGGAAGGAGTCAACACATTAATATTTTTCATTCATTTTTTTCTAAATAAAATTCAGAGACTTAATAACAGCCCACAGAAAGATAATGAAGTAGCAGTGGGAATGTTTTGTGCAAGGGACCTCTTCCCCTTTCTTTTGATCCAACAGCAGCAAGCCTGTTCTATTTCATATCCATCAAAACAGAACAAGTTCTTCCTAGAGTATGAAGTAAACAGAAGTTCACCATCCTAGAAAACTTGGATGACCCTTGCTTGTGTCTCCTGGTGATTAGGTACAGCTTATTAGCTTTGTAATAGCTCAGACAAGCCCTGCAGTACATCACTTGGAAAAGTGCTCCAGGTGACTAGCAACCCATCTGTCACTCACTTGCTCCCTTCTCTGGTCCTGTTAATTTACTACTCCTGCTGTTCCTTTCCCACCTACATAGTCCCTTCTATAATTCATTTACACAACCTATTCGAAAATAATCTCCTCAGAGTTTAACATAATTCCTTTATTCCACTGCTAATAATTGCTATACATAACAACTAAAATTTATTTGAACTTCTACACTGCCTGCTCCGTCCAGAGAATAACCTCCCAATAAGTTACAGTAAGTAACAAAACAAAATACTACTGGTTAAAAATTACCAAACACTCTTCATTTATGCTGTAAATAACAAAGTAACCTATACTGTTAGAAAGAAAACAAGATGAACCTGTCAAGGTAACTGATACTAGTATTGCTTTTATATCATTTATAATAGATGCATTTTTTTCCTTCAGCCACCTTAGCCTACGTGACATGCAGCACCTTCTGGCAAAGAGAGCAGAAGCTGTAACTACCATAAAACTAGTTCCATAGTTATAGAAATGCCAAAAGTATAATGGGAGCCAATGAAAAGAGGCTAAGGAAAACATAACAAGAAAAAAAGTTGGTAACTAAACCCTTACAGTGATACTGCTTGCTGAGTTGACATATGTTTTGTCTTTATGTGGAATACACTGTACAATTAAAGCCATTCTTGGGGTTTTTTTACTGTTTTTATTTTTTATTACTTTTTTTCCTTTATTTGTAATCAGTGCAAATTGAAAAGACTTGTAACCTTCTAAATCACTGACTATTACTTTCTTTTGCTGCAATACAGCTATGCCAATCTGGTAGAAATAGTGCATTGTGCGATCAACTCATCAGTTTTTCTCTTACTCTTCCCCTGGAACAGAACTAATAGAATCCTGAGAATTATAAGGAAAAGCTACGCTGGTACATTAGCAGTCACATTTTTGTGTTATTATAATTCTAAAGCTGAATACTAGGAAAATAGGCTCACAGTCCCTATGGGAAAACAAATAGCCCCATCTTTCCACATCTCAGGAATAAAACAGCAGTATGTAGTTTCAGTTTAGATTACTTAACCAAAGCTCCATCTGAATCTCCATACTTACTATAATTACTCCTGAATAGCTCTCAATCTTCCTTAGTCCCTGTAAACATCATTAAGTGTATTTCTTCTTCCATGTCCACCTAAACTTATCTCAGTAGATAGGTGGAATAATCGTAACAGGAATTCCAGATTCCAAATAATTTTCAGAATAATGCTGCAATACATAATCATAAAAATAATTTTCATATAAAAATTCTGGGACATTTTATTCCATCATTTTAAAGAGAGATTGTAATTGATCTTTCTTTGGGTGTCATTTTACCAGGCTTTCTAGACTTACTGCAAGTCACTGTCCTTACTTATTTTTAGTTAAATTTCTATATGAACTCCTGACTGCCACAGCATCCTCTTCACTGACCCAATGTTTTATACTCTGGGTCTGAGAAATGCATCTGCTAGTATCACTTTTTTTTTCCTTATTGCTTTAATTATGCCACTCATTCCCTCGAGTTTCTCCCTTAACTCATCACATTGATCTCCTTCAAAGCCCTGTGGAGTTCTGTTCTTATTTATTCCCCCCAACTGTCTTTGCTTTTCTTTCCACACCAGTCCTGACCAGCCACTTTGACAGCAGAGAAATATTGGCCTTTTTGGTTTCCCAACTCACTATTTTAACTACAGATTCAGGCACAAGATTTGTGCCACCTCTTTGATTAAGATCACCCTGAAGGATCATTTCTGCTGTGCTGCCTGCGGGTAATCTCCACCTAATAGTGACATAAAAGGTGAACTATAACCTTACTCCTAAAAGCAATTGTCCACACTGTTTGCATGTTGTTCATAACTAATCTATTTTAATGTGCCGATTGTGAACTCCCCAGGAAATCACATGCTAGGAGTCTTATCAAGGAGGAACACACAGCACAGGAGGCATTTCATCCATCATCCTATCCCCTAAAGGTTACCATTTCTATCCTGGTTTAATAGAATTTTGAGGATCTGAAGTGGAAAATGACTACCAAATTACTTACCCTGTCTCACAGAAGTGACTTGGTCAATCTCCTCAGGGTGCAACAAAATAGGATGTCCAGTCTCTTGATAAAATTATCCAGGGAAGTACCTTCTCTATTGCCAGCTCCTTCATATTTCTTTTAGCTTGGGGATTGCCTTTCCCCAGGCTTCCTTTATTTATTGCAATTTTATGCATACTTACAGAGCACATTTTTACAGTAAATAATGGAACTGCAATCTATTAATTCATTATTGATAGGTTTGTACTCCAGTAGCCTAAGTACATTTTATGAAGAACCAGTGATACATAGTTTCTTTTGGAATACAGTCCATGATCTGTATTTTTTCTATTAGTCACTTCTGAAATCCCATAAAGTCATAATCAGAGGAGAGCTGAGCTGCCTTTAGCAGAAAGTCCATCCAGCTCCAATCCTGCAAACACACAGACACCAGGCCTACATCAGATATCCAAGGTAGAAAATACAAGCAGCAAGCCAGCTGGGGTACTAAAATGATACCAAAATTTTCGGTTTAGCTATTGGAATTCTATCCATTTCAGTCCAAAGCAGATGATTCTTCTGTTACTTCTTAATACATCTTATTTATCTAACATGATTATATGGCTTTTCTGTGCTTTTAATGACAAAGTTTGTGTTATGCCTCTTAGGGCTGTCTTCCACAGTACAGTTCTCCCTTTAATTTTCCCCATCTCCTTTAGGAACAGATACAATTTTTGCTTGTCTGTCTCCTTTTATGCATCCTTGGATTTTATCTAAATTTATCTCTGTTTCCTACTCGCGGGCAGTGTGCTACCTTCTTAGGGTATACCTGCCCCCAAATAGCCATCCTTCCTGCAAATGTACGATGATGAGGTCCCAAGCATGGGACCATTTCCTTTCATTCTTTCCTGCAGAACCTTCCTGTGTTTATTTCTCTCCATCAGCACAAAGGCTGCTCGGATGCAGAGTCCATGCACCAGGTGACCTATAAAAGTCTTATGGATGAACTTTTCTGCTTGACTGGGCTGCTGCAGGGAGGTGGGGAAGCTGCAGATAAGAAGCTCACCTGGGAGAGCCATAGTTGTCCCATATGCCAGGAGGAGCCCACAGGGTAATTATGCACTAAACTGGGAATTTCCACCTCTTCCCTCAGTCCTGCTGGATTCCTTTCTACATTATGCTTTATTTTCAGACTTTTTGAGGGAATGGAAGGAAGAATACTTTGCTATCACTCTTACAGAGTGGTTGGTAATGCAGTGCTCTTTTTGTCCTTTGTTTTTAGAATTTGGAAAAGAGAGGGAGGATTTCTGCATCTTCCTACTGCCTCTCTACACTTTCATATTCTGCTCACTTGAGATTCCCAGCCAAAGAAGGCATTATGTTAAGTGCTGCACTATCAGCAACAGTCACAGACACTTTAAAAAAAAAAAAAAAAAAAAATATATATATATATATATATTTTCCCAAGTGATACTGCAAAAAAACACAATCCCTGGAGATTGTGGGGAGAGCAGATCTGTAATGAGCAGTACAGAGATGCTGAGTAAGCAAACATTGAGGTAAATCAGAATGAGAAGTAATGTAATTATCTCAGTGCAGAGATGTCCAGAACAGAGCTGTGCTGGCTGGGGCAGTGCTCTCTCCGCTAATGAACGCCTCTGCCAGGCTATGCCTCACCCAGCTACTTAGATTTGGGAGCCAAACTTCCCTTGTCTGCATGGCCAGTTTGCACTAGAAAGCTCAGAAATCTCTGTACTTCATTCCACTCTGCAGTGCTCATTCCCTCAATGTGTTCTGAAGAGTTACACTGATGTATGTGTGTGTGTGTGCAGCGCATATAAATGGCACGTGTGGCACTTATAGCTGATGTTTAAAGACAGATATATGCCAGTAAATTACACTGACTAATCAAGACTCCTAGTCAGGCAAACCACCACTACACTAGCAAAAGGCATTATGAATCAGTTGAAGAAAAGCAGTATTTAAAACCAAATGAATCTGTGACACTGACAGCTGACCCAGCCCTGGGGGGTGGCGAGGGATCAGGACTCCAGTGAGTCAACTGAGCTTCACCTGTAGTTCTGCACTTGCTTCCTTAAATGTGAGGTGCTCCACCTCCTCTGCTCCACCTACCTCAAGTCGACTCAGAGACAGACTTGAATTAGTTCCTAATGAAGAATCAAGTTAACAAATATCATGGCTGATTGATGTGAATTTCTAAACTGGTTACATTCCAGCTGAGATGTTTTGTTTTTTTTTTGTCTGCCTTAGCTTATACAGCTGGAGAAAACAGGCACAACACAGAATCACAGAATGACTTGGGGCTGGAAGGGATCTAAAAGACCATCTAGTTTCACACTCCTGCCTTGGGTAGGAAAACCTTCTTCTAGACCAGGTTGCTCAAGGTCCCATCCAACCTGGCCCTGCACACTTTCAGAAATGGGTCATCTACAAGAACTTCTCTGGGAAATCTGTGCTCTGTCTCACCACTGCGATAGGAAAGGACTGTTTCCTGACATCCAATCTAAACCTGCTCTCTGTCAGTTCAAAACCACCACCCATTGTCCCATCACTATATGGCCTTGTCAAAAGTCCATCTCTGGCCCTCTTGATGCCTCTTTAGGTGCTGGAAGGTGCTATAAGGTCTCCCTGGAGCCTTTTCTTCTCCAGGCTGAACAGCCCCAACTCCCTCAGCCTGTCTTTTCAGGACAGGTTACCAGGCACCCTGAATATAGACACCTCGGATAATATTTGACTAATGTAAATATCTCAGAGCTATGAAAAGTATTCTCCATGATAAAATGAACAGGTTTAACTTTCAGTAGACTATTTTTTAATATAACTTTTCTCTCACTGTACTGCACGTTTTTTGTGAGGCCATTCAGGAAGCTGGACATTATCTAGGAGGCTTTTTATTTAAAGAAATTATGCATTTTGCAGATTATAATACTGTTCTGGGAATGCCAACTATCTTAAAAATCACAGAAGGTGAAGGGAAAAATTTGATCTGCTCTAGCGGTAGCACACTGTTATCCATTGATGCTGGGTGATTATTGAAAATCACTTCTCAACAGTGAAGACCAAACTGTGAATGGCAACCAGATTGTGGGGTATTTCAAAAATATATGTGAAGCTCAGAGTTAAAACAGAAACTAGTGTTAAAAAGCAGCTTAGAGGTCTTTTCAATAATGCATAAGAGTGGGACAACTCGGAATATGCAGAGAAGACTTCAATTTTTTTAAAACTAAGTATTCTCTCTGATCCCAAGAGGCTCTGCCACAGTATCATTTATTTTCTAGCTAATGGGCCAAGCTCACTCAGAAAATGGCTTGCATTCAGCAACATCAAATTAAGCTTCCCGGTGCACCCCCCACCCTGCTGTGCTTTCACAAGCACTCGTGTACCTGAGCAGCCAGAGGGGCTGGGCATGGATCTGCCTGGAAAGGAAAAAATAAAACACAAAAAGCAAAATTTCCTCCCAGGTCAGTTCACAAGGCTGATTCCTTGTGCAGCTGCACAACAGCAGGGCCAAGTCAAGGGCTGGTGTCAGAGGGATGAAGGAGAAGTCAGTCCTCTGGCGCGACGGCCACCAAGCAGCAGTTCATTTCTACCATGGCTCAAGCTGATTTAGGGAATTGGGAACAACACCTTCTAGGTTTAGCTGATCTGAGTGCATGGGACAGTTCTACTGGTGCTTCTGAGCCACTTCACTGTTTTCAGTAGTTTCTGGCAGGAGATCAAGCAGAGGATGCTGCCGCTCCTCTGATTACAGCCAACCTACTTTGCAGACACATCTGACACTCTCAGCTGCTGCTGTGTGTTTCCCCCACCGCACCTTCCCTGCATCTTCACAGGCAGCCTGGGCTGACTGTAATAGGGTATATTTTTGGCTGACAGTGTGATTCTCAGTAATCTCTCTTTCTCAGTGGAGGCAATGTGATGCCCTCCCTAACCTAGAATTTCATCTGTGGTTTGGGTGACGGTAGATGAGAGGGACAGAGGGGGGCACACACTGGCCTTTAATCCTGCCCATAATGACTATTATCAGTACTGCTGCCAGCTCCTGACCCAGGATGTGATGGGAATTCCCTCTGAGGCTGTGAACAGACCAAGGATATATCAAAGCTGGGAAAAATACACCTGTCTGCACGGTGTCAACAGCAAGGTTCAGTCTACAAACACTGAGTAGTCACACCGAGGCAGCTCAGGAGCAGCTGATGGTCACCAGTTCCCACCACGCTGGCGGTGCTGGGCACAGCTATGCAGGTAGAGCAGACCCCAGCAGCAAACAAAGCCAGGTTGCATCTTCTGCTTGTCACTGGCATGCCCCTAAAAATAACTGCACACCTAGCCCAGCTCATCTGAGCAGTGGAATGGCAGGGCACGTGGGTCCTGCAATCTCCCCTCATTCCCACCCTCCTTGCTCCTCCCAGAGCATTCAGTGCACCCTGTAACTCTTGTCCCTGTTAAAACTTGGCAGTCGTTGTCAGTGATCTGAACATAGGATTAGTCTCAATAGAAGACAGATCAAAATGAATTTAAAATTAGAAGTTTGTTGTTTCTCTTGGATAATAGCTAGATTTCCTAATGCAATTGGCCTTTTCCCCCCAGATGAAATGTCTTTGATCTTAACATTAAAAAACTGTAATTTCTAGGGATCGTGAAAATGTAGTTACTCATAAAAATTATTGTACACTGCATTAAGTTTAGAAGGTAAACTCTTTCTTGGTGTTAGTACTAAAGTTACAAGTAAAGAGCTAGCATAAAATGTTCTGAATAATAGTATGGTGAACCTACTTGAAGAGCTAGAATGCAAACTAAGAGGGGATGTGTTTGAATCTGGTTTTGTGAGGTTTTATTCAAAGGACTTTGTTTAAAAGTATGCAGTAGAGGCCATCAATTATCTGTCACTGGAAGGGCAGTACTGTAGCTTACTGTAGTTCTAAGAAAAATAAGTTTCATCTTGGTACAGAACATGAAACTGTGAGCATAGTAGAGATGTGGAATGCCATAGGTAATTTAGTCAAAATTAGGTTTATTGGCAAAATCTAAAGCAGTTAATGTTATACTCGCTCTCCAGGAATGTAACAGTATCATAGACTTGGAGAATGTGAATAACCATTATTTGTTTCTCAAAGAGATTTTATCTCTTTTAGAAACCCAAGCAAGAAACCCACTCATGTTACTGTATTGTCACTACCAGAATTTTCTAAATCATTGAGAAAAGGAAGGCAACACTATAAAGTGATAGTGAATGTTTTGAAGACTAGAAGTCAAATAAAGATCATCTTGTTCTGCTGGCATGATGGCAAATCAGCAGAAATGCAAAGATAACTTGCCTGAAAAGCCTGAGACTTCAAAGAATGTAAATGAATCTCTTAAATGCAAAATACAATAACTTACTATAGTATAAACTAAAATCATTTATATGAAAAATGCATAGATATGTAATAAAATATTTATTAAACTGCTGGCTACAAATGCAATGAGAATTCCTAATCCTTCTTGTCACTAACCAAAGCTGCGGAGAATCACAAATCACTCTTAAGGGTGGATCTGCCTGACTTTTCAGAGAGATAGTTCCAAAGGGACTTTATTACATCTGCAGAAGGAGAGCTCAGAGTGAACAAAAGCCTCTGGGCAAAATGCTCTTCTTATGACTTTAACACTATTATAATATAGCCTTAATCTCTTTGCAGTAAACACATGATTCTAAGAGTTAGCTTAGGAGGAAGCACTTGTGTTAAAAACTGCTAAGTCCTAGTATACCTTAGGAGACTTCAGTAAGACAAAATCTACAGTACAGCCCAAATTTTAGTCAGAAAGTTGGTGCAGGAGAAAGGGCTGGAGCACACTGGACTCTTTGTTCTACACTACTCAAGTTTTCACTTAATACTTCAATACTTGAATTTCAGAAGTTCCAAGCAAAGAGTGACTTCAAAGTGAAGACGATCCCAAAAGGTGATCAATATCAAGTGCACCTACCCAAGAGATTGGTTTGTTCCCTGTTACATATTGGGATCTTGGTCCCTGACTGAGGTCCAACACTACACCCAGGCTGCTGCGCTGGCTCCCTTTCAGATGAGCCCACTTGATACCCTTGAAATTATATTTCTGAGAACTGCTTATTGCACTGAAAAATCACATGAACTTAAGGTCAGAAAATGCCAGCAGCAGGTGTAGAAAGAGCACGAAGTTTTGCACAAGGGCTTATCTCTCCCAAAAATTTCTGACAGAAGCAAGAAAAAGTGGTAAAGTGATTGACACGGAAGGAAAGGATAAACATCTAGCCCTATATTTAAGCTGTGTTTTTTCTCTTACAAAATAAGTTTCCCAGCTTATAAATTAAGATTGGGAAATGGGAAAAAAATTACAACTAAGTACAAGTTGCTAGGTACTCTATGTTTGATACTGCAAACTGCTTTATACCTTCAGACCTTATCAAAGTGTTGAGAAACAGAGTTTCTCACAATGAAGGGAGTGAATATCTGGCAAGATCAGACTGTTGGAACTGCCTCCAGGATGCATACACTTCCAGAGCAAGAAGTTATCTCTCTTATCTCTCCTTTTATTCCCAGCTTCCATTTTGTTTAAGGACTAGGCAGGTTTTTTTAAAAAAAAAAAAAAAAAAAAAAAAAAAACCACAACAAACAAACAAAAAGAAACCACCTTACTCATTTCCATAGCAGTACTTAAAAATGAGGCAAATGAATAGTGGAACTGCTCATCCATCTCTGCAAGGCTGGTAGGAATAGCACATATCCATTTAGGAGATGGGAGCTGTCAAAGAAACAGACACCAGGAAAAACATGATAAAAAGATCAATCACCTTTGAAATACACCTGCTTTGCCTGCAGATAAAGTAGAAAAATAAAGACTGTTTCGCCCTTGTCTGTAAAAACAAAGAGACACCAGGAATACTGAAACATTTCAGGTAATTCTTTCCAGCTGCCACGCTGGGACAGACAGAAATGGGCTGCTGCTATGATGTTCACATGAATGAAATGAGTATGCACGTAGAGTTCTGCCACTCATGGTCTGGGTCTCTTGCTCTGCAGAGGAGCAGCTCCCACGAAATTCAGTGGAGATTACTCAGCAGATTACTCTTGTATTTCTCCTCTACAAACAGATTTTTTTCCCAAATTCTCCCATAGTTAAGAATTTTCAAGGTTTTCAAGAGTCTGCAGCATCCAGAAACTCATGCTGTATGATATAAGGCTAGGTGGAAAGCCAAAGAAGAGAAGTTGATGCTGCTTTTACAGGATCCAGTTGCAGATCTTGATTTCATTTGAACACCAGGCCCCACATATACATATTGTAAAATAAATCACACCTCCCAAGAAGAGGACAGTATAAAGCTGGTATATCAAATCAATCCCATTAAAATTCCATTAGTTCTTGGGCTAGTTCATTACATAGGTAAGTCTATTTATGAGGAGCATGACTATTTATTACTTCTTCAAAGCATACTTCACAGCAGGAATTCCAGCTCTGATTTAAGTGTGTTCAGGATGCAGCCCAATGTCTCTCAGACATGAAGAATAAAACTTTAAAATTTGTTTTTCTGTTTAAGTTAACAGCCTGTGTCAATGAAGGGTGCAGCATTTTGATTGTAGGTAAAAGAATGCAGCTAGAAACATTTTCTTTCTCTCACTTCAGCTAAAGATTTTTCAAGATATAATAATCCATCTCCTCACTCCAGTGAAATGTTATTGTGATAGAATTAATTTTAAATGAGCTCCCAGCCTTTCATAGTTCAGTGCACTAATTACATCCACCCAACACAAACACGAGATGATGCCTCTCATACATGGAGGGATGCTGGAGCCAGGGAAACACAGGAAGCAGAGCTGAGACACCGAGTGTGATCTGTTCATCCTCTTTTGCACACAGAGGCACCAAAGCACATTCCAACTAAATGCTGAAATTCTACATAAGGATGTACCTACCTGCAGGAATGAGATACATATGACTAAGGATCTTTTGCTCTTTTCATCTTAGAGCATAGAAGAATTGAAGAACTCCTTCATATTGTTAGCCAAGAATGTTCTTAAGGGCTAACAGTGGGCCAATACTGATAAAACCATCTTTCATATATGCAGGTGGTCATTTTTTCTGACTAACAATAAAGAGAATCAAGACAATATTTAAGGTTTGGGCTTCTTTAAAAAAACTTTGATCATTAAAAAAAAAAAAAAAAAAAAAGTAAAAACCATTTCATGAAAAAAACTATTTTTAAAAGCATCCTTTATTCATTAAATATGAGAAATTACCAAATATTTCTTCATAATTTAACTTTCTACAATTCAGTGTAAGATTTTGTAAGAGCAGTATTTAAATTGATTTCAATTTTGTGTGCAAGCCACAGGCTGGAAAATGACAGAATGAGGACAAAATAATTTTAAAATATTTTAAAAAAATATTTGGAGAAATCTTAGTAGTGGATCCTATATACAGAGATATTTTTCTTCAATTTTACTGTCCCCCTAGCCTCAGGAAAGGCAACAGCTGAGAAGGAGGGCTGCATCTCAGACAGAAGGCTCTCGAATCACACTGCTAAGATTTAAATGCTACAGTGTTCTGTACAGTAACTATGTTGGAAATGTTAGCTGGTGAATCTTCTACAAGCCCTTATTAACTCCTTATGTTAATTTCAACACTTTGCCTGATAAGCATCTATAAATCAGCTCCCAAATTCCCATCTCTAGTCATGTAACAAGGCTATTTAATAGACTACTATGCTTAGTATACATACCAACTACTCAGAAGGAGGATTAAATCAGCCAACTTGATCTCCAGCCTTAACTTAAATTAATGTGCTATTTACTTGTCCTGTAGCACCTTTCTATGCTTTAAAAGGTTTTACCACTCTTGGGAAAGTGGTTTGGTAGAGAACTCATTTAGATTTTGATATCAAAAACCTAGCATTCCCATTTAAAGTCAAGGTGCAGCTTTTCTCTATGGTAATAGAAAAACAGGCACCTTTGGTGATAACTAGTTCTGTATATGTTTAATCATTCTTTGGAAGCAGTTTTCCCTTTGCACTAGCTTTTGAGGCGCTCATAATTGTGGAATAAGTACTCCTAAGATTGAAGGCAAAAGTCAGGTCAGTCGAATCTGGGTCATTGGCTCCATAATCCAGTACAAACACTCTGTAATTATTTAACACCTTTCAGAAAGAGAACCATTAGGACCAAGATTTACAGTCAGCTGGGCGGGCCAGAAGATCATGTGCCTTTTAGGTGGGAAAGAAGGCAGGCATACTCTCTAGCTGTATGAATTTTTGAAAACTGAAACTTCTATTCAAAGAAAGAGAAACAGAAAGAGGGAAGATGCTCAAAATAACTGGTGAATAGGATATTCAGTCTGAGGGCTGCAGTCTGAGTGTTAACAGCTTACTCTGCATGATTTGAACCAACTAAAAATAAATTTCTACCTTAATGGAATAGGTTTTTCTCTGCATCTTGGACTTGCATCTTTTTTTGTCTTTTCTAATAGGTCTATTTCATTTCAAAGAAAACTTTTCCAAGTTGCTCTAGTCCTGACAAGTTCTCATGAGGATAATCCTGTACCTGCTCTATGTGAGCTAGTCCAAGCCAGGGCCTCACACTGATCTCCTGCTGAGCTGTTCCACACCAAAAATCCTGCCTGGCCAACCAAATAATGGGATGTACTCTTCAACTCTTTAAAGAGAGAAGACAGGGATGTTCCTCTGCAGAGTAATACACAATTGTATGGATTCCCTGCAGGCTTTTCCACTCCCTTCTTGTTCTGAACTAAATGCTATTAACACTGTCTCATGCTAAATGAATTTAAAAAAGCTTTTGCACCTTACACAAAAGGATGTCCTGGCCTGAAGCATCTTTCACAACTGAGAAAATAAGCAAATAACTCTACATCAAGACACGCCCTCAAAGATGAGCCAAAGGAATATTTCCCATGGACTAGCACAAACCCTAAATCTGCTGCAGTCTCACATCTGAAAATTGCCCAGCAATGCACGTGCACATCTGACTGGTGGGAAGATTATCATACAAACAATCCCAAATCCATGGGTGATGGAAATTCCTTTAATATCCATGAAAGATATGCACATTGATTTTCATACAGTCACTTCTAGTTGTATGTTTGAGTAGTTACCTGTGTGAGTATGTGGAAGGAAAATCATTTGTGGCTGCTAGAAAAGTAGACTCACAAATAAATGGGTAAAATCCTGCCTTTATCTTCCTTATCTGCTCACAGAGACATTTAAAGCAAAGCTTTCCATCTTCATCATTTTCAGGATAAAATCCTGATGTTTTTGGTGCTTCAGCTAAATAAAAACGATTCATCAAATGCATTGACCTCTTTTAAGCTTTCAACAAAGAAAACGAACAAGCAGCATGATTTTAAAAAGTGTAAAGGCATAATTTCAATTTCTTTAGACCTTTGAAAATATATTGAAGCCCTCCCTATTATACTAATATATATATAGTTATATTACAAATGACAAAAAAAGTGCCTGGATCAAAGTTTCTTGTTATTTCCAGAACTACATGCTTTGCAAAGAATATTTCACTGGGAAACTGCAAAATTTCACATCTTCATTTGGTTGACACTCAAGTGTCAGAGTTCCCCTGAAGCAGGAGTTCTGGATGCCACTAAACTGAACCGAGCAGTGCCACCCTCCTGCTAGGGCAGGGTCAGCACTCTATGGGCTCCAGGATAGACCTCAGTGCACATAAATCTTTTTGACCTGCAGTTTATCCAAGGGGATCTGCCCAGTCATTCCTACTAGCTCAAGCAGCTATGGGAAGTACTTTCAAATTGCTGTTAAAAATTATAGAGCATACACTATAACAAGGAAAAATGAGTGGGTAAAAAAATCTTTCCAAGGATGGGTGTTGCTGTGTCTGATCTTCCTTGCCATCATGGAAGGGAACTGAAAATCACAGCATCCATTTCAATGAACAGATATCTGGAACTTTGGAGTTCCTACTCACATTGCAATATAAAAGCTTTCAGAGTTCTCAGTTAGGAATTCCACTAGAAACTGCATATACTGAATAGAAGACATACATGAAAATAAACAGGTTGTCAGAATGCCTTCAAAGCAGAAAAATCAGCAATCTGAGAATCCCGAAATAACTGAAATTCTCACTCCATAAATCTTGAATTAGGTTTGATTATGGTGAATTGCATTGCCTTCTGGCACTAAGCCCTGCTAATTACTTCAATCCTCACTCAGGGAGTGGTGAGATTTAATATTACCATCAAAGTACATCCAGTCAGTCCTGCATCAGCCATACAGAAGCCACAACTCAATTAGACACCGAAACTAAGCTCTTTGTTCCCTTTTATACTGTTGGAGTCCTTGTCAACTTAAATTACATGTGAATCAACATAAAGTCTTAAAGACATAGCCGCCAGTGAAGACTTTTCTGCATGAGGGGGATTAATCACAGATAGCAATTAACATTCCAAGAATTAAGTGCAACTATAAAATTATACAAATGCTACTAAACAAACTCATTAGTACTTATTTTCTTTCTGCTACAAAATTAATCAAAGGTCATAACACTACAGCTGACAGGATTCCTGTGATTACAACTCTGCTATGCAGTTAATTTCCCCTAACATTCATTCCCCTGTTCTCACAAACTGCCCTATGGCCCTGAAGGAAGAATGGACAATGCCAAATGACTTTTTTGATGTCAAAGTAATATTCAAGAGCTAAACTCGGCAAAATCTACATGAAAAGAAATTGATCATTAAAGTGAAATACCAAATTCTGAAGTATTTTTTACTTAAAATGCAACAACAACAACAACAATCTTGTCTTCTGAAATCAAAGGATGGGTCAGGTTGGAACAGGTTGGAAGGGATGACAGTGGACCCACCTGGTTCAACCTCCCTCCTTATGTAGAGCCATCCTGGAGCTCATTGCACGGGATTGAATCCAGACAGTTCTTGAGTATCTCCAGTGAAGGAGACTCCACAGCCTCCCTTGGCAGAGAAGTACCTAACACAATGCAATCAGCTCCTGCTCACAGCTACATCTATTACATGTACTAGGAGAGAGTGGAGATGTATCCCCATAAAATTTAAATCTTCTGCCTTCATGACCTGTGCAATGCAATGTGAAAATGCCTAAGCTGTTTCCAAGGAAGGTTACCTCAGTCCTTGACCTGTACAGGTGGCTCAGGTAGGATGCCACACAAAAAAATGTGAAATAGCTTCCAGAACCAAGCTGGTTATCTCTGTGCAGCACTGACCTGCCATTTCGCACCATCTGGACTGTCTACTCAGGTCAGTGCTAGCTCAGAGCTCTCAGAGCCAGGTCACAGACCTTTCTTTTCTCATTACCTCCTTCTGGCTGGCTACAATAGCCTATTTAGACACAAAGTTCTGCATGAACTATGATTTGCTTTCTTTCAGGTGATTCTGCCCTCCCATCTGGGCACCAGGCACTACTTTCTTTCATTAATCTTCAATTAGGTTGTAAATGGGATACGGTCTTCCTGTAAAACTCACTGAGTAATATTCCCACTGTGGTAGCACCTGGAGTGCACCAGGAAGAGAGACAACACAGAAGTAGCTCCTGGTATAGGAACTGCTGTGGTATCAGACAAATTATATGGAATTTAGTCCTGGCTGAGGGCTAAATAGCATTTCAAATCTTTTTCAGAAACCACTTATAAAGCTTCTGGGCATGCCACCGTCCTAATACAGCCAAACACTGATTCACCAGCAGCTTACAAATGTACAGCAGCATACACATAATCGTACAGACATGCCCTAACACCAACATTAACATCCCTTCCCTGCAATCTGGTGACAGAATGAACAAGAAAAGCAACCAGTTGAGGGTGGAAAATGTCTCCAGTTAATGACAGTGAGGAATGGTCTTTTCTTCTTGAAACCACTGTCTATATTGAAAGGCCTCTCTGACATGGTCTTGACATTTCTCTGCACTTGTAATGCCTGAAGCAAGATACAGATTGAAAATCTCTATTTTTATCTTTCAAAGGATCTAAGAACCCATCTTCATTTGCCAACCTGAGAAGACTCAAACCCTGCTTTTCTCCCCCTGAAGATCCTACCCATTAAGAAAAAGTCCTTAAATTACTTCCCTTATTGATAATAAATTATAAGAGCTGCACTTGGCAACTGGGCTAGCAGAGGTGGGGGAAAACTGCCTTCTTTAAGAAGGGCAAATGAGATGGCTCATGAGGTTGTGGCCAAGTGATTAAATCCTGGATTTTGTGTGGTATGTTTCCCTATCAAATGCTGAATAATGAACAGAAGAAATGCAAACAGAGAAATGGGAGAAGGGCAGTTATAACCCAGGCTGCAGCAAGAGCAGAGTGACCAGCAAGTCAAGGGAGGGGATTCTCACTCTCTAATCCCCTCTCATGAGACCCCACCTGGATTACAGCATCCAGCTTTGGGGTCCTCATCACAGGAAAGACATGGACGTGCTAGGATTGGGTCCAGAGGAGGCCATGGGGGGAGGGGGGGTGCTGGAGCACCTCTCCTACGAAGACATGCTGAGAGAGTTGGTGTTGTTCAGCCTGGAGAAGAGAAGACTCTAGTGAGACCTTATTATGGCATTTTAATACTTAAAAAGGGCTTACAAGAAAGATGGGGACAAAGACTTTAACAGGGCCCATTGCTAGAGGACAAGAGGTAAAAATTTTAAACTAAAAGAGAGTAGCTTTAGAATAGTTAAAAAGAAGACATTTCTTATGATGAGGCTGGTGAAACATTGAAATAAGTTGCCCATAGGTGGTAGATGTCCCACCCCAGGAAACATGTTTTCTATGGCTGGTATCACGATGTGCCATCCTATGGAGCTGTGAGTTTAGCATTTAAGACCCTGTTCTGGTTAGTCACAGACCAAAAACAATTCAAAAGACCAGCTACTGGATTTCTCACTGTCCCCCACAAGCAAATGTCTACTGCCATTTGAGATGCCCTAACGTCACTTCACTGGTTTGGGGGCCACACAGGTCTCTCATAAGACTTATAAGAGATATTCCAGCTTTGTGCAGGTCACAAGCAGGCTAGAACACCTCAGATTATACCGAGCAGTCATGGCTGTGCACCTGAGTCAAGCCTTAGGTTTCCTCTTCAGAGGTGGAAAGCATTGTCAGTACTGACAAGGTATCCATCAACAAGACAGTACAACCTGTCCCATAATTAGTAAATGTCCTCAGTGCTTGTGGACACAATACATGCATCCAGCCATTCATTTGGAACTGAAACCCACTGTGATGCATTTTAATTGCTGCAGGCCAAGAATAGATCTCAAGAGCCCAGAGGCACACAATTATAGTGTTTCCCAGACTAAATTTCTAGGTCCAGGAATGGTAACTCTTTCATAACACAGAGTGGGTCAATTTTACCAGCCAGGAACCATCTATCCAAGCAAGCTTACTGCCTAACAAGCAGCTCCCAGACACTGACTCGTGGTCACCCGAATCAGTAACATTTCCACACTGCTTCAGCAGTGCTGTTGAAACTAGAAACTTGGCTTATCTAACTCTGAGAAAATAGACCTGAAGGTTTTTATATGAAGTCCTCCTCATTTTAAAATATAGTCTGCACAAACAAATTCAGAATATTAATTCTGGAAATATACCACTGAAAGGTAATTCTTATATATCAAGCAGATAAAATAGTAACGGATCCAGAAGTCTTTTGGAGGTAGAAAAATGAGATTTCTTACAATATATTCAAAAATCTTTACAAGTCCAATGCAGAATTCTGAAGAATTATGAACAGTTAGACCATTGACTCCCAGCCTTGCTATCTTCCTGTACCCAAGTGGAATCAAAAGGTCTCAACCAACACGAAGCCATGGGGCAAGAAAAAGGTCACAAAACACATAAGGATGCCAACCTGGTAAGCGTCCTTCATGCAGGCAGACTTTATCATGCCCACAAATCATCTGGGAAATGAATGAACATCAGTGCCTTAGAAGTGAGAGGCTACTTACATAAAAAGAGAACTCTGTCCTGTGCAGCAGCAGTGCAGTACGGATGTGCAAATTCTGCTGCTGATGTAATTCTGAAGCCCTCAAAACTCATTCTCACACATACATTCACACACATCCTTCACAAACCCTAAACAAGAAAGGGCACAGCTAGACACAGCAGATTGTACAACATCTGAAGATAACTCATTTTTATTAATATGTAAATTAGCAAGTTACTATCTATGTACATAATTCATTAGGTGCAGACATATGTGGAAAATTGCATTTGGAGTCTCAAGGCTGAGTCTAACTAGCATGTTTCCTAGTAGAACATCTAATTTTTTCTTATGGTACTGAAAGAGGACATGAAGCATACAAAGCAGGCACTAAATAAGGATTTAAGTCATTATTTTAGATGCGAGTACTTAATTTATATGTCCTAGCTGGCAAATTGTTCTTCCAGCACGCTTTCTCCTATTTAAAAGAGTATTTATCCCTAAATAAGGCATACTGTAATGTCTCCTAGTATGACTGCTGGGATCCAACACACCTTTATTTAGCACCTTAACTTAGCTCTACTGTCCTGGTAATTGATGGAAAGAGGAAGAACTTCCATAGGTTGTGGTTTTCTCCCTTTTTTGTATCCAAGAGATCTGTGCTAACCTGACTTCAATTCAGTGACCAAAGTCAACAAGCAGAAACCCAGATCTATGTCTTCTGGGAACAAGCTATATTTGGATAAATATTTCTTGCTTCAGGAAGGCCTTTTAATCCTTATCAAGTCAGTCTCAATTTGTCCAAAGATATGTTTGATATTCAGTTTTATTATATTATAGCAGAAATGCCTCAGGCATATACCTGTCCTCACAACTCTAGCCAAGTGCCACAAATATTCCTGCATTCACATAGGCAGGGAGAATTTTGTATTATTTACCTCATATTCTATTTTTCTTGCTTATATACTCCAGTTTTAGATATGATAATGAGTCATACTCATTAGAAAGAAAGAAGAAGCTAGAAAGATGTGTTATCAAACTGAAAGCATATCACTGAATTGACTGCATTTATTTTTTTAACATAGAATTCATGTTAAAAATATTCCTCCTAGAGAATGAGGGGTTTGGACTTTAAAAATGCTGACAACAAAATAAGGAGCTGCATGATGTTCACAAAAGTATGTGTGTAAAGGGAGTAGAAGGGACTTTGTAATCTACTTATTTTAATTTGTAAGTATTGTTGCTGTATCTAACATTTTGTATAAAAATGAAAGTGGGTTCATCTCAGACCACTTGTCTCCTCTTGAGAAATAGGTTATTGTACCCATAAGGAAGGAACCTTTTAGACTTTTACTACATAAACCAGCAATACAAATTAGAAATAAAATTTTAGGGTTTTGGTCATTTTCTTCCAATGTTGCTGACAGTGTGCTGGTGTGCTTAAAAAGAAATCATGATTTGGGACAAAGATAACATGGGTTGCACTCCCTCAGAAAGGTACAGAAAGAGATCTGTGAGAAAGAATGAAACTGAATTCATGATGAAATAGGGAGTACATGCATCTGAAAAGATTCCTACTGCTGACAGTACTAATGATATCATTTCCAAGGACTGAAGTGCTGCTGTCTTTTCATACTCAGCTGCTGCAAAGGGCAGATTGGACTAGATAATGCTCTGAACCATATCTGGGAACAATCACTTTTATCCCAAGGAAGGTGAAAAGAGGATAAGAGGAGAAAGGAGAGAAAGAGTATCTTGCAGTAAAGGAGATAAGGGAAATAATAACCAGATTTGTACCATTTTTTCCTAAAGAAGAAAAAAATCACATAGTGCTTTCCCAAGAAGTACTTGGGGACAGATCATGTTTAGATATTGACTCCAACTTCCTAAGGATATGAAACATATGAATATGTTTAAATTGAGCTGTGACCTTGTCTTGAAAATTCAGATTTCTGAGAGGTTTCAAGTTCTTCATCGTCTCTGAACAATTAATTTACCAAAAGGTTGAAAAGAAACCCCTTTGATTTTGCATGGAAATGGAGAGCAGGAGCAAGCGTCAGCCCTACACAGGGGCACTGGCAGCCACAGAGCTCAGACTGTGCATCAATGTGTGAGCCTTTTTTCCACCAGCAGGACAAGCTGCCTGCTTGGCTTTGCAAAGGGAAGGAGAAGGAATGTAGAGGAATAGTCAGGAGAAACCGAGAGATGGTTTAATGAATTGCTTCTCAGTTCCCATCAGCCTGAGTTTCTTTATGACTCACTATGATTCCACCCCCTCAGCAGCATATGGGAAGAAACTTAGGTTGATCCAAGAGGACTAGATATTCTTTTGACTTCAGCTCCAAATGGTTTCAAGACCCAATACCTGGACTCACACAAACCTGGCTTTAAGTATAGGAGTGAAAAATGCTAATTGATTTTTGGATAAAAACAGAACAGATCAGAGAGCAGGAGACTGGTCACTCAAGGTTATACCAAGGTTTATGACTGACAGAATAGCAGACTGACAGAATAGCAATGTCTATGATGAAAATGTGCTTTTGAAGATCTGGAACACTCTGTCTTGGCAGATATTTTTGGGTAAATAGCATCAGGACTTATCAGACTGGCCTGTCAGATGATCTCTGCCTACAGAGTACAGATGTATACACAGCATTTGTAAGAAAGGCAAGAGGAGCTTCATGTAATTTAAGAAAAAAATTAATGCACAGGTGCACATTCAATTCACACATTTGCTTTATGAAGCCATGTGGCCTCATTCTGTTCTCAGTTTTGAGGGTTCAGCAAACCAGCCCCATCTGAGATAGAGCAGACAACTGGCAAGTGCACTAAAACAAACAGAAATGGTGAACTCAAATGTGAAAAGCTGTTACAATATTAATGGCATATGGCAGGCACACATGCGACCTGCCCTGTGTTTTCTTTTCAGCTATGATGTGTCACCAGCCAGCCTGGCACAGCTGCAGTACAGATGTGCTGTATGCCATGCTGAGGGCATACACTTCCCCCACTCTGTAAAATGCTGTATTCTCTGTCACTCAGCTCAGAATTCAGTAAGATAAATGGCTAGGTACAGGGGAGGGATGCTATTACTGCCCCGGTCAATGGAAAATAGAGTTGAAACTGTCCATCTTCTCTGGTGGCAGCACCTGACCTCTCCACCAGTGCATGGACACAAGCTGGCCATCAGCCTGTGGATACTTCCTGGATTAATTGCAGCAGAAAAGCTTTAGTGCCTGACAATAAAATTAAAACATCTCTTTCTCTGCTGCAACCATTCAGAAAAAAAAGAAAGAGGTTTTATTGGATGCGATGGTGATAGAACAAGCTATTTACTAAATAATTTTTTAATCACTTTGCATTCAGTTTACAAAGAGAAATTTCACCTTCTGGGTTGTTCACATACTGCTCAATTTAACTGCTCTTTGGGCACTTGCTATTCACACTGTGTAGCTGCTCACATGAGCCACAGGGTGTTCTTCCCCATTGCCTTGCAAGATTTCTGGAGCATTTCAGACAGGTTTTTGTAGATTTTTCCTAGACTAGAATGGTGGTTTTATTTAGCTTGATCTTATGCATACCACTGTCCATAGCTGACAGAAGGTCCACGTGCAAACCTGAGTATTCATATGAACACCAAAACACTGTGGACAAAACCCCTCTTGCCTTAGAAATATCAGTGAAACAAATAAAATTGTATCAGGGAGCTGTGCATAGTTGGAATGAGCAGTGTTTGGGACATGCATTATTCAGTCTGTTCTCTCTTAGAGAGGATAGTCCACCCTTTTTCAATGCTCTGTTCCCACTTGCTAAATTCATCAGGCCATAGACAGTCAGTTGTAATATAAACTGGGCCATCCAAATACAGCCCAAACAATGCACATCATCTCTCTCACTGTGGGTGCAGATGATGGGCCTAAGCATGTGGAGTCACATGGATGAAATAGAAGGCATTCAACATGTCTGCATCTTCCTACACACAGAAAAATATTTCAAAATAATCAAAGAATCATGATATGGGCTGGTTTTGGCTGCCAGGGGAATATAATTTTGTGTAACTTATTTATACTCAAAATAATACTTGAGGACTAGCGACTGCAAAGTTATTCTTTCAGCACAAAATTTGGAACAAGATAGATGCATAACTGACTTGAAAATGTAAATACCCTGATCATCTTTTAACATGTAACCCAGGAAACAAAGTCTCCTTGAAATTCAGTAAGACTTTGGGCTCTACATGTTTACAGATAATGCTTCAGATAATTCTGCTGATAGAGAAGGAGATACACACAAACATTAATTTGAGCCCAGGGAAACAAGCCATTGGAGTGCTGCCTACAGAAACATGCATTTTCCTGCTGATGATGGAGGGAGCCTGGGGATATTAGATTTAGTAGATAACCAACCTCCACTGTGCCATTCAAGATATTGGCCCTGGTTCACTCTCGCCATTCAGATGTAATTCCATAACGAAACAGCGATAACCAAAAAGGGTCTGTAACGCTCCCTTGCAATGGCAAAATGAAATAGATGCATACCCTCTGCCAGGTGCTTGTTGGACCCTGTTGGAAGGGGTCCAAATAATTAGCTGCTTACCAGATGGGTAGCAAAACACAAACAATCTAATGTGTCTTTTGGGTACAGACAATCCTGATTTTCAGTGACGTAATAAAATAACATGTGACAGCATTTAAGTTGTCAGCAATTTGAGAACTTAATTTTGTAGTTTGTAATCTGCAATGGTTTTATTTTCATTAACCAACCACCTACAGGTAGGAGACCAAAAGTACAGCTGGCAGAGGGGGAAACGTCTTCCCAGTGGGACATCGAGACTTTGCTTCATTACCAGTAAAGGACCTGAGACACTAAACAACAAACTGGAAAACATTGCTAGCATGTATGAAAGCTGTTTTTAGCACTTTTAGTAATTTTTAAGATTCTCAGTGTCTGTGACTAATCAAAAAAACCCCCCAAGACCAGTAAATTTTATCCTCCACACCCCCAAAAATGTGAGACGTACAGCACACCAGACATGGTGATGGGTTTATAGTGTTGGCAAGCAATCACTGAAATAACCTTCAAAACTCACCTCTGAGCTTCACTGGCACAGCAAGACCTGACTGAGGACAACTGAAGTTTTTCAGAGAGGAGTTACTTCTGGGAGCTTATTTTCTCAGCCTCAGACCCCCCACATTTGCTAGGATGGAGAATTAGGAAGGTTTTTGGTCCAGGGTAAACATGTACTTGAGATGAGCAAATGCAGCCCCCATAACTGCTTTTTCTTAAATAAATAATGTGAAGACTTTTGCCAGCTGTCTGTACATTCAAGTGGAAGTGGCACATATTTTACTTAGAGCAAAAGTTGTTGAGTTTTGAATTTTATGATTCACCTGAGCAACACTGGCAAGTCTTGCAATTTCCTCATGGTATTAGGTGTTCTTTTCCCAGAACCCTAGACCTCTGACTCATGGATTATATGTGAATTTCAGCTTTCTTAATAAACATAACTGATTTTCCAGCTTTTCTGGTTATATATAAATATTTGGAAAACACAAATGTGGCAGCCCAAAAGGCTTCAAAACCAGAAGACAAACAAGGAATGTATCATTTCATAAAGGGCATAAGGAATATTAAGTCATTGCATTATTCCTGGAACGTAACAGTTTCTGAGGACCTGCTGCTAGGGAAACTGTCTTCATAAATTCAAAATCCCATCCAGATTAATTCCACTGCCTGCTCTGCCCAGTCCCCTCTGCAGTTTTAGGTCTCTGTCATTTGCTGGCCCAGCTGAATTCTCCATTTGAATGAGCACTTTTATCATCATGGAAATAGTTGCTGTTCTGCAGTAGATTGTGACCGGGGACAAAGACTCAGAAAATACCTTGATTAATTTTATTTCACTAAGGTTTCCTTTGTAATAAACCAGTAAAATATTTATAGGAAAGGTAAGTTACTAAGTACAACCAGATTTGCTCATTACTTTCTAAGCTCTGCTCTAAGCCCATCCAAGCTTCTGATCTCCTTCCATGAGTTTTGAATAAGACCTTCTAAAGAATCACATGCATAAATATCTACTAAAAGAGAAAAACTTTAATATTTACCAGATTTTTATAATTAATTCTTATTCCTGGTTAATAAACCAATAATTTCAAAATCTCCAAACAGAGATATAATAAAGAAATAGTTCCATTCTATTTCAAGAAAAAAAAAAAAAAAAGATAAGAACAAGCACTAATAAATATATGCCTAAAACTTCTGTCAATAAAGCAACCAAATCTGTATCAAAATAACATATTAATCCATATATTGAGATAATTAATTTTGGCTAGAATTTCTTTGAGATTTATTTTTTAGAAGATAAATTCCTTTAAAAGTGGTTATTTATATCTATTCATCCAAGAATTTCACTTTAGCATCACCCATGAAAAGGCATGATAAAGGTTCACATGAAACAAGATCACTTATAACAAATTTCCCCTGAAGCCTAATGTGTGCCATACTGAATATTTTCTATCTGCTGCTTTCCAGATCTTGGCTTAACCACTGCTGTTTATCACATGACTGTGGATTAATATTAAACAGACTTTGGGTATAAATATTAACACAAAACCATAGGTATGTGCGTATACATATGTGTGTATATATGTATATATAAAATATACATATATTCAAACCATAGAAGTCTTGCATTTTCAATTGCAAAGGAATTTGAGAAGTATTGAAGAGTCTACTGAAATTAATTTCAAATGGCGCAAAAGTAAGTCCCAAGAACATCTGCTGGAACATACGGCACAACAGGATGTTCAGTATTATGCCATAATAGTACACCTTGGGTGCAGCATGAGGCAGGAAGCCAAAAGGCACATTTAGAGGAAAAAATTCTGGACAGAAACAAATTAAATATCTAGAATTTTACTTAATATCTATATAACAGTAGTTTCCTGTTTAGTTTATCCTTTATATAAAATTAACAAGCCTCACCACAGAGTACTTCAACAAATTGAGTGTCTTGTAGAAAGATTGCTTTCTTAGTGAAAATATTTGCTTTCTTAGTGAAATTTTTTCCATGTATTTTTAACAGTGCCCCAAAGAGCCTAATATCCATTGTCTTTAAATCACCTGGAAATCAAAGCAGACCTTTATCTGTGACTCAAAGCTAGACTGAGACATCACAGAGAGGCACGAACCATGGAAGGATCAATTGGAGGGTGGAAGGGCTTGTTTCTACCTTGACTTTGTAGCATCAGAATGCTGTGGAAGGACTGTGTTTACAAAATGGGGTGGCAAACTGCACATCAGACATCTCACTTAGCAAATTATGACATTTCCCATGGAGTGATAACAATATAATTAAGCTCTTAGTCAAAAATAGGAGAAAACATTTTGTCATCACTCTAGCAGATTTTATCTTTCCTATGTTTTAAAAGGTTTGTTTTGCATCCAAATTCCACAATTTATAACAAAATGCTCATTTAAAACAACAATTCAAGATTATTATCCCTTGAGCAGTCTCAGAAATCACAGTTGTCTTTTTTCTGTATCTCTCAAAGAGACAAAATATAATTGGCAAAATTCTTTGAAAATCTGTGATTTCTCCAATGTTTTGTAAAAATAGAAACTTATGTGGTAATTAGGCATGAGAAAGGGGATGCAGAAATCTTCTGAGCAATGGAAGACATTTTGGCAAACACCAAATTACTCTGTTTAAGATTATATTCTTAATGCCAACTTCCAGGCTGATTGCATTACATTTAATTAGTGACTCTTCCCACACCTACTTATTAGATTATCAAATGACTGTTGTCTGCCACATGGTCAGCAGGTTGGTAACTCCATTGACCTATCTAAGGATCTAATGCAGTGACAGAGCAGTCACTACCAGCTCCTGATCTAACGTTACAATGTCAGAGGCTGCCAGAGGGAAGAAGGGAATAATAATTAGCTACCTATGTTGACTGATTATAAGAAACACATGGGGCAACAGGGAGGCAAGGGAGATTCATGATTATCATTAGATAATTATTCAGATAAGGACACACAGTCTTGAAGTCTCAATCTTGTTATGCCAGGAATCTCACTAATAATGTCTGCATAAAAGAGACATTGAACTACTATTTCATTGAACCTGGCTTTCTGCAGTGGGAAGGTCTGATGTGAGAAAGAGTCTGACTCTGAGTCTCTGCTTCAGAAAGGAATTTTGTGTTAGCAATACATTGCATTTGTGAGCACGTGTTGGCATGTGCACGTGTGTGCGTTAAGATGAAGAAGGCTGAACTTGATGAGAAAGTGGGTGAATTTATGAAGGGAAACATAACAATAAAATACATATGAAGACCATTAAATGTCTACTAAAAGAAACTAACTCGAGGTAAAATATCTGGAATCTGTTTTCACATTCAAATTAACTGAAGATGAGAACTGCCCTTAATGTGTTCATTGCTGTGAATAGCTTCCTGAGGACAGTCTGAAGCCAAGAAATCATTAGAGGCACTCAGAGCACAAACACGCTGAATAACTAAGCAAGCATCTCTAGTATTTTGAACAAAAGCTATTTAAAATAAGAGGCTAAGTAAAATTATGGAAAAGGCAAATGACTGATCCAGCAAAATGTTTTCATGATTCATTTGTAATTTCATGCTTCTTTACCAAAACCTAGAAACATATACCATTAGAAATGTACTTGTTTCCAGTTCCAAAAAAAGAGTTGAATGAATGAAGCGGCTAAAGCCCCATCTTAATCAGTCATCAGGGATTACTAGGGGGAGGGAGAAAAAATGTGTTAGGATATATCCTTCCCCATTGTGTAGTAGCCCTGGTTACATTCACATCTTGCTCTCAGCAACATGCTGGAGCCATTCAGTCCTGGCCACAATATTTAGAAGGCACTCAACTACCAAAGTAAAAAACAGAGATTACAGGATGTCAAGGTTAAACCACTGAGATACTTATTTTAATATGAATGAAAAAGTTCTGTCAATAACAAATTTTCTGCCCTGTCTTCTACCTTTTATAGATTAAAGCTGTTTTCTAACACAAAAAGAAACATTTCCCAGGGGGAGGGAAGTATACTGAGTTGATATTGATGAAAGAAAGAAAGTATGATATATGGTGGAAAATGTTTCAAAACAAAAATAAACTCCTTGCTCTTGTGTTTTGCCTTCAGCACAATTGGGTCAGACAGCCCTTCCCCTTCCAGGAACATGTGTAAATATAGGTTTGAAAGTGGTCAGTACAAGGGATTTGGTCACAGTACAATCATCAAGCCATCTTGTTCTCAGTTTTCTGCCAAAAAAAGGATGCCAGACAGCCACAACTCTCTTGTTGCCATGATGGAAGAATGTGCGCTCACATTTACTTTTTTAAATGTTTCTTGTTTGCACTCATCAATAATCTGAGGACCTGTAAATAAGCAGTGGCTGGGTATTTCTGTCGAACTTGACAGATGTCTTTGACGAAGTGCAGTTTATTTTGCTCCCCTTAACATAGAACAAACACAGCCTGTGACTTCAAGATAAATCTGGGATTAAATACTATGATTATGGATGGCAGCATAAAGTTCCTAAGAAAGCAAGTGGTATAAATGTCTCAAAGATCAGCAGATTCCCTGGGAAAAATGAGCTTGAATTTAAAGCTCTAAAACCACTTGGTCTTGACTCAACTCACCAATGTTTTCCAGATGCAAACTATTTAGGCTCTAAATGAATATGTGGTCCCTAAAAAAATTAGTTGTATGCATCTTTCATGATCAGCTGCAGTCTAGGTCTCTACAAAGGTTCCTTCAAAGAAAGTTTGGCACAGCTCTACTCAGATCCTGATTTCAACTGAAAACCTGGAAAAACTAAGTATCCTTAATCCAGCTACAAAAATTTTCACCACATGTTTATCTACAGATAACAGGGGGCTGCTGTGATATCAGGTCTAGCCCCATGTTATCGTTCTCATCATAGTCACTGAAAAATTATGACAAGTCACATTTTCTGCCACTGTAACAAGATGATGTATCCAAGGTCAAATCAAGCGGATGGAGTAAAAAATCAGACAGGAATTACAGAGTTGGGTCAAATGCCAGATTGGGTTACTTATCTTAAAAAGTGGGAATGCACAAGCAAAGGCACATTTTTATCCATCTTCTGAAATGTCTTGGCCTACATTTCCAGAGATGCAAAACAGAGATAACCTCTGCTATGTCCCTTTAAGGCCTTCCTGCAGAGTTTTGCTTGGTCAAGACTTTGAAAGAAACCATAGAAAGTAACATATCTTTGCTTTCCAAATGCAGCCAAACACCTAAAAGAAGTTTGAAACCAAATACACACACACACAAGTGTGCACACAAAGCCACCAACAACTTGTTCTACCCCAAGTTTAAAATTGTAAGCAAATCCCAAAGCATGTTGATTCAACCAAGCACATGAACAAGCACTAAATCACTGATCCAGCGTCTCTCTCTCCCTTTGCAGGAAGAACAACTGGAAACCCCGCATTCTGTTTCAGCTTGATCTACTTCATCCTATTTACCAAGACTTCTGTGTCTGCAGAGTGAGACTTCAGCCAGACCCTTTTCGTTTCCCTGCAAGTTTTCAGCAGCTACAGATAAAGCACTGTATGATCTCTAGTGTGCCTTTCCTAAACCCATTTATTTCTCATCTGTCTGAAGTGTAGATATTTCACCATGCTACTCCAAAGGGAATGGACCTGGCTGAATTGCAGAAGAAGCTCATGCGCTTCTCACTGAAGGATCTGCTGAAGTTTTCATTAAAAGAAAAGTTTTGTGAAAATACTCCTTTTATTCAAGACACTCAGTAAAAGTCACTAACTTTCTTAATCTTAGAAAACAAGACAGGTTTTCTTCAATCTCTAAGCTTCTTGTTAAATGTTAAGACTGTGATTACATTTTCACCCTGTGAACAACTCAATTAGTCCATGTAAGAAACTCCTATTTTCTTGCAGTTGTTTTCTTGTCATTTTAACTGACATTTAACATTTTACTGAATCTTTTCACCAGGTGGGCTTTTTTAAAGTTCTTTTTGTATGCATCATATTCTAATCCACTGTCTAAGATATTGTAGTATAATTGTGAAATTCTCTTTGCTGAAGAGAAGCTAAACAGAGTCCTGTGTGTCCTGTGTATACTGTGCATCAATCAGATCTCAGACTTCAGAGAATTTTATCATGGCTAGTTTTCTTTAATTTGTTCAGTAACAACAATCTGACAAAGCAAACTTACTTTGAGAGAGAGATGATGTCCACTGAAGTGATCATTACAAAAGCTTATGAAAATTCAAACTACCCAGTCTGACCACTTATAGCTGTGGCTGAACCCGCCCAGTGATGTCTTTGTATATGCAATAATGCAGGTTTCATTCTTACATTAACAAATTTTCAGAAAAGGCCAAACAGGCATGGATTAGAAAATAAACTGGGAATCAGTAGGTGCCAGACCCAAACTGTCTGTAGCATTTAAAAAAAACCCTTCTTAATAAAACCTCAAATATTATAAATTGACTCTGTATTTCTAAGACAAGATGGGTCCTGCTCCTTGCAGACTGCCCTCAGGAAGAGGGACAGGTAACAGTGTTTGGCACAGTGGGTGTCTTTTCTTTCTCTTGCTATTAACAATAACAGCTCTTGATGTTCACAGGAGGCAGATGTCAGAAGTCCTCTCTGTTTCCCTGGGCTTACCACTTCAAACGTGGTTTCATGAGACAATTAATGTCTCAGTCACAAGGTCCAATATAATTATGAGAATTTCATCTTTAGAACAAATAATGTGACTTTTTGTGTTCAGGCACCCCAGGATTTTGTATGCAGACTACATTTATTTGAGTGTTGCCATGCAGAAGACAGGGTGCCCTCTACCTGCCAGATTTAATTCTGCTTAATGACTGCTTCAAACATTAAAATGGCACAAAATAATGCAGCATTTCTTTTAAAAAACAATTGACTTCATGATTATGGTACTATGAACAAAGGTTTGGATTTGTCTCACCTAAGTGGGAGAGTGGATCATTGTCAGCTCCATTCACGGTTGGTAAAAAAATCAGCATTTCTAGAACATATTTAATATGATGTTTAGGCATAAAAAGTGTCTGCTTCCCGACACTACTTACAGTAAAAGATTTTAGATCACTAATTCAAAGACAAAAAAGGCAAAACGAAGTGAGATAAAATCCTGACGCATCCTTAAACATGTGTGTTAAGTAAAGATGTCTTCAGCTTTTGTTCCTACTCAGATACTCTGCTGTCTATTCAGCTTTACCCCTACCTTAGCTGGTCCTGAGGCTTTCTTTGTACATACACTTGAGACCTATGTAATCTTCCTTTGCCTTTAATCATTTATCTCATTTGATTTCAGGATCAGCCTTTAATCTAGGCATGCATGTGTTAGCATTGTTAGCATCATCCCCTTCTTTGCATCCAGGGCATCCAGGAATGAAGTACAAGCAGCTCAACTCAGATTTCTCTGAATTTTCAATCAAAATCCTAGCCCATTACTAACACTTTCCTTCTGGTCTCAGTGGCTTCTTTAGTTACGACACAAGTTATGACATTTTCATGACTGCTGCAATGCTTGAAAATGGTGGATCATTGAAGCATCAACTGTACATCCCTCTCATTACATCTCTTAGTTCCAAACAACTGACAATTTTTCATAAAGAATGCAAAAGACATGTTGATAATATAATTGACAGATCTGGCCTTTAGGAAGCTTTTCCTGGACTCCTTTCCTCAACTCCCACTTTTTATCAGTTTTGTCATCACAGTTTCCTTCCTTACAATGGTTTTACAAACCAAATTTAAAAAATAGAGCAGAAGCTAAGCCGAGTGTTCTCCCCTATTCAATGACTGTTCACAGTTCACAACTGCTCTTCAAAAGGCCCTCCCACACCCCTTATGCCTGACTTTGCTATTCAGCCACCCACTAAAGCAGGTTGGGATGTTGCAGGCAAACCACACCAGCTTGTTCCATACACACGGCAGTCAGAGATGAACAAGCACCACTTGGCACCATTTTTTGCAGGCATGCTAAGAAAGATGGAGTAGGAGGACACAGGGCCAAACCCACCATGCCTCTGTTCATTTGCTCCCAAGGTAAAGCCCATTCTCAAATGTCACACTAAATGCGCACATTGTAGAACTTCACATTCCTCCTTTCTCCCCAGTCTTACTCCCATTTGCATCATGCAGCCACTAGTCGTGAAATTTTGCAGCCTCTCTACTGCAAACCATGGACTTTTGGACACCCAACTTGTCCCTTCCTCATCTACTTCTTCCTTACCTTCTGAATTCCTGCCTGACTCCCAGCATTAGCAATCAGTGTTTTATATCTATAAATAAAATTTCTTTTCAAGGACAATTAATAGGATCTATTTTTAAAAGGGGAGGGAGCCTGAATCTACAGCCAGATTTATACCCAGACTTCAGAGCTCTTAGGCTTTTTCATTCCTTTGCCACAGCTTGTAAATTGGGAATAGATGTAGGAGGCATATCAAAAGGGCATTAAGTGAAAGTGTGTTGCATATTTTCCCACCTGCCTACATATACTTGCATCACAAAAGAACAATTTGACAGAATGGGCAAAAGATAAATAATTGATACTGGTGATTCTTTCTATGGACTTTGATATGTCTGTGAGCTATAAGTTATTATCCATTTTGTGGCTACATGTGAAGTCTAACAGATCTCCAAGATGCTAATTAAGGAAAGTGAAGTATATTCATATAATCATACACATTAGAGATCAATATGACAGGTTGCTTTCCCATCTCTAGTAAGCACTGCAGAATAAAACAAAATAGCTATTTGTAAGAGAAATATATACAAGAGATTTAGCACTGTCAATTAACTTTCAAACGCAGTAGAAATCACTCTACAGCACTGACATTTGTTCATGGCAGTATGAGGCTACCTAACCCAATAAAGTAAGTAAGTAACCCAATACTTCGAAATCCAATAAAAAGGAACAAGATTTCTTTGCACTGTATGTGCATTGGAGAAGCACAGCAAAATTTATATTAGCATATTACAAATGTGAAACTGGGACACAGGCTCAATGCTAAATTAGAACAGCAGCTGGTATCCTGTTAGCAAGTAAAGTGTGTTTGCTTGGGGAAGAAAAAAAAAAAAAGAGACCGATGAAAAATCAAGCCATGCAAATGCACAGAGAAAATCAGTCAGAAAAGGATCTGTGAACCACACTGCACATTTCAGCTTGCCTCTGTACTGTGTGACACGTCATTCCAACAACAACAACAAATATTTTAGGGGGGACAGATCACATCCTCTCATCTGAATTAAGATGAAAGTATTTTCCCTTCCAGACAATCCGAAAATTATCAAAATTTAGAGTCTGACAGGTTTGGCCATGTTTTTTATTCTATTTTCTTTCCTGCATCATGCAGACCAATGAAGTATGAAGCAAAATTTCACGTTTTCATGCTATGTAACACAGGACAATGCAGTAAGCAGGCAGAATGTGCAAAATACTTAGTTATATTTCACACAAAAATTTTCACTATTTATTTATTCAAAAATAGCCTTTTAACAACGAACCAGAGAACAAACTTTTAAAGCTGTGCTTTTGTCTTTGACTTCCTCTCACACCATCCAGTTTGCACAAAGTGAACTGTCCACTCGAACTCCCATTCAAGACAGGGAGAGATGAAAATGCTCTTTCAGACCAGCTGGCTGAGGCCACTTACACAGTTATTGAACAAGTCCTATTATGTCCCCTCTTTTCAGCTCTTTCCCCCCTACTGCCATGAGTTTTCCAATATTTAATGTTTTTGGGGGGAAGGTGAAGGCCTGAGGAGATGCAGACAGTGAAAGATATCTAACTTTAGCCCAGTGAAGCCCCAAGAATAACTGCTGGAGCTGGCAACCAAAACAATGAGTACTTAAGATACCTATTGTCTAGCAATCTAATTTACTTTGCCTAAACTTCAATTTTTTGTAAAATATTCTGAGTTTAATTATTTTAGAAAGAATCCAAAATAATCTGAGATATTTCAGGATACAAGAGCAGACAACTTTAATTTAAATTTTAGATTTTACTTGCACAGGCAAAGCACCTCCAAAATTAGAAGGAAATAGAGGAATGAGTACACAATCCTTATATGCTCAGTGAAAAGGATCATAAAACAGTTCTCACATTCCTGGCACTGGATAGAAATGCAGTATTTACTCTCTTAACCCTTCCTTGCAGCACTGTTTGCCCTGTGGATAAATACCCACTTTAAAGGCTCTTGTTATGTTGCTGTTGTGTTATTGCACACAAAGCAAACCTAGAAATCAGGTTCTAAATAAATCCTATTGCCGTGCAGTGTCTCAGCAGCTCCCAGTGACTACTGAGCAGCAGATACTTCAGCCAGAGGGATGGCTCAGCTCTCCCAGCACGGTGCCACAAGACACACCTCACTTGGCATGGGAGGGGTACATTTTCCCATGGGAAGGACTGTAACCCTCTCCCACTTCAGTGTAAGAGCAAAATTGGCTGGAACGCAATCTTTGATGGCCGTATTCAGACTGCTTTCTTGGATGCTGCTGGGGCATCTAAGACCAAGAGACCTGTTTCCAAGGCCATGAAATGTGGCTTCTTGCACACTTGGTAAACAGAAGCTGGGAGGCAGGGATAACATTTGAGATAAGTTTCTAAAGGAGAAGCTCTCAGAGGCAATTACATGCCTCCACTGACTCCAGAGACCTGCATAACCAATGTCCTCAAGCACTATATTTAATATAAGGCTTATTTCCCAGACTGCCACCCATCCCTGCCCAAATACAGACCAGAGTGGATTTGCTTCTCTGGATTTGCTGTGCAGAGCCAAATTGGTGTGTTGCTCTTTTATAAAAACTTAAGCTATGAAAACTTAATAGGGCTCTGATTTGGTGATTTAATAACATAATGTTTTTAGTGCATCTGTTCTAGGTTTGTAGAAGACTTTAAAATATTGTTATACATTGATAGACTATGGTAGTAAAGACGAAATACCTGCATAAAGCTTTTGTTCCCAACAGCCTCCTTAAAATTACAATGATTAAGCAATACCAGAATAGTGGGAATTTTCAATCCCATAAATACCAAAAATTTATCATACTTTACAATAGTTGAAAGTATATCAAATTTTCATCATCCTTTCCTAACTTTTGCAGGTGAACACAACTTTTACCCTGTCAATAATAACTAAATTAAATGAAAAAAGAATGTATTGACTACAATTCCACCAACACATTTTAAAATGCTTTTCATATGTGGTTAACCACTGTCTTTCTGGAATATACTATAATTCCAAGAAAAATGCATGGAGAATAGCTGGTTCATTTACCATAGAACAATCATGCCAGTATATCCTTCTAAGTACTTAGCTTCCTTTTCTCCAAAGATGATTTGGCTGATGAGATTTTAAAATGTCAAACTCAAGAGTTGCCACCTAGTTTGAAAGTCAGGAAGGGTGACTGCAGGTAAAGACTTTGGTACAGAGGTGAGAACATTTAAAATAACAGTAGGACATCAAATCTCATCTCACAGAACAAACTGATCTACAAATAAGAATGAGGAAGAGTGATCTGCATGACTGACACATTGTGTTAGCTCAAGAAGAAAAATTTGGCATGCTTACTGCATGATTGAAGGTCAATATGCCTGAAAAGTGATAAAAAGGCTCTAGACTCAAGAAAAAAAAGAGATATTAAGACCAAGGATGCGTAACTAGCCCAGGTAACAATAAAGTATCTTTAGAATTAATGGTCGGTTCAGAGCGCCATCCTGTAATGCCTACAGTCCATTTAGAAGAAATGTTTGGGCAAAAATCCTCAGTGACGCACAACAGGCTATTATGAAACAGCATTTGCCTGAATATATTTGCCTTAAAGTGCCTCTGATTGTTGTTGCAGTGACTTTATTCAATAAAAGGTATTTAAAGTTAATACTAAGAGTTTTGAAAGTAAAAATTGCTGCCAGGTACCCAATACTGCTTTTTCACAGCTCCTGCAGTTTCTACATGAGCAAGCTGAGGCAGACCTAATTGTGGCAGTAGAACAGAACTAATTCAAATACAAATAGCTAAGCAGGGGCATACAAGGGTACTTGAACCACTCTCAGAAGCATCAGGTTTGGACAGATTTTGAAAGACCCACAGTGATCTGAGACATTGCTATAGGAAAACTATTTAAAAGCACTTCTGCTCCTACGTACTTCATCCTTATTAAGACTTAATTTTAACATTAAAACTGCCCATATCAAGAGAAGTAATCAAATAAACCACTACAGCATTTTGATGTGGAAGCAGGAGAGGGCCATCACAAAGAACAGTATCACTGGACCAAGGTGCTTCCTGCCATACAGATCTCAATAATATCAACAGATAAACAATTTTTATGACTCCTCTACAGCCTTTTTACAGATTTCCTTGATTTTCAGCTCTGGGGCTTGCAATAGATATCAGACTGAGTACCTCAGGAATACATTAGCCTTTTCTTCATGAGTTGAATGAGAAGTCCTAGAGCAAGGAACTGCTGCTGGAGGTCAAGGTTGGACCCTAAATCCAATCCTCTTTTTAAAGTGCTGGTTCTTCAGTACCTAAGTCCAGAATGACGTTTACTGCTGTGTGGGAGACACTGGAAATGTCATGTTGAGCACTGGCCAGTAGTGGTTTGGAAGAAGTTGATATGCTCAAAAAAGTGGCTTTAGATTCTGAGACTGGCCGTCAATTTCCTCCTCAGTGTGGCCAGGTAGTGCTGGCATGTGAGGAGTGGCAAATATCTGGGCAGCTGCACAGCACATTCTATTTCTGTAGCAGTTCAAATTAAAGCTCCTAACATATTTTCAACCTGCTACAGCACTCAGTCTACTTCTTGAGTTAAAAGTCATGCAGAAGGTTCACGAAAGATTAAGTTACAGCACAATGTCTATGCTTTTCCAATTAATTTAAGTACTAAATCTGTATTTTTGCTGCATTTTATAGGCTATATTTTCCAGCTTCTTGATAGCACTTAGGATCAGTACATAGCCTGGAATACAAAACAGCTTGTCTTCTGTAACACTAAGTTTCCTATGAGCTTTATTATTTTAGTGCCATTTGGATTCATTCCCTCTGGCAACCCTTTCTTGAAGTAAATGGTCCAAACTGTTCTCCCTCTAATGTGATACACTACAGAAATACACTGTAGATGGAGTTCAAGATATTCAAAAGGATAATTTATCAATAAAACTTAGGCTCACTTCAAGTAAACAAAAGAATGATCAGCATAACCCTGCAACAGTGTTCATTTTCTGTATTTTTGTAGAAATTTTAAACTCACAGGTAATAAATGACAGTGTTCGTTTTCTTCCATTTTGTCCCTCAAAACACTCTTCATACTCGGTATTCTGTTAATTCTTGTTTTACATCCTCAAAGATGTCTAGTTAAGAACATGTAATGGCAACTGATACAACTTATGTATATGCACCATCTATACAATATTACTCCATTGATTTTAATTGCCTTAAGCATGTCTGTAACAATTAATATGAATTCTGTGTTTCTGAAATCCTGCAGAAAGCAGCAGCATTAAAAAACAATTGCTTATACATCTATTTCATCTTGAAAGAGAGTTACAAGAAATCATGCAAAAAATTGAGGAAGGGATGGTTTGCATATTTTTGTGTGTACACATGAAAGAGATACAGCTCCAGGAAAAAAACCAACCAACCAACCAAACAAAAAAACCAACAACAACAACAAAACCTCTTATTTGAAAATATGAGTAATGGAATATAAGGCTATATTTGACTCGAGAACAGTCTGAGAAAATGAGCTGATGATCTGAATCACAAAATACCCACACTGAAATGCATTGTCTCATTTGCTTTCCTTAATGGAAATATGAAACCCCATGATCAAATGGCCAGATACAAAAATATTCAGTATTCAGAAGTACTTTAATATACCTTATAGGGAGACAATTTTCAGACCATTTTAATGTGTAATTATGTAAAAAATGGAAATTTTTGATGAGTGTTCTGACCTCACTGCACACACAGTTTCTCCCCAATTCTGGCCGTAGATATTAACTTTATTTATGCAGGTAAGGCTACATTGGGTATCAAAAACTCCTTTTGAAACTGCCACAGATTTTCATATTTAATCTATTAATGTGACGCAAAAAGAACCCATTGCCACCTGAATTCCATTGAAGAAGAGTTATTAATAAAGGTGTATACATTTCACTGAAAAGAGAGGGAAGAATATAGCAAAGCTGCACAGTCAAATACTCACATATTACATCACTACCAAATCCACACAAGTAACTTTTTCCATGTAGGACACATACTCACTTTTTCCATGTAGGATAATACCTCCCCTCTCCAGCACATTGGTAACACTGAAACTTTATTTTAGGAATTCAGCATGGGAATTACTGGAGTGAAAAGCAACCAAGTCCACTGCCTTATAATGGGAAGACCTTGGGAGTGCTTAAGGTTAAGATTCATTCTGACAATACATTCATACTTCAAGGCTTCAAAATTAACTCAGAAGTGATAAATATTGTGCTATAATATACAGGGCTCTACTAAGACTTGGGATTTGGAAGCAGTTAGGTGTAGAACCTTGGTATCCCTACTTGCACTTATAAAATGACATTTTTATCTGTATTTCTTCAGCATTTTTTGCAGTGGAGCATTTGCAGAACATCAGTGACAGCAACTGCGATTGAAGTGTCAATTTGCAGAGATATAACAAGATGACAGATACTTCTTCCCAAGAGATATCAGCTATTTATAGTAATGCCTTGTTCCCTGCCCCTCTAGCCTGTTTCTACCATTTTTTTTCTAACTTCCAGTCTTTTTTCTGCCCTTTCCATTCCCTTTTTTCCCCTATTTCATTATGCTTTTTATGATATCTTGTCCATTTCTCCCAATCTCCATATTTAATTTTTTCATACTTCTATCGTAACCTAGAGCAGGAATGACTCATGCCTTCACTCTTTGTCCTGAACCAACCTGTTACACTTCTATATGACATCATTTACAGCAACCATTTTTTAAATTGTGTTTTAAGGGGGGGGCTTCAATGAAATTCTTTACTGAGTGGCTTTGAAACTGCACAGGTCTAATAGAATTTCAAGAACAAAGTATATTCCATCAATTACCTGAATGTAGTAGATACAAACCTGCCTTAATTTTTCATTTCAGAAGTAAAAATTAACCTTTTCAGGATGCAGTGATTTGAGCAGGTTTATATGCTTGCTAGGTCCCTTCACCATTGCTTAGTCTAATACATAATTTTCTACTTATATATGTATATACAAAATAATGACAACACTGATGTTCTACCATGAAGATAAAAAAATCACAGGTGTATTTTCTTCCTGTTGCAACATAGTGAGTCTGAAGATAGAAGGAAGAAGACTTTTCTACCTTTAGCAAGCCTATTTTACCCACAACAGATTTTTTCCATTTATAAAAATGAAACATTCAGCTTGTCAAAAGTCATGCAAATCTGATTAAGAAAAGACAGCTTATTATGAAAAGCATTGCAGCTCCACCTCAGAATACTCTTCTACCTGTACAATTTCTTCTCCTGTGCTAAATAAATCAGGGTGCACTGCCCCATGGAAAATCATTGTCATTTTCTTGGTGCAGAGTGAACTGGCCTAAAGTAACTGTACTCTGAACGACCCTAATGAGAAATGAAGCCAGAATGCAACATCTTGATCTAAATTAAGACAAAGAAAATTTTCATCCAGAACAAGATTATCCATGACCATCTGCAATGCACTTTACACAGATATTCATCATGTTGTTCTCATGGAAGAAGCTCCTTGATCCTTCCCTACTCATCAGACAACGTAGTAGGGTAAGGATCTGTCAGTCTACAATATTGTCTTCAAATCTGAGGCCTTCTGTAGCTCCCTGGCTGGACCATGAGACCAGAAGCCTCTAATATCACATTGCACTGTGTCACAACTCATTCCACTATATCACAATGTGGGGCTATGAATAAGAACCTTTTACCTGGATCCCAGTCAAGCCTTACAGTAACTGCTGATCTGCATTACTTACTGCTACAGAAACAAAAATAATGCCTGTCAAACACTGACATTTAATATCTTCTGTCTTGGAAATGGAAGAAAATTGTAATATCTGGAACAGAAGACAGCCCAGAGTCAACATGTAAGTGGTGGGTATTTTTGGCTTCTAAACTAATGGGTAAATGGCATTCCTCTTCATTAAAATTCAAGCATGGATAAATAATGTATGGATCTACTGATATACAGAACTATTTTCAGTTGTGTTGGGTTTTACTTTTGGCACTCTCCTGGTATGTCTGCTCAAATAGTAGGAGAAGTTCCATACAGGTACCTCTGTGGACTAGAAAGGGATGCCATTTCCATGTCCACGGTGTCAGACCACAGATTTCCCAGAACCAGACACTTAATCCACAAACTGGGATCAGGATGAGTGAAGCAGCTGAGGCTGGGAATCACAGCAGCCAGTATGATGAGCAAGAGAAACTTGAATAGGCAATCCATCCTATAAATTCTGGATTCAAGCTCTCACACTCTCTGAGATTAAGGCTTCTCCTAGAAGTCCAACTCAGACTGATATCTGAATCTGGTGTCTCTCCTCCTGGAACTAGAGCCTAAATAATTCCTTTCTGTAGACTCACCTCAATTGCCCCTTCATTTTCCATTTTTAAACTCTCTAGAAGCAAACCCAGCAGGTTTTAAAAAAAACTCACTGAAGACACCTCTGGGAACTGGTGGGAAGTGCTGCAGTGAGGAAAACACAAGATCACATGTGTTTGGATAGCAACTCATGCTCTACATGGCTGCAGGGCAATGCAAGACTTCTGGGCTAATCAGAATGGAACAGGCATAAAAACCTGTACCTAAGAACTTTTTCAATGCCTTTATTTTATAATAAATATGATCACAAATGCAGAGAAATGCATGGACACAAACAAAGAGCTGAGACATGAAGGTCCTGAGTTTCCAACCTGACCTTGGAATGAGAACCAATGCTCCTAAGCAACTTATTGAAATTACTGTTATCTTCCTATGGGAAAAATAGTGCACACTCACTGACTGCCTTCTACTGACAGCAGCACCATGTTTTTTGCTAAACAATTCTTCCTCTTCACATGGCTGGGAGAATGTTCAGTCATCTTCTCTGGTTGGCTAGACCAGAGCAGAAGCACTTCCCAGAACAATAAGAGGCAAAACTTTTATAGAGAGCAGTAATGACTATTCAGGAAATACAAATTAATATGGCCAACCACAGCTGGTTTACTGTTCTATAAAACTGTTTTGATAGAGCGGCTAAAGAGAATGAGGAAAGCTCTATGTTACTTCCAGTCGCAAACAGATTTTAGCTTTCATTTTCTATTTCCTGGCTAGTGATAAGTGGTTCTTTCAACCCCTTTGAACTCCCCACTTTGGTTTTCCATGGCTGAAGTCAGTGTTCTGTGATCCCTGGAGTGGTTTTGAAGCCCAGAGTGGCTCTCTAATAAGATATGGTAGACCAGGACAGAATGTGTAGTTAGTTTGCTCTTCAAGGATCATGGTACATTAAGCGGCTAATCTAAAGTATGGATACTTCAATTAATTTACTTTCAAGAGAATGAGCAGAACTCCTGAAACTACTTCACCCACAGAGAGGTTAGGGAAGCATAGAAAGGACTCCGTAAGATTTCAGCAGTCTGATACCCTTAAGGAAGAGTGGTTTCCAGCTTTTGAGTGGAAACTGAGACCCAGGAGCCAATAGGTCTAATCCTGCCTCTACCAATATGTCTAGGTTTCACTTAAATTTACCTTGTCCTATATGCATGTACTACATTTTTTACCATAAGTATTTACAATGATTCCTGAGTACTGTACATGGAATGTGTAAAGAGTATTACTGCCATTCCAGGAAATGTGGATCAAATTGTTCTGTTTACAATGAAAAGACCCTTTTTGTCTGTCAGATAACTTTTGTTGTGTTTACATAATCTCTTAGACTTCTTGTCACTTCAAGTTCTATAGATTAGTGTTGGTTATGTGTCCATGCCAGCATACTTTCTGGTATTCATTCCAGGGCTTGACATTTCTTAGGAAACTGAGTGAAAGACTTAAAGACAATTTCAGGTATATTTCCATATGTAACCTACTCAAGGGATTATCTGTTTAGTGGTTTAGTGATGCTGACCACCACAAAAGTGCCATGTCCTTCTCTGTAAAATGGATGGGTTCTGACCATTAAGGCTCAAATGTGCTGCAATATTCTTTTTTTTTTTTTTTTTTTTCTTTTAAACATAGTGTAAGTAATGGTCTCATCTTTTGAGAAACCATTCAGATTCTTTCACAAGTGTTCACATATAGATGTCAATGTGAGACATTGATATAAAATAGAACACAAAATTTAGACTGAGCTCTCACAGTACACACTTTTTTGACTATCAGAAAGTTGCTGACTTCTTCACAGGCAGCAGATTAGATTCAAACTTTCAGAATTCCAAAAAGACATCACCAATTTTAGAAGAATTAAACAACAAAGCAAAAATAAACTAAATGGTCAATGTAATTAATCACTGGAGAAAATTCACAGAAACAAATAAGTAAATTAACAATAATATATTTATTTCTAAAGCATTCTCCTTCATGAAAAATCGTAAGGTAACGAATAGATATAGACCATTTTGTTATTAACAAAATCACTTCCTCTCTGAGTTCATTGCCAACCAAGAACAGACACAAAAAAATCAACAAAATTAAAAAAAAAGAAGGGGAGAGAGAGAGAGAGATAATCTCACATTCACATGCAGATTCATCTCTGAAGAGCATTTAAATAAGGCTTAACAAATATGATTATCAACTGCTGAAAACTGATATGGAACGTATGGCAATGAAGAGGAAGGATATAAGTGGGAGTTTACGAACCAGGCAAGGAGAAATATTGCCCTGAGTAACTGGAGAGCACTGTCAGGCCTGTGATGTGTATCTGAACAAGGAATGGATTCCAAAAGAAGCTCTAGAAGACACACTATTAGATAAATCTGAAATCTGAACCTAAGTTTTCAATATCAGTAACAATATTGAGGAATCATGCAACCATGCACATTTCAGAAAGAATAAAGAGACAAGAATTATTCATGCATAAAAATGCATGTTGAAAGTCACAATTTAGTTTTGCAATTTTAGCTAATGAGCTTTTGAGTGGTAACAGAATTTCTAGAATTCCACTCTCAATGACTTCTCTATGATGCTTCTGTTTGTTGCTTTTATTTGCCATCAAGAAGGCCTTCTCTGCAAAGAAATGGGCCAGAAAAAGTTTCCTTGTTAACAAAAGCACACTTTCCCCAGTATCACTATGATAGATCCTGTATTTGTTCTCTGTTTCACTCTATCCAAATTTTCTATGATTTATTGATCATAAAGAAGTCCACGCAGAGAGATTTACTTCTGTATAATGGGTCTTCAGGTATAAAAAAGCTCCAAAACTTTACTAATGCACCAGTATTTCATATCTGTAAACAGCAATATTTCCTGTTGACATTCAATTTTGAGTTAAACCTATATTTAAAATACCAGTAACTCCAGAGTTAAAATCCATTTTACACTTCAGCAGCTCAGTTGTCCATATGCAAGAGACCCATCAGAACAGCCTGCAATGGGCATGTTTAGCATTAATGGGCCTGTTAGCAGGCACATCCTTTTCATCAAAGCTTTGAAAACCTCTGTGCAAAAGAACCACAGCTATTTTTAATGACCTTTCCCAGATCAAGTCATGAAGCAATACTTCCTGGTGTGGAAATGTCAGTGGGAGGCTAGTACAATAAAATCCAAGGTAAAATATAGTCTTTATGCAGTCATTAAACGAATACTTCTTAAACTCTAGATGCAGTCAGCATCAAGTAACAGAAGCAGGATTACCCTTCATATGCTTGTAATTTTTCAGCTTTCTTCCTATTACAGTTTTTTCATCCCTGGAATTGACCAAAAAACAAGCAGATGTGGTGCTTCATGATACAGTTTTGGGCATGGTGCTATTTGGTCAAAGACGATGATTTTTGAGGCCTTTTCCAACCTTAAGGAATCTATGATTTTATCATCTTGCTATCTTTTCTCCTTTCATGCTAGTGCAGTTTTTTGCCTTAGGAATCCAGTGAATTCCTCCTGCAGCGAAGCGAAGCATGAAACAGTTCAGAGACCTTCAGAGTATCCCAAGCTCCCTTTTCATTAGTCAGCCCAAGTGCAGGGTACCGGTGGAGTTCAAGCCTCCTCAACTTGAGGCATGGGACCACCTACATAAAGAGAAACAAACTCCTTTTTAAATTAAAAGTTGGCCTATTAGAAGGAATGTCAGGACTGAAGTTGGAGAGGTGCCCTTCCAGAGGGCCAGAACCAAACCTGCCTGTAGGAACAATAGGATCAATAAGCGGTGTCACAGCTTCACGTGTTTACGGCTCACTGAACACTCTGCAGCACTTCCAAACAGGGAGGGTTTCAAATTAATGACTGACAAAACATCTGAGGAAAATGAGCCTCTCCTCCCAACAAAACACCAATTTGTGTAAGAGCACTGGGCTGGCAGCCAGACGACCATGTGTTACCATAAAACCTGCTCTGCCAAAGCCCTTTCTCTGTACAGTCAGAAACAGGCTTTATGCATTGATTTTTAACACTCTTTGTGGAAGTAATTGTTTCAAAGAAGATGATAACCATAAACCGGAACACAAGAAGTTCCACCTCAGCACAAAGAAGAACTTCCTTACACTGAGGGTGGCAGAGCACTGGACAAGGTGCCCAGGGAGGCTGGGAACTCTCTTTCTGTGGAGATATTCACCCCCTCCTCTGGACCCGTTCCTGTGTCACCTGCTCTAGGTGACCCTGCCTTGGGAGAGGGGTTGCACTGGATGATCTCTAGAGGTCCCTTCCAACCCTAACAATCCTGTGATTCTGTGATTTCAAGAATTATGATCTAAATTCATCATATTTTGACATAACACACATGAGCATATTGCATCAAGTGCTCAGCCCATAAAAGAGACAGAAGAATATTATTCTATCTTACAGGGCGGACATAATTTGTATACATCAGAGCAGAGAGGCTAAAGGGGTTTTCAAGATCCCAAGTGTGTTAAAGTAACTCAGTGAAAAGTCTGGATGTGCAAATTTTATCTGTAGCTCTCATGCCTCAAAGTGTTTTTTAATAAAAGGTACAATCATGGACAGGAATAGAAAATCAAAGTCTTCTAGCAGAGCAAAGCACTCACTAAAAAACAAAACTGCCATTTAATTGTGTTTTCATCCTCCTTGGGATATGGATATGTGCAATTAAACCTGGTAGACTGAACATGCACATTTGCAGCAAACAACATAAGCATGTATACTTCAAATCTATTTTCTGTCATAACTTTACTCTCTCTTCTTTGATCTTCCACAGCCTTTTAATTCCATGTGGTGGCTGTTCACTACTTCTTTTTATATATATGCTCTAACGATTATTCTGTCTTCATTTTGTGCCTACTTTTTCTGGTGTTCTTAGATTTTGGGCTTTTTTTTCTGGGTTCTGTTTTTACATATCAGCCTTTATTCAGTAAAAAAATTGAAAACTATTTGACCTTTCATTACTACTAAAACCCCCCAAGAAATCTAAATGTTGAATAATGATTGCCTGTGATAAGGATTAATGGTTTTTCCAAAAACTCTTCACTACCTGTTGCATATTTCTTTACAAATTAAGATCTATCCTAAATTGAAGTGCTCTTAGTAAATGTAAAATGGATGGCAGCAAGTCACACAGGCCAAAAGTTCTGAAGGAACAAATATGATGCAGTAAAATATTAATCAAGGATCAACCCATTGCTTAACTGATCCTTAGTGGTAAAGGACTGCAAATGGGCAAACTGATGCCATGGTATCAATGTTTTTAAAGGTTTTGGACAGATCTAAGGAATTAGAGAGTACATAATTTGTGTTCTGGTCTGGAAAAAAAAATTGTAGAAACTATACAAACGAAATAAATTAACAGATGAAGTACAAAGATGTGGCAAAACAGGAAAAATCAAGCTGGATTGAACATACCACAGATATTGTTCACAGACGTTTCAAGCCTCTCCCTTCAAATGAGACAACAATTGCACAGATGAGCTTGTCTATTCTGCTTGGATCTCCAAAAAATTTAAAACCATCCTTTATGGAAGTCTTTTAAATAAACTATGCACTCAGGAGGTAAAAGGACAGATCCTCCATTGATTTAAAAGCTTGACAAGAATTGAAAATAAAGATTAGTAGTAAAAAAGCACTGTTTTGCTGTAGAAGAAAGATTTCAGTGAAATCTGTTGAGAATCTCTATCAGCACCTACGTAATTCAAAGTACTTATACGTCACCTGAAAATGAGGATTAGAGAGAGCAGACAGTGTTTGACGGGGATACTGAGTTATCCACAGCAACAAAGTGAAACACAACCATGTAAAGTCACACAATGACCTTGTGCTGCTGGCTAATTCTGCACTAATTCCTGCCAATAAAGGGTGGGATTCACCTCTTTAACCCCATGTGTCTTTAGTAATTTCCATATGTTCATGTACCCTTCCTCAATTCAAGAACCTCGCAAGAACAGCTACATCCTAATTCCTCTGAGCCCTTCAGCAGGGATGTGTCAGACAGACTAGAGCCACTAAATGGCATTCCATTCCAATCTCAGTGAAATTAAATATCAATGAATACAATCCCAGCAACAATGGGCTTTAAGTGAACAATTATTACTCAAAAATAGGTTTATATACATTTATTTTTGAATTTATACGAAACCCTGCTTTACGTCCTTTTTTTATTTGTTGTTGTTATATGAACATGGGGTGAAAATATTTACTTATACTTTATCCTTTTAGGCCATTTTTCAAGTTAATATATATTTTTCTGAGTGACTTTGACTTAGATTTACATTTTTTTTATCTCAGTGATTGGCAGCTAATAAACATAATCTTCAAAATTCAGCTCATTAGGAGGATGATACGGATAGAGAAGACTATTTTGTTTTTACTGACTTAAAATAACATTTTATTTTTCCCTCCCCCTCCATAGGTTCTTTAATTTTCCCTTGACTAAATGCATGAAGAATAAGACATTGAACTCAATGTCTGAAGCTCAGTCTTAAAGGTGTTTCATGCTCCATTCTTTTCTTTGTGGTATTACTCATGTTCCACCTGATCTCAATTCACACTGACTACATCAAGTTGATGATGTAATCCAGTTTAATTCTACCAAAAGTAGGATCATATAGAAAACACAGCCTAAACATTTGGTGGGGGTGGTAGTGGTGAGGAGGGTTGTGTTGTCTTTTTTAATTAGCTCGTAGAGAGCTGCCAAATTTGTTTTTTGCAAGTATCTCTTTTTTTTTTTTTTCCTCCTTTACCTCCTTGGGTGGTTGTCAAGCAGTAAAAACCAGTTCTTAATGCACTTCCACAGAAGCTCTTTCACTAGTCAATCATTCAATAAAGATTTGTCTCCAACTCATCATTCAAAGGCTTCCTGTTTTCTCCACTTCATTCTCTATGTTGCCACTGTAAGTATACCTGATTGATTGGTCCCAGTGCATCCTTATGTCCCTCTTCAACACATTTCCTGCTTCCCCACAGACTATTCCCTCCCCCCAACCCCCGCCCCCCCACCCCCTTTCTATTTTCCTTTAATTTCTTTCCCAGTCTTGACCACTGGCTGGCTGAGGACATCTGTTTTGAATCAAGTATTGCAAACTTCAGCCAAATTTGCTTCCTTGCCATTTCCTTTAGCTGCACTATCTCCCTTCCTTCTAGATTCCTAGTAAAAATAAATATACTATGATTCAACTTTCTTCCAGTAGAACAGATACAATATATGCCACCTTTGGAAAGCTCTCAATCATACAATGGCAGAAAAAGTGTTCCAAGGAGTTCTGATAGGTTAGGTGATCTAACGGATTTCTCCAAATTACTGGCTTCTCTTCAACCTCCCAGTACAAAAGATCTGTTTTAGGAGGGTGTGTTATTAGATGTGTCTGCCTTTGATTTACCTGCATTAGTGACCTCCAAATTTGCTATGGTCCACAGAGCAACAAGGTGATTTGAAAGAATTCAGAAAACTAATAAGCATAATGGAATATTTTCAGAGCATCAATGTTCGTCAAGAGTTGTCCAATCTCTCTTGTTCAGGTGATACTTGGAATTTCCCACTAGAACTATTCGGGATCTCTTGTTCTCATGAAAAGTTCTAGTTTAGGTTTTGGTTTTTAGGGGGATTGATGAGGGGAGTTTTAGGGAGAGATGGAAGTTTTGTTCTATAGGACCATATTATCATATTAATGCTCATGGCTTCCTGAATTTTTGGCCTTTACATTTCCTTGCCATGCTGCTCTGAGCCAAACTTCTCAGTCATTAATGAAAATCTAAAGCAAGTCTGCACATAATACTGGTGCTGGAAGCAGTGCCAGCATCATTACACAACTCATATATATCCATCTGGGCACAGGGACTCCCAGGGGTCTAAGAAGTCATGTAGCAAGACTAAACTCCAAGCCAATTAGCATGAACTTTTCTTTAAAACTTCCAGAGATAATGTAGCAAAACCTTAAAACCAGCAGGAGTTAGGTACCTAACTGCTCTTGATGTTTTTGGAAGTCTATCTCTGAAAAATACAAGCAGCAGCTAATAATTTAGCAATTCTATCAAAACAAGCAATTAAGTGTGTCTTGTATGATTTGTTCTCTATAAAAATCATGCTGTTTGTTTACCCAAACTTCTATTACTCTCCAGACTTCACTGATTTCATCTCCAGGTATTTACTCAATTATTTTATGAGGAATTGAAATCTAATTCATGAGCTAGTCACAGTGACACCTAAATCTTTTCTCACAGCCAACCTGTCAAGTGAAGAGGATCAGTCAGTATAAAATAGACTATTTTTGCCAATGCATATTACTATACTCAGAGAGTAGAAAGTAACTGAGCTACAGTTCAGTTAAATTTCACGTTAAGAGTTTGCTGAGCCTCCCAAATTATTTTAAATTGCCTACCTTTCCTAACTTTCTGCCCTGATTTGACTGAGAAATGTAGTTTAACTACTGTAGTTCTTGACTTTTTCTTCCACAAATTAGCATAGGAACGTCCATCTGCAAAGGCTTAGGCAAAGGTCCTGCAGCTTTGCACAAGGCATTATGCTCTGTCCCAACTCAGTTTCTTGCTGCTCACTCAGTTTGTCACTGAAGGTGGAGTTTGCTCCTTTTTTTAAATGTAATGTGTCTTAGGAGAAATCCTAGCAAAAACACTCAGAAAAAGATAGTAACTTAAGTCCATAAGCATTACCTCTGCTTAACCTTTTATTACTCTTTGTACATTATATTACATTCTACAATCAGGGGAGGCTTGGTGCCTGTTAGAAGGCAAAGCTAACACGGTCATATTGTCACTAGCGTTTCTGCCACACCTTGAGACTGACACAATGGAGATCGTTGCAGGTCTAGAAAGCATGGTGATCCTAAGAGCTGCGTGATAATGCCCTTAGGCACTGGTTTCTGCAATGCGGTTCAGGAAATTTACTAATAACAAAATTCAGAAAATGCAGCATCTTGGCTAGAAGCAGGAGGAAATGCAAGTGAAAAAGAAGATAAATGGTGATTTTTTTTTTAATTCCCTGTATCCCACTGCAAGTGCCTGCCTGATGTGTGCTTCTAAAAGAAATCACGATACATTGCCAAAAGCCCCAACCCTACTCCTATGCCTAAACTGTCCTTTTCGTAGGGAAGATTGCTTCACTCTTTTCCCTCAAAAGATCGATGAAGGCTAGGATGCTTTCAGTATAACTGCATTCTTGTGCAGGGTCATTCAGAGCTCAGCACAAGCTTCACTCTGGACAGTGCAATTACCAGTGGCAACAAATAAGGTTCAGAAGAGGAAGCCTCCATCCTCCCTGCAAAATGTGGCCAGATCTACCTGGAGAGATGAAGGAAGCTCCAGCGAAAAGGATGGGAAATGTACTGCTGGAAAGTCTGGGGCCTGAAATCTTGGAGACACCTAAGCAGGGGAGAACAGAGGGATGGGAATGGACACAAGCTTCATGAACTGCCTACTCAGACTTGGAAACTTAAATTTTATCCAAGATGCATTTCAGTCACTGAATTGTTTCTGTGAATCCAGGACTCCATAGTCCCATGATGCATCCACATCTGCTAGACTAGCAGTTTGAGAGGGTGTTTTCAAGGAAGCTCATTCTGGGGAGGGAATAGAGGTGGGAAAAAGGTGCTAGGAATAACAAGGTTTATTATTCCCCAGCCTTTTCAATTTCATGGCAGTCGGGGTCTTCACACTCCTGTTCAGAAAGCAAATTAAACTTGAGGCTTCTGCATGTGTGACAGTATCTTTAGTCAGTGAAGAATAAACACAAAAAGTAAGTCAAGAACAAAGATATAAAGACTGCAAAGGTATAAAAGACTGTTAAAGAAACCCTAGCATTTACTTTTCTATACTTTTAAGTCAAGTTATTTTAAAGCAAAAAAAGATCAAACCACCTTGGATATTGATAGTTTCAACCTACATCTATGATGCATAGATTTCTGAAGTTGTTCTTTGCTAAAATTCAATTATAGTGTGCTGTTAAGCCAATGTTTTGGGTTTGCATCCAAAAATGGAACTCCCAAAATAATGAGCTTTTTTCCCCCATCTCCTGTCTTCTTCCCCTTGCCCCCCCCCCAAAAAAAAAGTCGAGTCCTTTTTGAGACAATAAAATCTATGTTTTTCAATAACTTTTCTTTCATTCTCAGTTTCAAGATAAAAAACACTTAACCCTAGAAAATTACATAGGGAATTTGAACTCATACCACAGTTATGCTGTACACACTAACATCTAAAAGAAATTTGACATCTCAAGGAAAGCAAGTATTTGTCTATCTAGCTTGGTGTAAACCAAGGGACAGACAGGGTCATTCTTCTTTGGGTCTGTTGAAAGCAAGCCAGAACTCAGAAATTCCTCTGGAATAATTCCTGGATGCTTTATCCCAATCCCACTCTGCCTCAGACCAACAGTGATGCTCTGCATTTTATGTAAATTCACCAGCAATAAGGACTTAGAAATTAATTGATGATTCTGTGAATTACCTGTGAACCAGAATACAAAACAATTCCCTCTCCCAACAAAACTGTCCTGATTCTGTAGATTATCACTAATAAAAAAAGTAAAACCAAAAAATAGTACTGAACCACCACGTCAAAAATACAATTTGGAAGTGATAATATAATCAGATGTGTATGAATAAAGACATCAAGATTGGTTTAGTAAATAGACATTCAATAATCTCCATTTTCTTGGATTTTACTGCTTAGAGCAGTTAAGCACATCTAAGAACCTAATAAACATGCAGTATGGTAAACTACTACTGTGAATGCTATGAATTCAATTTTTTTCATTTTCAGAGGTGATAAACTGAGGACATCTTTCTACTCTCATTTCAAAATCAATTTTGCCACTGATTTTGCTGAAACAAAAGAAGGACTTATCCAATGAACTACCATCAAATGGAAAAGAAACACTGATAACAACTTTACAAGAGCTTCCAAATTTCATATCGGCCACAATAGAACAAATAACACCCAAAAAAGCAACAGAAAATACATGAGAAAAATGGAAAGATCTGCACAAAGAAATTTTTTATTTTAGTGGATGCTGAGTTTCAATAGAAGTGATGATGCAGAAAGCTAGTGACAATTTGAATTTAATGAAGGATAGCAGAAAAAAAAATTAAATTGCCCCCTTAAATCTCTAAAGGCACCCTTCATGCACACATCATGAGGGGGAGAAAATGCATAGCTGAGCAGATATTATTGAAGTAGAATATATACTACACTAGAAAACTGATAAGAATACATACCTGATAAGTAAAACCCTCTTTACTATACTTAAGAGCTGATAAAGTAAATGCCAAGATTTTATTATCAAACCAGTTCTTTATTATAAGATAGTACAGGAGAGGATCCAACCTGCCAAGATTTAATCACTTTTACCATCAAGGGAGAGAAGGAGAAACCAAACCCTGCCCTGTTCCACCAGTGTGAATCTAGATTTACTTATCTGATAGCAGAGTTTTGTCCCACTCATCCAATTCTTATTTTAAGGAGTTTTGGTCTACCAGAAGTAATGCCCATCTGTATCCTCAAACTTAAGAAGCCATTAAACTCCTAATTGCTGGAAGCAGGAAAGTTATTCCAATGGAAATATTACCCTGTACTCTTATCACACCTTATCTCTAAGTATCAACCATGGACTTCTATCATCTTTAGAGGTGCAGAGGTCCTTTAGGGCTTTTGCTCTCTCTCCTATGGCCAGTTTCAAGTTTTACAAACCATTTAAAGTGACTGAGTCTGCTATTGCCAAAAATGACTAAATTTGCTTTTTAGCAGGCAGACCTGGGCTGAGCTTACAATCAAAGGCTCTGCTGTGCAGAGAGGCAATAGATCAGCACACTCAGCTCTGTTTTACAGTGGCAGGGCAAATCTATGCAAACTGCAAATTCTCAGGTGAGTTATTCACCTGGCTTTTTTACTGAGGCCAATCTTTAAATAGCGTGGCATGAGCTCTATCTTACACATTCATCCAGTAGCACAGACCAGCATAGGATAACAGCAGAAATTAGAAGTGTCTGACAGTGAATAATTTCCAAATTCTCAAGTGAGGTTTTACATGACTGTGTCCCCTGTAACAGCAGATGACTGGGTTCCCTCTCCTGAGGTTTATCTCCCATCCTTCAACCCAGTATTGCCACTCTGCTACTGTCATGACATTTAAATATTTTTAGGTGGCTATCCAGTGTTAGAAATCACTGTTCTTCACTCAGGACTGGCTTTTTCTGATTACCCATTCTGCAAGGATAAGCAGTTTAAAAATAGTAAATGTTCATCCATATAGGAATATCCAAAAGTACCTCAGAAATAAGGACATAGCAGGGAAGAAGAAAATGTGAGAGCTATTCTGTGGGTGAAAAGAGAGCACCAAAATATGGAAGAGCACTCCTTCACCCATCTTTCCATTCCCAAAATATTTCAAGACCCAGGCTTCTCTCAGGAAACCTGAGACTGGTGGCAGGGAAGGGAGTAACACACAGCAGTCAGACTGAGAGGCAGGTGGCACAGCAAAAAAGAACAGGAGTGAACACTTGCAGGTTTAGATTAACTGGAAACAGGGACAGAGAGTTATTTATGCAGCAGAGATAAGTACAATTGAGGTAAACTCAGAAGCTGACACCAGAGACACGAAAAAGAAGATACTGAAATCCAAGTATAAAAATACATATACATAGTATATACTTGTGGGAGGAAAAGCTTCAAATTTCCTGTGGTTTTTCTTTAATTCTACAGCATTCTATTTTAGATGTTTCCACCACACATTATAAACAATTCAGAGGAATAGAGAATGTGTAGCCTCTAAATGAAGCTGCCCTGAAACTCAGTTCTGAGCAAAGACAGTGACATTGGAGCAGATTGCAGATCTGACAGCTCCTGCGCACTGTCACTGTCCCCTTGCTCCTCAGCCAGAGCCCAGCTCACAAAATAACCCAGCAAAGGAGTGGCCCAGGCGGCCAAACTGATGTAGCAAAACCCTCTTCTGAAGTTATACCTGTGATGGTGTATATTTTTTTAAATGTCCCTTTTCACAGAGGAGTAATACTCTGTTCTGTCATTCACCACTTTGTTATGAAGTCCCAAGGTTGTTTCAAGAGCTGACCAGTTGCATGGCACAGTAAAGTACAAAGATGTGATACCATGCATAGACTATTAGCTCTGTTATGGACTAATTGGGTTAATTACCCTCAGTGCAGCACTCGTTCCAGAGCTGATATGCTTGGTGTATCCCTACACAATGCAGTCATATTCTCCACCTCTCTGCTTCTCACCCTTGTTTTTAAAATGGGGGTAACAGCTTTTCCCAACTTCTTCACAAAGATCTTGTGAAAACAAATGAACATGATGATGCTCAGACACTGAGGAAATCTGTGAAGCATCCAAGGTAGGAGAGATGGCCCAACTGTGGGTTACATGAACAGGTACTGTTAGAATGACTGACAGGATGCATCTGAATCTGTAGTTAATGCTAAACCCTTCAAGCAAGTATTTATCCCTGTGACTTCACATAAGATGGTAAGTCTTGATGCAAAAAAACGCAGATGTCCACTGAGAAAAATTCATGCAGGATCACCGACCCAGAGAGATGGATACAGAAGCTCCAAGAGTTATCAACAAACAGGGCTGAGAACCTTTGGGTTTTACCAGGCTCAAATTCCAGGAAGGGATGATAGGATTCAGGTCTGTTTGCACAGATAATTGAAGCTTGGGTTTTCAAACCCCTGAAAACAGAGTACATTTAGACCTATGATTCACAGTCTTCCTGTGACATGTAACAGCTTATCAATTATATGCTTTACAGGAAATTTATATTCCCTGCTTCCTTGGAGAGTCCAGAAGAAACAAACAAAGCAAACAAATCCTAATTTGCATTTGTTCACAACTGAAAAAAAAAAAGTTTCTAACAGCAGATAAATGAGTACTCTGCAGGGAAGAGTAATTTCTATCAGCATTCAAAGAAGCTTTTTAATATTTATTTCTTGTGAAATGCCTGTGCAACACCTCCCTGATATATAAGCTGTCCCAGTCCACGGCAGGATTCCCATCCTTATTTAGAGTGGCATATGACTGATACCAACAGGGTCAAAGGGAGAACCCCTAAGCGCTTCACAGAAGACATTCAGAACTTTCCAGGAATAAATCTTTGCAGAACCCATTTGCTAAGATGGCTGTTTATAGCCATTTATGTGATAAAGAGAGACTTCTATGTTCCCAGAGCCCTTTAAGTGCAAATGACATTATACGGTATGTATGTACTGAATGAAAAATAGGACTTGCAATCTAAAAGTACCAATGAAAATGACACTAAAACATATGGTCTATTATGGTTAAACAGATTTTTTTCAAGGTATTAAGGAAAAAGGCATTATGTATAATACCAGATTCTGTGAGATGTTGTAATATCTCTTCACAGCTTGGGCCGTGCCCAGATCCAGTCCTGTTTTCATTTGCATTTTGCCTGGAAGTCATGAGCAGTTCTACCTATCTATCGATGGTGGTAAGGCTCTGCAGAGGGATCCAGACAGGCTGGATTGATGGGCTGAGGTTCAGCCCAATCAATTGTATGAGGTTCAACAAGGCCAGGTGCTGGGTCCTGCCCTTGGGTCACAACGACCCCAGGAAGTGCTAGAGGCGTGGGGCAGAACAGCCAGAAAACTGCTCAGCAAAAAAGGCCCTGGGGGTGGTGGTCAACAGCAGCTGAACATGAGCCAGTGTGTGCCCAGGTGGCCAAGAAGACCAATGGCATCCTCATCTGTATCAGCAATGGTGTGGCCAGCAGGAGCAGGACAGTGATTGTCCCCCTGTACTGGGCACTGCTGAGGCCACACCTCAAATCCTGTGTTAGTTCAGGGCTCCTCACTGCAAGAAAGACATTGAGGGGCTGGAGCGTGTCCAGAGAAGGGCAACGGAGCTGGGGAAGGGTCTGGAGCACAAGTTATGAGAAACAGCTTAGGAACTCAGGGGTGTTTAGCTTGGTGAAAAAGAGGCTGAGCTGGGACTTACTTGTTCTCTACAACTTCCTGAAAGGAGGTTGTAGCCAGGTGGAGGTCAAACTCTTCCCCCGATTAACAAATGACAGAATGAGAGGGAATAGACACAAACTGCACCTGGGGTGTTTAGTCTGGATAGTAGGAAAAATTTATGAACTGAAAGGTGGGTCAATCATTGTAATAAGCTGCCCAGGGAAGTGGTGGAGTCACCACTCTTGAAACTGTTCAAAGGGCACATGGATGTGGCACTTGGTGACTTGGTTTAGTGATGAGCAGTGCTGGGTTAATGGTTCAACTCCATAATCTTAGAGGCCTTTTCTAAGCTTAATGATTCCATGGTTCCGGAAGGATAACTATAATGAAATGTGTGTTTGGAGTACCTAGAAGAAAAGTCTTGTACCTGTGTGTCTGTTGTACGTCAACACTTTGCCACAGACTTGGGCAACCCTGAGAAAACCATGGATACACCTTCAGTTCAGACACTGTGTCAGAGCTGGTTGCCCACAGCTCCTGTATCATTACTCAAGAGACACATAGCTTTCCATATGCCAATCCATCCATACTAGTGTAAAGGTGAACTGTCCCTCAAAAGTGTTTATAGCTCTCCAGCGACATAAACCTAGACAGATGAAATTCACTGTCAGCATCACTATCAAATACTGTTGAGCAAGGCACAGTTTCTATCTTTCTTCTGCCACAGCTTTTTTCCCCACAAGTTTCTTCTATAGATTTTTACTACAGCATGAGGCCAAGTGAGGCTGGTTGCTAACACAGATACCATGACAGGAGTTACTGATCTCTAAGTAAGAGTTCTACTCTTCCAGCTGGGCTCCCCTTCACCTGTTGGCTACATACACATACATTTTTTTAAGTTATATGGTCAGCTTCTTTGGTTTCCTAAAAAAGAATATATTAGATCACAGCTTTGTTTTACATTGCACCACATCTAAGAGAAAAATAACGAAAACTAATTTGCTGACTACTGGGGACTAGAAATGCATCTAAGCAGTCAAAATAGCCATATTTCCTGGTTATTGCAGGTTGTAAATCAGGAGTGGAGCTAACTTTGGTTTCGTGTATATCGCCATAAGCCGAGAATGTTTGACTCACTCGTGTTTGACCTTAGCATGGAATTTCCCATGTCAAGAAAGTGTGGCTATTGAGTAGCAATATCCCTGGTATATAACCCCCAAACTAAGTACAGCCTGTCACAAAAACTGTACTTCAACAGTGCTTTCCCTCTGGGAATAATAAATAATAAATACTGTAGAAATTGGATGTGCACATTGGTTTTAAACTTCAGTAACACTGTCAAAATATTGCCTAGTTAAATGAGCACTTAAAACAGAATTTTAAAATAGTGTCCAGAAGAGAATTAAGTGCTGTTTAAATTTTTTTTTTTGCTCATAAACCTCATGAGCTGCAATGATTTTAAGTAGTTAAATCTATATTTACTTTTCCATAAAAGTACCTCTAAGTAAATGCTCTCATACAGATCAATATTAAGTTTCAGCTTAGACTAAATTTCTATAACTAAGTTTGAAATATTTTTGCTCTAAATTATGCACTGCTACACTTATGTGACTGGGACTGCTGCAGAAACATCCTGGTGCTTCCCATAAAACAAAGAAAGCAATAAAGACAGCAAATATCCTATACATAACGTGTGCTTAATGAGATTACTCATTGTAAATAACTCATGCAAAATGTTTCCTGATGATGATTTCAAGCAGCTATGTGGGTCAGTCTGCAGATAATGGTTTTGAGCAGCTTAATGTTTATCAATGAAAATTTTAAATGTATTATCAACTTATCTTTGGGGTTTCTGCACTTGTTTTGCAGTTTTGAAACCCTTCCCTAGTTTCACTGGGAACTGCAATGGAACAAAGGACCACATATGTTATAAATTGGATATATATATTTCTTTATCAAAGGGCCCTGCTATTTGATAAAATAGTGAAGTAAACAGCTTCTTTTGCCTTATCTCTCTCTAAATCTGCTCCTAAACCTAATCCCTTCTGTTTACAGATACTCTGTAGCCTATGCCTCTATCTCCCCAAGCATGAAGCATTTGCTGCCCTGATGGGATGTGCTGTGGTTTGCTGCTAATCCAACACTACCTGGATTCTAGCTGGAATTTTCCCCACAGAATCCATAAATCAGCTTACAGGAGAGACTCTTCAGTACCTCCAGCTACTGCCAGCAACAATAGAAACAGCATGTTTTTCCCCAGGGAAGGCTAGGGAGGGGTGGTGAAAACAAGAAGGAAGCATCAGAGAGATATCCAAGGGAAAGGGGGATTTAAGTGGCTGTTTTAAAAAGCAGCTTCATAGCTGGCAATTGGTGACAGCAGACTCAGCATTGCAGGGTACAGACAGACTTTTTTAACCACACCTTTCAAAGAAGTGGACAATAAACTGCATTGAGCACTGGGCAAGGAAGGGTACAGGAGGCTTAGGAATGAAGAAGATCTGCAGGAATATAGAGACCTAGCAGAAATATGCATGGCATTACTTTAATACCTCCTTTAAAAATAAAGCTGGGTTTTAGCACTCAGAATTTTCCATTGCTACCAGCACTAAGGTGAAAGACAGAAGAAGCACTGCATTAATAGCTCTGTTCTCAAATATTTCACTTTAGTCACAAAAAACATTCACCACCACCTGGATTGTGAGTGAAATTTATTAGCCAACCGGGGTTTAATAGAAAAAGACTTAAAGCTTAGAGAGACCCCGCAAAATGCATTTCTTGGAGTGCAGAGCAATCCATTTATTTTATAGAGCACATCTACACAGGAGAGGATGGGACATCATTAGGAGGCACAAAGCTAGTCCCAGGAGAGAGCTGACTCCTGCCCAACAGAGACTTTTATCTGTTTTGTGTTTAACAAAAGCAAGACTGATTTCAGAAACAATTCTTCCAGGCCCATAGCCCTAGATCAAATCAGAATATGCACGTTTCAATATGTTTCTGCTTTGCTCCATATCATGTCAGAGAGCACAACCTCCAAAATTAACTTGCACCTTCCAAAAGTACAAATTTCTTTAAAACAGCTCCTGTGAAGTGAATCTCAATACAAAAGTCTTTATTCGTTTAAACCAGGAATGCTTATGGGTTAACTCTCCAATCAAGCAGTCTGTATTCAGAATTGTGCAGGGCATTAGCGCATTCCTGTTCCTCCAGTGTTCCCAATAAACCAGGAAAATAGAAAACAGGAGTGGCTATATCCTCTGCACACAGATCTATCCCACGTAAATAGAGAAAGAACATACACAGATTAAAAGAGGAGTGATTCTTGCTCTTCTTGTGCTATGGATATAGGCAAATCAAGGGCCAGAAAGACTTAGAGTTCAGCTGCAGAGCAGACTGGCACCCAAAACCTTCACTAGATTTCTGCAGAATGTAGCACCTATGTAAATCCACAGCCTGTGAGCTATGGCAGCAGGTACAGCTACTGCATTTACCTGCAAGGACCTTCCTTAGGTTCACCTTCCCTTAAAGTCACTGTTGCCCTCTTCACATTGAAGGGACAGCTGATGCTGAATGAGGCTCTGCTTAAGGCGTGTGCCAGATCCTTGACCCTTTGTGCCTACACTCCTTTTACTGCTCTTTCTTGCTCTTCTCCATGGCAGATGATGCCCAAAAGGGATTTTTTCCGTGGGCTAGAACAGTGGACCCAAGAGCTCTGCTGAGAATGCAGCAGGGAAAAGCAGAGGGATCCTATTAATGCTACATGGTGAACTAAGGTGAACGCTTGTGCCGAATGCCAAGCTCAAGAAAAGCTGTCAAGTGGGCTAGGAGGAAAGACAACCCCATGTGTTTTTGCAACACAGGTGCAGCTTCTGACACTTATCTTTACATAATGGATCTAGCTAGCGAGCAGCTGCAGTGACAGGGAGATTTAATAAGACAGGGAGCAGTACAGTGAACTCCTTCTGGAGTATTTTATAATCAAACACTACAATCCTTCGGAAAACATGACTAAAAGTGCAAGTGCAGACAAAGCCACCCTTAGGTAATTCCCTTGATTAAAATTCTCAGACTTAAAATGAATCTAATTAAGGACACTGTGAAGGTACAGAAGGGCAGTATTCACTTATGGCCCCTTTTGCAGATGGTGAGTTGCCAAATAGAATTGAGAATCTTAACTGCAAGAATCATCAACAAATTCAAACAGGATGGTAAATTAGGAATGGCAAAAATCAGACCGTTACATAACAACAATGCTGCCAGGTCTCCTGGTTCTTGCATTAGATGCAAAAGGCACTCTCAAGAGAGCACACAGTGCTTTTTATAAAAAATGCTGAAAAAAGGAGAGCACAGACACATGCCATCCTCAGTGACACAGACAGCACAACTGATGAAAGAGGATACCTTTTCTAGCAGTTTTTCTTTCATTGTTCGACACTGTTCCCTCTACCACTGTTGAGAGACATTCAAACACAGGCTGTCACATGCTCATACAGTTGTCACAACTGGCCAGATGTCTGCTGTTTTTTTTTCCCCCACAAGACTTTTACAGGAGACAATATGCTTTCATGTGTCACTAGAAGTTTTCATTTCATTAATCAGCTTTCTATCAAAATGCTTAAGTTTCACAGATATTTTTCCATTATAAAGGCAAGTCAGTTAAAAAACACTGTTGAAAAAAGAGAGGGAAAATATTGACCATTTAGAAGTTAATTTCTGTCTGATTTAATTTTCTCCAACTGTCTGCATTAGTCTCCCAGGAAAATAAGTCTACTCAAGTATAGTAAAATTAGTAAAATGTGCCTATAAATATCTGATACAGATAAGACAGAAAAATCTGTTTGGCTGCATTTGTTTGATAAAAAAGAAGCAGAAGGTACTTGGGAATTACAACTTATTTGCCTTCACTCCATTCAGCTTCTATAATCAAAAATATAGATAATAACAAGCTTCAAGTAGGCAATTACCTCAAGGACCACAGAGTACTCTAGAATTAAAAAAAAAAAAAAAAAAAAAAAAAACCACTGAAACAAAACAAACCCCACACCACCACAAGTGAATGGATGAAATATATTCTAATAGTAAGTTGGTGGTTCAGTTTTGGGGTTTTTTTTCCATAGACTCAGAATTGTCTCAGTTAGAAAAGACCTTAAAAGACCATCTAGCCCCACCCACAGGCAGAAATGCCTTTCACTAGAGCAGGTTGCCCAAAGTCTCATCCAGCCTTGAGCATTTTCCAGGCATGAAGCATTCACAGCTTCTCTGGGCAACCTGTTTCAATGTCTCACCAACTACATAGTAAAGAATTCCTTTTTTATGTTCAATCTAGCTCTACCCTCTTTCACCTTAAAAACATGACCCCTTGTCCTATCGTTAAAGATTCTATTAAAATTTTGTCCCCATCTTCCTTAAATGGGGAAGCCCCCTTTAAATGGGGAAAGGCCACAATAAGGGCTTCCTGGAGCCCTCTCTTCTCCAGGGTGAACACACCCAGCTCTATCAGGCTGTCTTCCCCGAAGAGGTTCTCTGGCCTTCTGACCATTTCCTTGGCCCCCCTCTAGACCTGTTCCAACACACCCACATCCTTCTTATGCTGGGACCCCAGAGCTGGACACAGCACTGCAGGTGGGGTCTCAGCAGAGCAGAGCAGAGGGGCAGAGTCCCTTCCCTTCCCTTGCCCTGCTGCCCACGCTGTTTTGATACAGCCCAGGATACAATTGGTTTTCTGGGCTGAGAGTACACATTGCCAGTTCATGCCCAGTTTTTCATCCACCAGTACCCCCAATTCGTTCTCCTCAGGACTGCTCTCAATTAATTTATCTCACATCTCACAGTATATGCTGACACTGGTGATGATCCTGTCCCAGGTGCAGCACCTTGCACTTGGCCTTGTTAAACTGAATGAGGCTCACATTGGGACATGTCTCCAGCCTGTGACAGTCCCGTTGGATGTCATCTCCTCCCTCCAGCATAACAACTGCACCATTCTGCTTGGTGTTATCTGCAAATTTGCTGGAGGCACACTCAGTTCCACTATGTTGTTGATTAAGATATTAACTAGTGCTGGTCCCAGAACCACTTTCCACTCTAACAGTTTAAAAATGATTATTCTGATCTTAGAGAATTTCTCATGCTTAGCAAGGCAATGAACTTCAATCCTCAGTTTACCATTTTTGTGATGATATATTAGCTAAGCATGCACAGATATCTAACAAGAGACAAGCAAGGAATACAAACAACTCAAATGTTTCCATTTTTATGGCTTAAGAAATAAGTTTCCTAAAAAATGCCCAAGGCATTTAAAGCCACTGTGTAAAAAGTCAGGTCACGGTGTTGCATTGAGTTGCAACTACTCTTGACTTGCTACAAATGTCCAGCACAGTTCCAGTTCTTGAAGCATCACGCTATCATTCTTGTGCTCATGTTGCAACCCTCTCAATATAAACACAAAGCAACATAATAAACCACACCACAAAGTCAATCCAAAGTTTTTGAGAATAGAAACTAATAGCTAGAATGAGTTACTAATAAGTTACTGGCCTAGAACCTCACCTGGTAAAAAACTAGGTAGCTCAACTGTTCAATCAATATTTTTAATTGGGTCTCATCACACAGATAAACAATAATATAAATAATTTTAACATAATATAAAGACAACCAAAACCCCAGAGCTTACAATCACTTGCAAGATTAGTGAGAGACTGAGGGAGAGTGACAACTTGAAATTGTTACTCATTCATCTACTCGTAAAAGGTGACAAGTTGATAGCTGTGGACCAACATCATGCTGTGGTCCAGAGCCAATGAAAATGTCAGTGAAATCTTGACAACTCCTTAGGTGCAATAAATCATCATAGCTCTATTAGTCAGCCCTCTAACTTCCAGCACCCAAAGATTTGGCTCTATCTACAATGCATGCTCAGGCAAGATATAAATCAATGCAGTGTCAACTTCACCACAGTTTGGTATTTTCCTTCTCAAATATTACTGTGCTTTTGATAGTTAAAAGCAAATCTCACTGAAGTTGTCTAATTTGCAGGAGGAAGAAAGCATTTACAGCAGAAATTTCCTATAAACTCAGCAGACCAGACCATTATCCATCATCCCAAAAGCTGCTGTTACCTCCATCATCCCAAAAGCTGTTCTTACCTACACTGGACAAATTTCCCCCCTTAAATGTCTGTAATGCACTTGGAATCATCAGTCTTTCTTCCATGAGAATGTGGAAAAAGAAAGATGCATCTCCGCTTCCCTGCATCACCACCTGGATATGGACACCTCCCAGCCACCACACTCAGCTGGGGCCCAGGTACAAAAATCAGCAGTAACTCCACACTCCCTAAGCTGGACTCCATCATCACCTTACAACACACTTGTCACTGATCCCCACTGCTCCAAGCTGAATGCATAAAATTCCTGAAGAGTCTAAACTACTGGAGAAGCACTGCTAAGCCACTAACCAACACATCAACAGCTCAGGCTTCCCACGGAGCTTGGTCTAGACTTAAGACTCACTAATGTTCTTTCTCAAAAGCATTAATTACAGAAACTTTACCCACCCAGGGCTGCTCCAAGCACAGAGACTTACCATTCAGTCCCTCAAATCTTTGTATTAAAAGGCTCAAACTTACGGTAGAGTGCTGAATGGGCATCCAGGCAGGTGTTTCGACTGAGCATTTGTGAGATGGGCATCTGCCATGGCTCTGCTGCAAATAAGTGAAAAGGGCATTATACACAACACAGTACGTGCTGCAATCGCTAGGCACAATGGACTCGATTCCATAGGGAGCATCTAGGAGTTTGCTCATGGTCATCACACCTCACAAAGTCATTTTCCACTGTCATGTAGGAAGAATAATCTGCAGTTTGCAGGACCAAAAGGGCCTCATGAGTTGTCTATTAATTTTGCATTGAAGTTCTCGGTTATGTGGATGGAAATACATCCACTCTCAAGCCCAAGCATGAGACATCTACCTTCCCTCCACACTGGAGCATTCAGAGAACAGCAGAGCGTTAGTCAGCAGGTAGAGATTGGGGGTTTTTTCCCCCATTTCATGACTGGCTGCATTATTTCCATGATATCCTCTTTGAACCAGTGATAGATGCAGCCTGAAACACCCATCAGGGCTATTTTCTAGGAAAAGTAAGTATGCCCCAAATTTTTAGGGCATGTTTCTTTTCTGAGCAGAATGCTCTGCTTGCCCCCCAGATTGGTCTCTGGAGAACATGGGCAAGTACCCAAGACTCCTGCAGTTCCCTGAAACTTTGCAGAACGAAGAAGAATGAGGGGTTAATTTAAAGTCTAACATTCCACATGGCAGTGCAAGATGCAACCACCAGGCCTTCAGGCTGATCTTCCTGTAATTTCCCTTGCATTTGCTGCAATTCAATTACATTTTGGCCAAGGTTGGGAGCCCATCAGAATGAATTGCACAGCAGATTGGGTCAGAGTCCCTGAAGAAAAGTTCAGAATAAATTCTGGTGTTTGCCACCTTTACTCTCAGCATTCCACATAAGAGTCGAACAATTATTTAGCTCCCTGAATTGGAGGACTCTTGTAACCAGATATTTTCCTGAAGCTGGAAGTAGTATGGGAAAAAAAGCTTCCTTCTTTCTATTTTCATTTAAGCCAGATATAGCACAAGCAACTACATTGCACCTTTCTTTCCCCCATGCTGAGAGTAAAGGAGAGAAACCTCTGCTAACACTAATGATTAGATTTCACATGATTTTCAGTTTTGAATCTAATTTAAGGACTACTAGTGCTTCATTCTTTATCTCCAAAAAATTAACATTTGTAAAGCAGTGCAGTACTACTTTTACAAGTTTAAAAAAAAAAAAAAAAAAAAAAAAAAAAAAAAAAAAAAGTGGATATCAGATTAAGCTTTGTATTGTCCAAAAATTAAAACTTGTTATCTTTTACCTTTTCAATTAGACAACTTCAAGAAATACTGAGAAAAATAGCTCTCAAGCAACAATCATTGTAATTTTAAATGAAAGTTTAGAAAGTCCTGTTTAAAAGGATTTGAAAAAGTCACTGCTATCATGGCACCAGAATCCTGCAGGTATGCATTATCTCCTGTAAGGAAGGGATGAATGCAACAGCAAAAGATGTAATCCTATTAAAATAATAAAATTCTAAATGAATCCTGATTTAAAAGATGGTATAAAACACTAGTAATTATTTTTTACTTTAATAATTGCACACTTTCATGCTTTATTCCAAGGTAAGTTAAAGGCAAGGAAATTGATAACATGCTTTGGACTGAAAATATTTTTCTGATTTAAAGGCCTGATCTTACAGAGGAAACTATGTATAACTCTGTCAGGGGACTCCTCACATTTTTAAGAGGATACTTTTGCGAAATAAAAGCTCCCAATCTCATAGCAAGAAGGGCTTATTCTCTTCAAGTACTCTTGTTTTTAAGATTCATACCTAAATTGTCCCAAAGCCTCGAATCCCCTAGCACTTGTGCATATTCAAAGGTCACAGAGACAGCAGTAACTGGGAATTGCTCAGATGCAGCAGTTCTACAGAGTTCCCAGTTTTTCAGGGCAAGAGCTGGGCTGGTTGTTTCTCTGGGATGTAGGGTGACTTGCAGTGTTTGGCCTTTCACAGCTGGGTATTTGAATTACTGCATTGGTAACATGACATTGCACTAGTACTGTCTGAGAAATGCATGTAGTTCAAAGGACAAGGACTGAACACTTTTCTTCTAAAGCTTTTGGGGAATTTGGAGTTGGATTCCTTATGAAAATTACAGCTTATTTCTTATTTAAATCATCACTTCTTTTTGCCTTGTGTAGAAACCAATGATTTTCACACCTATCATATCTCAGACCCTCACCTAGTTGAAACAAGTCTTAGATATAAGATTGTATATCAGCTGCTGGAAACACTTTTCTTCCTAAATGCTCAGAGTTTTTTAATAGCCAAAAGCTCCAACATGTCACATTTAGAGACACCAATTAAAAAAAAAAGCCAAAAAGTCAACACAACATAAAATATTCTGCAGGTACAGGCAATACAAGTATAGGAATAAATACATTGGCAAATATTTACAGGCTGTAGAAGGAATTAATCCAATTTGATTATCACTGCTAACATTTTCCTCAGCTTAAGAGTTTGGTAAGCAAAAGGCTACAGACCTTGGCCCACCAGTACACTCAAACGGTAAAAATCTCAAAAGTGATGAAAATCCATAGTTTTAAAATCACCTTTCTTCACATAGCCTTCAAGGGAGGACCTTGAGAAGGAACTAGAGAAGCACCTCTAGTTTGTTTTTCATGTTTGCTAATAGTGGTATGCAAATATACCTTGCCCTGCTATTTGGGAGTATGTGTTCCAATAAATGTTTTCTCCATCTTAAATGGAAAGGGAGGGGCTGTATCTCTACAGCTTATGAATGTGATTTCCAGAGTCTTGCTTTACTCCCTTTCTTTGAGGATACTCGGCCTCCTGCACTAATCTTCACCCTAGAGACAGCTTCAACACAGCAACAGACAAAGCCATCCAGGCGGAGACTTCACCACAGCTTAATGAAATCAAAGCCTTAAAAATACACAATAAGATCTTCAGCTTGCATAATTTTTGTATAATGAGACCTTGGGACACAAAAGAATAATTTCATTCTCATTGCTGAATTCAGCATCATTCACTACTCTTTTTCTGGGTTGATGCTTCAAACGCTTGATAAATGGCATAGCAATGATACAGGCAGGAAGCAATGAAGCAATGACCAAAGTCAGAGAGAGAGATGCTACCCCCACATTCAGCTAGAGACAGTGCAGCTTCTCCTCTGGAGGCCCTGAAGCATGTAATTCCCAAACCTACAGGTTCATAAAACTTCCAGAAATGCAGACCCCAGGTAACCAGCAGACAGAAAGGCACCAATCTCAGCAAACAAAAAACAAGGTTGCAAGCCCTTCAGAGTCCATGCACCTGCCTTCCTAGCAAGCAACTCTTAAGCAAGCTTCTTTCTTACACGCTTTTTTCAGTCAGGTGTTAAAATAACTGACTGCTACCAGCACTATTTAGAAACATCAGCATAATGTATTTGGAAATCCATTAACACAGTGCAGAGTGGTAACAGCAATATTGCAGAGGGAAATAACTGAGTGTGGAATATTGAACTGGAAGGTGAGATCTTTGTAGCACTGCACAAGAGAGTTTTCAGGTGATAGAGAAATTTCAAGCGATAGAGATGCAACTACACCTCAGCAAGCTCTGAGTAAGATTTCAAGGAAGAGCTCCTCTTTTGTGTTGAGTGACTTCAGGCGCAAGTAGGCATATCTTATTGCCACTTTCTCATAGGCAAGGAGATATATTTATATACATAAATATATCAATAGCAATACCAAAATTAAATGGCTAAATATTAACATGATTCTATCTGGAGACACATTCAGAGGCAGATCTCAGCTCTTCAGGAAGATGGAACAAAATCCAGAGAGGATACTTAGGAATATAAAGGTTCAGGGCTCATTGAACTACAGCACTCCCTAAGATCTGACTTGATAGTCTTTCTAAGAGAAGGTATTGCTGATGAAAGTCAAAAGAAGTCATAGTTATATTCCATTTGTATCCACTGAAATGGACAGGAATACAAATACAAGAAATTAAATACAAGTCCTTGAGTGAGGTCTCTAGTAACAAAAGCATTGACTGAAGTCAATCCCAGTGGAATATTCCCAGCTACTCCTACAAATCCTTGCAGATCCCTGATGCTATGGAGAAATGAAAATTGTAGATCCCAACTAGAGGTCTCAGAGCAAAACATAATAACGTACCAGGCCATACCCCTGGCATCATGATTCACTCATAAATAACCATCCCATTCTCCTTGACTGCACTTATCTTCTCATTTTCCAGAAGTCTTGCATCAGGTGAATGGACACAGAAAGAAGTCTGCACAGCAGTATCAAACAGATTAACAGAGGAAAGAAATACATGTTTATGTTAAGAATAAGAGACACAGGACAGATCTTTTCTGCTTTTCCAGCTATGTGAAATGCATAAAAATGCAGCTCACCTTGGCACTGGGAAATTATCTTCCCACCTTCACCCAGGTCCTCCAAATATCAGAAAAAGGACCTGCTAAGGATGTATAGCTCTGCTATCATTAAGCAGCACTATTATTGAGGCAGCATCAAGCTCTTGTTCCCTTTTTCTTGCTCAGAATCTTCCGCCTTGCTTCACCTCTGCAGCTCTCCACTGCTGAGCAGTATTAAGCCCCAGCCGTATCTGCCTGAACTGTTAATTGAACATTTTCTGCTCTCAGTTTATAGAGCTCTTCATAGATTTATGGGGAAAAAAATCACCCTTCTCCTTTCATAGCTCATAACCAGTCTCAATAAAGACATCTCTCTAAAATCACCAAATTATAATCTAATGAAATCTTTTGGAAATTTCAGTTGCACTAAACAAGGTCAGTGCTCAGAAGAAACGAAGTGTCATCCAGAAATGGAGATCAAAGTAATTCCCTTCCATTCCTGCTGCTGCCATAGAGACCAAGGGAGGGGGAAGAATGAAAGAAGATATTTAACAGACTTAATTCTTCCTGAAATTTATAATTAACTACAAGGGAAAAGGGACTATTATCACATTTCTAAAGAATAAAGGAGAAAAAAGTTGAGCTTTTGACAAGATATAATTAGCAGACATTACATATGCAGTGCACATTGGTTTGTTCTGTGTAATTTTCTTGAAATTCTCCCCCCCTCAAACGATCTTATTTTTCTAGAAAAGACAACATGTGTCTCATCAGTTTACATTCATAATGTCTCAAATCCAAATGCTAGAGGCTCACAATAATTGTTCCAAAATTTAACATTGGTAAATAAAGATTTGAAATAAATACTCAGATACACTCCCCATCTGTCAAACTTCCCTGAGTATGTTCTCCAGCTAAGATAAATGGCAATCAATGAAAAGGATCTTCCTACTCTTCTAAGCCTGTGCAGTTTAGCCAGCAGCCAACCCATAGTCATCAAAGCTGTCCTCAAGTACCACTTCAGAATAGACTTTACTAAATTACATGTAAATTTTATGGATTCAGCACTATTACACTTTAGGGTCTGGCAGGAAAACACCACAGTTTGAAGTGCTCATCAGCACCTAATAATGACTATAGAAAAAGATTTGATTATTGCTAAATGTGAATCTCTGGGGGAAAAATCATTATGCTTCCTTTGTTTTCAGTTTGTTATAGCCAGGAAATTCAACACAGGGGAAAAAAAAAAAAAAAAACCACACAAAACCAAAAAAAACTTAGCTACCCAGTTTATGACTCCAAACTGCAATGATTCAAAGCCTAGAGTCTTGGAAAGAAAAAAGAACAAATGTTGCCCAGATCTATTAACAATATGCAAGCACAAAAATGTGGGGGTTTTTTGTTTGTTTCATATCCAGCTAAATTTAAATCAAATCCTCTTACAGTATAGCTCTCTACAGCTCTATTAGTTTTGGTAAGAGTATACTATGTAACACCTGAGGCACTGGTTAACCTCAGTATCTATATCGAGCTTTATAATTTCCCAATTTTGGGACTCATCTACAGCCTCTCAGACACATACAGCTTATCTTGCAGGAAGTGCCACAAAACAAATTGAACCTCATTCTCCAAGTATATGTCTTTCTAAATCCCTATATTGAGGTTTTTTCAGATTAACATAATCAAACAGGGCAGAAGGGATGAGATGACAGGCCTATGACAAAGTCACCTCAGCATAAATAAATATTCTAACTATTAGCTATTTGCATTGGTATCAAGCCCAAATAATCAATAATTCAAATGAACCCTGTAGTGGATTCATCTGTGAAGTGGGACCAGCAGCTGGCACACAGTGCATGGGCCTGCTCCTCACCTCCAGCAGATGACCTGATCTCATGGACCATTCTGCTCTTCTCAGAGCATCCTGGAACTGCTTCTGCTGCCGCTCTAAATCAGAGAGGCTGGAATAGTGATGTCACCCCAGTGGCGCCATTTCCATGTTTTTTCCATTCTTCAGCCATGTTCTAAAACCACCCTTCAAACCAATTGAGTTGGTTTTGGGAGACAGTTTTGTAGGCTAAATGCTGAATGATGTTTTCCTCCTCACTTGGAAAATCCACAGTATCCTACTGGGACACAAGACCTGCTCCTACATTTTCCTAATACAGCACACACTATCTACAGGGATTTATAATGATACACTTAATGTAGTTTCAAAGTGAACTAACCAGACAAATTTTATAGCTCTCCTCTGCTTTGCTCTTAAACTTCACGCTACAAGATCAAGTGATCAGTGTGTGGGGTGGGAATGACCTACAGAAAAGTCATAGGGTTATAAGCCAGAGGTTTGTCTGGTCACTGTAACTTCTTATTTTCCATGATCATCATGCATATGGTGAGTTCTGATCACACATCTGTTCAGAATTTCGCCCAAAGTGCACAGAGTGGTGTCCCCTGTTCCATATATATGGCTGGATGAGCAGAAGAAAATAGGATAGACAAAAGCTGCTGGCTTCTGGCAACCTTCTCATTCAAAATTGTACACATGCAACTTTACGATGGGTTAACAACATAAACAAGCTTATTGCTTTTCTTCCCAACACCAATACAAAATAGGGGGGTTTCCTTCTGTCTTTATTTCACTATTTTAGGCATGTGAACTAAATTCTTAAAAAAGGTGCTGCATGGGCAGCCATGAAATGAGATTGTTCATTTTTCAAACTACACTAATAGAATTTGTTAAAAAGCTACAAAAATAAAAATAAAAAGACAAGCTTCTTTACTAGCAGAATGAACTGGGCCTTTTATTAACGCAAAAAACCCCAAAACCAACCAACAACAAAAAACAAACAAACACACAAACCCACAAAAAAAACCCACACCAAAAAAAAAACCACCACCCAAACAAACAAACAAAACCAAAAAACCCCACCCAACCAAATAAATTCACCCTTTTTTTTCCAGTTTTCCAGTCACATGAACAATCACATTTTCCTTTAATTGCTCCTTGAGGTCAGTGACAATCAAATCAAATGTAAGACCTGTGTAGTGAGTAATCTGGTGTAACTCTATTTAACTGCAAGATAAAAACAAGGATCTCTAAAAAGAAGTAAATGTTGAAGAATTTTCAATATTTTGATGACAGGAATTTGTTTTGAAGCTAAAAAACCAAGTTCCAGCTGAGTGTTCTCCCTGGTTCTGAAGGCAAATTCTCTGTTTTACAAACTGAAAGACACAGTACTGGGACACAGGAATCCTGCTGCTGCCAGTGCTCAATGCTGAGGACACAGGAGTCAGGCACAAATGGTAAATGGTTTAGGATTCTTGAATAAATTTGGATTATTTAAGTGATTTTTCTTCTTTGTGTACATCTTCTCAAAACACAGAGGCATTCAGGTGATAAAATCTGGTCTTAAGCAAACCTCAAAATACAATTCCCAAACAAAACAAATGGCAGCCAACACTGACAGTTCTTCGGGACATTACTGATGTTAAGGATACTAAAGCACCGGTCTAGATTGCCCGGGAAGTTTTAAAAACTCTCTCCTGAGAGAAGGTCTTCTGGGTTTTAAGCATGCAGAGCTGCCATCTCTGAGCTCTCCTTCCTAACAACTAGTGCCAGAAAGCTTTTGGGTTTTTCTCCCCAGTGAAAGCTAACCATCTTTTCTACGCCACCTAATACCAAGAACTGGGGGTTCTGGGGGAGCAGCCCGTGTTACAGTGAGGAACATAGAGCTATTTACGTTCTTTTTCACTAGTGGCAGCTCCCATTGTATGCATAAGTTGGTAAAAGGCATAAGGATGGAAGGAGAGCTGGTACCTAGAGGAGAGGACAGCATGTTGCCTTTGACTGTTGGAAGGCACAGTGGGAATGTTCTTCCCTTTCAAAAACTCCAGGTACTCCCGCTGGGATGGAGGCTCAACCTAAGCTCTAAATTATACCAAATCCTTTCTAATGATAAAATAATGCCACCAATTAACAGGCTTTATGTGACAGTAAAGAAAAGATGCTATGCTGGGAACATGATCAATTAAAATAAACCAGGACAACCATAAGAACCTGTCCTTGACTGATGCAGCATTTCTGTAGTCTGGTGATCAGAAATGCATGGAACAATGAAGGAAATAAAAAGAAGAGAGTAAAAATTTGTACAAAATAATATCTTAAATCTATCTTAAACACACTTTATACTTTGGCTGAGAAAACATCTGTAGGATTTAAGATTTGGCAAGGTATATCAGAAATAAATTTTATTAGATGGCATCTTTTACCATGCAGAGTTCGAAGCAGGATCTGTGCATCCATTGACCACAATATACAAGGACACTCCACCACAAGATTTATGTAATTTTCTATAATGTGAAAATACCAAAACTTCCAGCCTAAATGTAATGATCAAGTGTTAAAAATGTCAACTCTTTGAACAGTGTTCATCTTTTGCAGTTTAAAAAGTATTTATCTTTTACTTCCTTTTTATTACTTAAGATCTGAAGAATAAACCTGATATATTTACTCTCTCTGACATCAAGATCCACTTTTTCAAGACAAAGAATGGCAATTATGAATAGCCAAAAATGGCTATTCAAATATGAGCAATTAACAGATCTGAGATCAAAAATGACCACACCATTTCTCTGTAGAATTCAGGCTTATCAAAATGTCTTTTTTTAAAAATAACATTTTTTCTGAAAAAGGTCTGCTCTTATTATAGTGTTGAAAATTGGCATAAACAGATAAAAAAATTGGTTCTTTAAAGGAAGGAAAGTTACTCCAGTGAAAATAAACCCAGTAAGATCAGATTATAGACCAATACAACACTAGTCCAGGTATTTAAATATGGCACAGAGTAAGATAAGCAAATCAGTATAACTTTGGTTTCAAGCTGTTGTCATATGAAACTGTTCTGAAACTAGACTTTTGCCATTATTCAGCTCAATTATATATGATATTATGTTGTTCCCACATGCCTGCAAATAGAAAGCCATGTACAATTCACATTGTATCTCATTCCAACACTAAAGTTGGCAGCAAAGACTGAGTATCTGGAGTTGAATATTTGAGGCTCATTCACATGCTTGACTTTCAGATCATTTCAGACACTCAACGTTGGATTCAAGAGACTGAAAAGCTGAAATGAAAAATGTGTGTACATGGAGTTGGGAGCCCTGCTCAAGGCAGCAGCAGTGGTGAGCTGGCAGTGAATCCATGTTTGTTATTTCCCAGAAGGCCCTGGGAAAATATTCAGTGGAAAACTTTCAGCACTAATTCGTAAAATAAATTATGTCTCTTGACTCATTAAAAAAAAAAAAAAAAGGTATTGGGACATGTTCTTTTCCAATTATCCCACCTTAAAATCTGACTTATTCCCCTGTCCCGAATCCAATTTCTACAAACCTCCATCCCAAACTCTCTAGGCCAAGCATAGATGCAATCGCAGGTCCCCACTGCACAACAAGACACCCAGAAGTAGGGCTAATCACAGCTTTTCAACCCTTTGAACTGGAAAGCAACACTTGGAAAGATAAAAACTGGATGTTTAGCGTGATCCTGCATCCCAGCTTTGTTCAGCAGTGCTGCACCCCCACTGCTGAGTGCTTTTCAATGGTATTGCATCAACAGGCACCCACAGGTCCCCCTGCTCCACTCCAGAGCTGCTTAAGGGTATAGTCTCAGATTCAGCACAACTTGTGGGAGCCAGGAGAACCTGGAAAGAACAGGAATTGAATGAGGCCACAGCCTTCTCCAATCTATCCTCCTTCTGTGGCCTCATTCACCTCTTGTTCTCTTCCCATATGGGTTTCTCCACCAGCAAGATGGGAATGACAGCTGGCATCTGTTTCCATGGCTCCACTGCACTCCCTGCTCCCTTCAGTGGCCACCCACCACCCCTCTCTCCTGCCCATGGGTGTCCAGGGTGCATCTTCCTGCCCTTCTCCATGCCACAGATGGGTGTCCCCATTCCACATAGCTGTGATGCAAAAAATGACAGCAGTGATGACAGCAGTGCTAACCCTTGCTTTGCCTTATCATTTGTGCAGCCTTCAGGGGTTCTGCCCACCCCAGGCATTTTGCAAGTCCTGTAGAAATGATGAAATTCATCAAAAGTGAGGCAGAACAGGGAGCACTGTGCTGAACCCCAAAGCTGGATGTCCCCTGCTAACTGCTCCTTATAAACCCCACCAACACCACGTGCAAAGGTGGCTGCAGACACGCGCTGAGCTGCCTGCCCTGTAGCAGCACAAAGGTAGTTCCCTTATCATTGCCCTGCCATGTAATATTAAGTTAGTTTGGTAAGTTTGAGGACATCTCAAGGAATTGTTCAGCTTATTCCTACACCAGATCTTTAGGTTAGGAAGCGTCCCTAACCCTGAGGTCCTTAGCCTGGTGCCACTGTTGCGGAGAAGAAATTGTCTCTATTCATGTTTGGAAGAAATTACTTAGAAGGACTGTTTCCAAACTGTCCAGCTAGATCTAAAATCAGTATAAAAGTGCTGAACTGGGACCTAGGCATCTTTATTTTTCAGGCCTAGAAAGGCAAAGTAATCTATTTTTTTTTCCCAAAAAACAGCCATAATAAGCCACAAGAAACTTGCATCTCTCCAATCAGAAACACCATGACTATCTAAACTACATCTGATTGGCCTCCTTAAAATCCTGGGACCCATATAATGCCCCTTCCTTTATTATTCTTTAGTTTACAGAATAAACTGATAAGCTGAGAAAATATGTGCAGTATACCATGCATTCTGAAAGTGCTCTAGTTGCTAGAGTTATTAATAGACACAAGCATAGGCTAAGATAAAATATGAAATCCTTTTCCTTTTGCTAGTAAAAAAGAAGCAAAAAACATATCATTTAGGAAGTCATATAGAAACAAACTGCATAATCTACAGATAAAGAAAACAAAATGCTCGTAGAAGTAAAGCTTATTCATCACTTTATCTTGCAACCTGACACAGTACATGCTCAATCTATTTAATTACAGGAACAGAAAAATAGCAGAAAAATATATACACAGAACAGCAATGTTTCCAGTCCTACCTTGGTCGTGACAATGCACAGACAATCCATTCTGTAAATCTCCACAGGAGTGTATGTAAATCATAAAAATAAATCAGCAAGGATGAGGAAAGGCTTTTGAATAGCATGAACAGAACCGGAGGCTTGAATCTGCACAGCCGGCTTTTCCAAGTGGGGCCCTCATAAGAAACTCGAGTCCTCCTCCACAATGCTAAAGGCAGTCATGATGCTCACAGGGATCAGTAAACCCACTAGAAATCGTCTCAAGCAAAACTTCCAGGTGGCTTATCAGGCTTGATTGCTGCATTGTTCAATCTGAGATCAAAATATGCTGTTGAATGGTATGCAGCCCTCTAAATGGGAAGATGAGAACCACAACAAGCACAAAAGAGCAAAAGCATCACATTTCAGCCCTAGCTCTGGTTTCACAATTCTGATCTGCTGTTTCAGTATACCCATAAGATTTCCCTTGCCAAGTCTCTCTCTCTCAGCCTCTCTCGCGCTCTCTCTCTCTCTCAATCTCTCCCTCCTGCTCTCTCCTTCCCTGTCTTTTTTTTTTCCTCCCCCCTTTCACTCGCTCTCTCCCTCCTCTTCCTTACTAACTCAGAGCAAGCACAAAATGCACAACTATCGGGCCCATCGATCACAGCGCTGTCACTTCTCTGCCAAAACAACTGCTTTGGGTTGTAAGGGGTTTTATTAAGAGCATGATTCCTACAAACACACATTGCTGGAAGTGCACGATTGAAACATGAAGGTGTGTGCAGGATCTCATGCATCACAGCTCCAGTTGCTCAGAATTACTGGGTCAGATTCGGATTTGGGAAGCGAATATAAATAACAGCTGGATGAGGCAAACTTTAGCTATAGCAGAAAATAATCAGTCAGGGGAAAGAACCGGGATTTGCATATTTACACATGCACGTGGATCTATCAAGCACAACAGTGATATAATTATAGTTTACCACCCGTGGAAAAAAAACCTACGTTATATACATAATTCAAAGCTTTGTAGGGGAACATTTTTTTTCCCCACCTATGAAAAATATATCAAACTTTCAATTAAAAGAAAGTATCTTTAACAACAGAGCTTAAACACTCCTTAAATTCTCTCCCAAACTTTTCTTGCATCATTGACAGATTCACAGACTTAATCTATTTATCTCATGTTCTCTATGTTTTGCTTGGAGTTTTGCAGACTGTTTAAGCCCCCACAGCCCTACCTTTCTTGCAGTGATGCTGGTGCAGAGCTTGCCTTTCAGGTGTTTTACATGAATCATTCTGAGTTAGAAAGCTTGCTGTCAGCTCTTACGGGCTTTCCCTCTCTTCCAGATAGAGGAAGAGAGAGACAGAGAAGAAAGAGAGAGGGAGAGAGAAAGAGACTCAGAAGGGGAAAGATATGTAAAATGAAAGCTCTGGCCAAAGAGAGAGGAAAATCAATGCTCCTATTCACTGGGAAAAAAAAAAAAAAAATACAGCCAACTGGACTGTTGACAGCAACAAGAGGAAATGTCTAGACACCCATACATTACAATTCACCTTTTCAACACACTGGACAGCACAATCTCCCCTGGGTGTTTTGCTGAGAATCTTTCATTCTCACTCGGAGCTAAAATATGTTTTTAATAAAATAAGCCTTTCCAAGAAAATAAAAGATTATTTAAGAGTCATCTCTCTTCCATAAATTACTCAGGTTATAACCCTAATATTCCCATGATTGCTGGAGCAGTGAGACGCTTGGTAAATGACACATATTATTTTGCCAAAATGAGGTCACTGCTACCAACGTTACAAAATCCATAGTGAATCAGATATGTGGTCAGAGAGCAATCAACCCTCCCCCAACTATTAAAGTCCTGGTGGATACAACATCTTAAAGAGAAAGTCTCCAGAGCACTTAGAATTGTGTCTAAGGCTTTAACTCACTCTGAGCAAACACACGCACACAAAACAAACTTGACTTGTGTTTACAGGCTGTGCTAGAACCTGCAGGTTTTTTCCCTACTGAGGTTTAGTCCAGTAGCCAAACAGTCAGACGAGTTTATTAAACTATAGATTATATGAAACAGGAAACTTTCAAACATCCTTCAAGTAAGACCCAATTAAATATCTCTTTAAGGGGAAATTAACCCATTAATATGGTGTGACATGTCACCCTTGTACTCTAAGCATTATTGGGTAAAAGTGAATTTAGTCAACTCTAAAATCAGCAGATATTTTAACACTTGGGTGTAAAGCACCCAACAGTTTGTTCTCTTCTAATCGACAGATTGGAGCTGATCTAGTAAGGTGTATAATATTTCATACATATAACTACCTAATGACTTGGCTGTAAAATTTCATCTCAGACTTGAAACTGGCATAAGGAGAAGTATTTTGAAATTGGTCTCTAAGTGCATGATCTGTAAATGCTTCTACTTGCAACTCTACTCTTGTGAGATGATCCCAGTGAATTCATGATCCTATTTAAAGTTATTTGAAAAACAGAGGGTTTCAACCCTTTGGGGACGCTTACATGAACATGACTCACCCAGCTCCCTCAGTGTACCAAAAAGCTTCCTCCCGCACTCCTCCAATTTTTGATTGCCACCTCCTTCCATTAAATATGATAATGAGCATTTAACAGGGCAGGATTTGCACACATTCTCCTCAAGCTTAAACACAATTGAACAGTTTGCTCCCTAAAATAGTGCCACCTACTTTTTACCCCCAGAGAGAGGAAAGACATGCTTTTGGGAATGCAGACCCCAGCTTCAAACTTCCACAGGCTGATTTTGGTTGTCAGGGCCCCCAGTCACAGCTTCTAACACACAATGATTGGCAACAGATGACTGTCAATGGGACTCCAGTGTTTCTTCAAAGATACAGTCCCTCCTTTCCATTAACAACCCATCCCAGACCCCAAAAAAGAGGCTGAGCTGTTTAATTTTGTTTCTCCCACTAGATACTTTTTCCATTCATTTTTCTCCCCAGGATTAAGATTCTCAAATCCTTAGCACTGCTTTACTCTTCATTAGCAACACCTCCTTCTGCTCTAATTTCTGGAGGTCATATCACTGCTCAGTTCTATTTTTTCTTCTGTTCTTCCTCATATTAAATGTACATATGATCCTGACTGAAATCTACTGTAGAAAGGCTTGACCCAAAAACTAAAAAAAAAATTGAGGAACAGCCATCTGGGGTGAAAAGACAGGGTTTATAGTTGCTCATAGTCAACTTAGATGGTAAAAAAATAACCTTTTTGATGAGCTCTGACTCTTGGGAAGCCTTAATATAAGAATGACAACTATTTCCCACTGTGACACCAGTGGCTCTGTGGACCACCGTGTGAAAACCATCTGCCCAGTTGACTGCTTCCTTCTCCTCTAATTTTACCAAGCTATCTGGTTTTAAGTCACATAAAATCCAACAATATGAGGTGAGTGGGTGAAATGGGATGGTCTTTTAAAGTAGTTTACACTGGACAAGTTAATGCTCCTTTCTGGCATTAAAGTCTTCATTGTATCCAGGTACTTCCACTTGGATAACCATAGCAGAGGGTTTAATTAGGCCACTATATTTAGAATCAGAGTCTGCAACATCCCGCTGAATTCTATATTTGCAAAAGCAACTTTCTGTAAAAGCTAAAATCATTAGAAAATATTCTGATTTTTTTAAAGCTTTCATTATGCACCTTCTTAAACACTTCTTAAATTCTTTTGAAACCCAAATATAAAGCAAAAACTGTAAAGAAGTATAGGTTGCTAAAAAATTTAAAAGCATAACTGGTTTATTTTCTTTTATTCAAAGAGTAGAGACTAAGAAAAACAAGAGCTCTATGTCTCCAAGATTTGGAGTAGACACTAAGAAAGGGGGCATCTAACCAGACTGTTAACATTGCATTAGTAATGTCAGCGTCTTGAAAAATTTAGCCAGTGACTAGTTAAAGGTCTCTATGCACCTACACAGAGAACACATGAACACACACATGCTCTTACAAATATAGAGAAAGATTTATTTACTCCAAATGTATCTTAAATTATGTACTAAGGAGAACTTGTATTGGTACTACATTCCCAGGTTATATTCTCTTTTTTCTTTTCAGGCCCTATACTGCATCCAAACAAGCTACAAATAAATACCTTCCTGATTACACTGTTCAAGAGGGCAATTGCTGTAGTTGGCAAATTATATATCTTTACAGCCAGAGCCCACTTATACCACTTGAACCCAGTTCCTGTGGATCCCAACTGGTTACTTAGTAGGTTAACACCAGGATTCAAGTGATCTGAGTAAGTATATGCTACAAGGGAAAGTCTTATGAGACAGCTTCTTTATGAAGGCTGCTTTGTGGTACACAAAAAAAAAAAAAAAAAAAAAAAAAAAAAAAGAGAGAGAGAGAGAGAGAGAGAAGGAGAGAGAGCCTACTAATCTTTTAGATCCTGGATATGTAGTTAAAATCTGTATTACAGATGAAATGTCAGAATAAATCCTTCCTCATCCAGAAGGAGACGTTAATACAGATTTCAGAAAGCACGTTCTGTATACCTTAGTCACTCTGAATTTTAATGTAGTTCCCAGGCTGAATCAGAAGCCCAGGAGTCCTGGTGTTAATTTAAAGATCACCAAATTAGCAATTCTTCCCCTCCTAACTGCAGCAGGCCTAAGAGCAGCAGCTTTGCAACTGGCTGGAGGCCCAGGAGACTCTCAGACAGAAGTCATTACATGAATCATTCCCTTTACCTGTGCATGGCAAATTTCACTGCATTTAGCACGATCAGTGTTGGAGTCCTGACCAATTTCTCCAGCTGGTAGCTCTTCCAATGAGAAAAAATAGACAATTCTCTTCTTTGTAAGGAAGCAGACCTTCCCTGTCAAAGCCCTGACGGCAGAGGGTAAAATGGGCACAGGGAGAAGGGAAAGGTGGACAGGCAGCTCCACTCCTTTACCACAAGGTCTGTGCACCCAGGTGGCCTGTCCTAGGTTACAATGTAAGATGTGCCCAAAGTATGTATTCTGTCACCATCTACATGAGCTGTTGAAACTAGGTTGTGCACTGTTTCTCTTGCTCCCTCCCTCCGGACTATCTTCTTTTAATGGCCCATCAATGCCCTGCTGCATGACTCACAGGTAACTCCCTCCAGGAGTTATCTCTGTTTAATAGGCAATCAAGGACCCATTACAAGACTGAAAAAATTATATCAGCCCATTGTGAGATGCTCTGTCCAGGGGAGGAGCCAAGCATTCCCACCTGGATATAATCTGGCATCTGGGACAGCACAGGCAGCTTTACCCACTGGATTCCCAGAGGACAAGGGCTACCAGACCTTTCTGCAGGAACAGTGCTTCAACAAGACCACTTCATCTGGACTGCTACCACCACGGTTTCAGGTTGTATTCTGACTTTGTCAGTGATCTTTTTGCATGTGTTTTGTTTTATTTTATTTCTTTTTTTTTTTTCCTCTCCTATTAAATTGTTTTTTCTGACTTGGAGTCTCTCGCTGGATTTGCCTTCAAGCCAGCACATGGCTGTGGTGGCCTTGGGCTCAACAGACACAGAAAAAAAGTTTCTGCTTCACAGTTGTGGAGGGGATTCCCTCTCTACTTACCCCAAGTACCTTCCCACCTTATCACACCTTTATGTAGTACATGGGAGCTCACACCACTTTAGCTGAGCAATTGCCCCAGAAGAGAAATCAAAAAAGCTACTTCTGAGACAGTGCAGCATCTCCAGCACTGTCATTGCCACATGCTCACCTGTTTGGGGTGCTATGAGAAGGCAGTACGGCAAGCTGGGAACACAATATGACTTGTAGGATTGTAGGACGCGCACTTCCATCGTCACAGAGTATGGGGCAGAGGTCCTTGACCCATCCTACAGCTCTGAAGGTCCTTGGAAAAGCTAGCCTTTTGAAAGCCCCTCAACCTTTGTTAGTTTAAAATTTATGCCTAGTGTTTCTTCTATCTATTACTTCCTATACAAATCCATAATTGTTTTCCTGTTTCACACAAGTCCCTTACTCCAAATGAAACAGAAATTCTTCAGTTACAAATGCTCTGTTGACTTTATGCAGGCTAGGATGCTCTGCAACAGAAATCACATGCTACTTGAGGGCAATATGTCCAGAAGGGGCTCTCAATTCTCAAGATCAATGGTGAAAGAAGAGTTCATTTTCATTCTTGAGCATTCTGCCTGGGGAAGTAAATCTAACACCCAATTGATCATCAGCAATTGAAAAGCTCTGACACATATGTTCAAACATGTAGCCACTCCTAAATAACTATGTGTCACTGTCACAGCAGCCACTAACCCTCAAGCACACTCACTTGAAAAAGAAATCAGACAAAATGATGCTTTCAAGTGAACTGACACACTAAACCGCAAGTTCCTGGAAACTAAAACTAAACATCTGCTATCTACTATCCCATGGTACTGAAAACTGAACAAAACACCACTCATAGTTCTGAATGTCTTAGAATTTGGCAATGGAGTTGGCAATTTTCAGTTTCCTCTCAGGTACACTTTGTACATGAACAGCATGAAAATGTAGTACATAGAATTGCTGATGGAGAAAGGTTCAGTCCAGGGTTTGCAGTGACTAAGTAGGAAGATAGTGCATTGTTCAGCTGGGCATTCATAACAGAAATCATGTTGTGAAATGGAGATGAGATCAACTACATCCCATGATTTCCACAACATCCTCATGGACACAATGTATTTAGGGCATATATCAAACTTTTGATAATTCCTTGCTTTAGAGAAATAAAATCTTCCATAAATGTAAAGACAAATTTCAATGAGTATTTAAGTCCTTGTATTTCAACTATCAAGTGCCAATATGGTACAAAAGTTTTTCTGATTGGGAAATTGGGAACACACACAAGAAACTCAGAAAATCCTGTTAGAAAAATAGATCATTATATTTTTAAAATTTAATGAACAGAGAAATTGATCTAGAAATGGAAATAAAGCCCATGGAAAAGCTTTAGCCAAGAGGAATAATCCGCAAGTTTCTACTGTTGGAAACAACTTTTGCTGAAGTCTACAAGGTACCACACAAGCACAACGGTTCAGTTAATGTCTCTTTCTATCAGGTTTCCAGCTTGTTTACTTTAAAAGAAAAGTTAATAAGTTTCACTTCAAAAAGTAAAAATGTATGATGATGCCAAGGCTGAAAGTCTACATAATAATATCTAAACCCAAGGGAATTGTTCCAGCCAAGTTGTGACCCTATGAAAATAATGAAGATACTATAATGAAACACTTATTAGTTCACTGTTGCATGCAGCAAGACAGGGAAGTGTAACCCAGCCCCTTACCACAGCCATGAAGTAATGCTATTCAGCAGAGTTCTATGATAGGCATCATTAGGCTGCCCATACAAAAATCATCACTTTTCTGACATTCAAACTCTTCCATACTGACTCCAGACCAAAAAGAAACTACAACAAACACTAAGAGTCCAAAACCACCTGGAATAAAGCCAACAAACTGTGCAACAAATCAAAAATAGACTGAAATCACCTTGAGATCAGCAAATCTGTAGAACCATCATCAATATGAACAAGACATGTACATAAAGATAAAAAATAAATCCTGGTAAGGATAAAATACCCAGCGCTAGCAATATACCACAATAAATTGCAGTCATAAGTCTCATGCAAATGTGATAATGGACATGCAGCCAATATGCAGAAATAATTTAAAAAAAAAAAAAAATCCAGAAGCTCAAATTCTGTATGTTCTACACACTTCACCTTCTGCAAAACTTCACTAAACAAGGATTTTGTTCTCCATCACGAAAAATAGAGAGGACAATACCTTTGTCTTCATGTCTAGCACATAGCTCTCACAAGTCAGGTTCTCCTTGTGTTCACCACATTGGCCAGATCGTTCTGATCCATTGGAAGCTGCAGGCTAAAGAGGAGGATGGAAAAAACCACAAATAAAGTAGCTGAGATGTGCGCTTTAATTCAATTACATTTAAACATAAAGATTAAAAAGGGTAGAGCCTGAATTCAGATAAGTATCAGGTGGCTCCTAAAAAAGATTTTCATCTCAATGTTTTTTACGCAAAACTTTCTGTGTTTTATCCTACGGGTACTCTCATGGAAGTCTGTGAAAGTCTTAATAGGCTAAATCTGTAAGATGGTGTTTTTCATAATCTCTGTGTGACTTCAGAAGTCATTCAAGGTGCTCTGCAGCTCTCAGCAACACAACACAAAGATAAGGAAGGAAATCAGTGCCCTGGCAAAAAGACCTGTTGACCATGATGGGGCTCTCATCTGGAATAGCTGCAGGAACATATATCTCCTTAGAGCAACAAACAAATTATCTGGTTTGTTTTCTTATTTCTAATTCATGATATTCTCCTAAGTGAAACATTTTTTAAAAGGTTTCATACTTGATTAGCAACCATATGTGTAAAGCTTTTAAATTCAAATGCATTTTTTTGTTACTTTTCCTTCATTTACACAGATTTCAGTCTTACATTGCTCACACAAAGCCCTCATAAAACACACAGCATTTCTTCAAATAATATCTTTGGCAGAAGACACGGTAAATGACTATATTTGTTTTTTCAATTTTCCTGCTGGAAATCTAATATATTACTGTAGGTTTTACATTAAGACAGTAAATATTACAAATGACGTCTCTGTTTACAATGCTCTGCCCTGCAATAATGTGCTTGAAGAGTCAGCCTTTGAATAAAATGTGATGACTGCCTCTAACTCAGATCTCAAAAAATTTCTGAGCACTCTGCAAAAGCACAAACAGGAAAGCAGGGAGGATTCAAACAGAGTTCAGTGTCTTGTGTCTGTGGGTGCCAAGCATTGCAAGCACCCTGAGTGATTTAGACCCATCCTGTTTTAGCCTGTGCAACAGGAGTGCAGTCAGTTTTAACACAACAGGCAAGAAATTGTTAGCATTTTAAGCAGAGCAGCCTTTGCCAGCACAACTTAGAAAACAACAAGCCAGTGCCACAGAAAGAGCCAAATCATACTCGCATGTGCAAATGTTCTTTCCTCTGATCCTAGGTTGTTTATTTAGGGCTCTGTCCAGCAAAAGATTGAGTGCTGGCTCCAGTCCATCCAACTACTTAGACACGTGCTTTTAGCTTCACTGGAACCAATGGATGAGTCTTGTGCTCCAGTAAAGACTTTGTTTAAAGGTTGGATCAGGCCCAGCAGCTCAGCATTACATGGGGCTAAGTACACAGGAACTCCACAAGCCATCTCTGAGGTTACAGCTTTCCTCACATGGAGAGCCTCTCATTCCCTTGGCTGGTTTCTAGTCACCAAAGGGTGCTGAATATCTCCCATTTCTAATCTGGAAAGGAGTAAGGGACAGAAGGACAATGAGGCCAAAGTTTTCAAGGACAGCAGGAAACTGAACCCAGGTCTTGCCTCAGAGCCGACAGAGAATCTAAGCAACTCCCTAAATGTTTTTTTCAGGAAGAAAGAATTGGTTTTGCAAAGAGCTAAAAAGCATGCATAAAATTTTCATTTCATCATTGCTTTCTTTGAATACCTGGCATAAATGTTTTTCATTGTTATTATTTACAGGCAACAAATTCTTCAAATCAATACGTTATTTATTTGCTCTAATCATCAAGACCTAAAGGATCCTCCTAAAGGAGCTCAGCTCCTGCAACTTCTCTAAAGGGGTTTGACAAGCTTCAGCTGAAACTTCGATGATAACATATACCAAATGAGTGTAGCTGCAAAACAGGATAAGAAACTTACTTTGTTTATATTTTACATGATTTTTCTCAAATTTTTCACCATTCGTTGGCTCCAATATTTTGAAAGAACATAAAGCAATGTCATAAGATGTTATAAAAGGTTTTCATTGTTTTCCTTAGGGAAATGGGTCACTAATTCATTGTAAAGAGCAGAAAATCAAAGATATTAGGGGGGGTGTCAAACAGCTCAGGCAAGAGTAATTGTGATAAATCTGGAACATCTCTCTGTTCCAGTGTATCAAGGTTCAATAATTATTAGCAAAATAATATATTGTTTCTCAACCTAAACACAGCACACGTTAGAAATCTATCTGAATGCCAAGAGATAGTTAATTCTGTGTTAGGCAATAAATGGGACTGTATAATCCAAGAGACAGAAAGAATACTTGCTGTGCATTGTGACGGATTTATTAAAAACTAACAGTCTTGGATTTGAGTCTTTTCTTATTCTTGATTGCATACAACCCTCCCTTTGGAAGCCAACAAAAAGTCTATCCTGCTTAAAATTATTTCTATACTTTATAGCCAAGAGCTGCCCGCGCATGCAAAGGAAGTGTTTCAGCAACACCTCATTATTCCTGTACCATGAGCACGAGATGCAAAACTGGCAGCCCCATCATGACACACTACAAATGCAGTGGACAACATGCACCACTCTCACATATCCTTGCAGGAGGTTCTGGAAATAATGACTTCAAGCTTGAACTGCAATTACTGCCAAAACTATAGATTTTTTTATCACACCCCTGCATCTAGAGGGCTGGTAGTTGGAACAACTCTATCTTACTCTTCAGAGAAGAAAGTATGACCTTATTCTCTTCAAATTGATCAGAGAAACAGAAGAGATTTCACAAGCAAATGTTGCAAGAGCAGATCAAAACTTCACTTGGTAACTTTACTCACATGGTTAGTAACCATGAGCCTTGCAGATCACACCTAAAGCAACCTTCTAAGTTTGTGCATAATTAACACTAATCTATTTAGATTATAATTAACAGAGACTATTTAGACCATAATCTCTTCAGCATGTCTCTTTCATTGTGCAAACTCATGGCATTATTTAAATATTTGTGCACACAATAGTAACCACATTACCTACCCTTGCTAATTTTGTCTAATTTTAACAGTGCTCAGTGAAGCTTTTCTGTGCTTATAACACATCTTGCAGGTAGCTTTTTAGGACAAGCACAGTTAACACAATCAAGTGACAACAAAACTCTGGCTGATTGTTTTTTTGCCAAAGTACATAGATATGAGTTATGGAAGACTAGTCACCAGTTCCCCTTTCAGCAGGCAGCAGCTTCCAGTTCACCAGCAACCAGACAGAAGGAGCATCTACCCTCAAAGGCAATTGTGGCATATGGGGTTCCCATGAGTTTCTATGGGAGGTCCTCCTGCAGCAGCCAAGCCATGTAATGGTGGATGAATTCCCCAGCCTAGCATAAGAATCTATAGAATTTCAAGAATTTATACCAGATATATTAATAGGAGGAACTTATAACCATCCCTGATAGTTACCACATGTTTATTTCTTGGGGTGAAGCCCAACAGTGAGAATATAAAAAAAAATAAAAAACAACACCAGGAAATATACGTGCAAATTCTATTATGGTCTAGGATATTGTTTTCAGGACTTTGAATTCATTTACACACATAGAATATTTTCTAGGGCATATGTGGATAGAAAAGGCTGATCAGCTTTACTAGGGGCCCAGAAGGGTGGGTGGAAGTGTGAGGAACATGAGCCCAAATAAGTGTGCAACTGCCCTACAGCTCAGAGAGCTAATGCACCTTCCCATATGGCCACTGGCTTGGGGAACACTCTCCTCTATGCTTTTAGTGAGAGAAAGTCAAAACAGAGGCTGCCCTGAGATGTCTTTGGGCACTTTGGATTACCAGCTGGTAGCTCTGCTCCAGTCTCATGAGGGCCTGTCAATAAATGCCTGCTTGCCCCAAGTGATTTGCATGAGGAAAGGAAAGGAATAAAAAAACCCAGCAATTTGTTAACGTTTGGATGCTGATATATGTCAGGAGATCTATCATCTTGGTAACCAAATGCTCCCAGAAACACATAGTGCTGAGAGATACTGCTTTTATTTAATTAACTTTTCTAGAGCAAGCATATTTGAAAATCATTAGAACATCTAAAAAGCAACATTTCAATGTAATATATGCTGGAATTATCCATTTTACAGGACATTGATGTAAATTAATTCATTCAGCAGCTATGCTGGAGTAGGAAGCAACCTGAGCTGAACTGAGATGCTCAGCAGGATGCTGCTACTAGCAAAGAACAGAGCACACCTCTATGCCAGGTACAGCCAACGTGCTCACACTCTGCTCAAGCTGTGTGTGAACCAGAACTGGACTCAAGTCAAGTTCATCCTTTACAACATGCCAGCAACAGCACGAACGCCTTCTGTGCCTGTGACCTGTCCTCCAAGCTCTGCACCTTTCTGCCATACCTACACAGAGTTGACAGCTCTCCCAAACATGCTGTCAGCATCACTAGACCACAAAACCAAAAACAAACAAACAAACAAACAAACCAAAAAAAAAAAAAAAAAAACACAACCAAAAAAAAAAAAAAAAAAAAAAAAAAAAAACAAAACCAAAAACAAACAAACAAAAGTTGGGCATCTTGGACAGATTGTGGGACACAAAGCATCATTCATTGAGGGCTTGATGAGTTTTTCCTGCAGTGCCATGCAGAGAAATAATCCTAGACACCATAAGATGTGCTTTGCTAGTCCTATTTCTATGCCTCTTATATTCCTTATTACAGGAAGAAATGTAATTCAACCTTTTTTTTTTTTTTGCCAGGATAGGACTTCCATCAATATCACTGAAAACTCAGACAATTCCAGAGCAGGCCATGCTAAAAACTAAAATCATAAATACAATGCCACAGAAGTCAAGCAGTTTAATTTGCCTCAGCTGGGCCTAAATTTCAATCCAGAAACAATAGAGCAGAGCTTTCTTTTCTAATTCAGTATTTCTAAGACCCGATAGAAAGGCATAGTTCCATGTCAAATGATTTAGATGTCAGAAAGGATCTTATTTCCATTTCCATGTTAGGGTTTCTTGTTAATTTTTCAATGACATCAACGTTTGCTCCACATCACATTGCATTAGCTCAGACTTAGCAGCTGTCTTAAGTCAGGGTGATGTTGTATAGAGCTCTATAAGGTCTCATAGCTAAGCCCTGTAAGGATGTCCTTTAGTCCCTTCTGAACCAGTCTTCCCAATATGACCAGTAAATGTGAATGAAGAGAAATACTCATTTGAGCATGGATTCTACTCTATAAATCACACAAGTGTTTAATTTTTTTTTAATTATTGTATTTGAAAGTGAGCATAAATATCACAATAATATTTAGTCTGCCCTGGGATTCTTATGATTTCACTTTAACTAATATGGATTCAACCTTTCAGAAAATTTTATGACAGCCTTAAAGAGTGTTACAGCTCAGAAACAATTATCTGGCTGTGGACTTGTGTCTCAGAAAGGTCAGGATCTGATTTAATGCTGCTCCACCCTCCTGAGAGCAAATCTTGCTCTCAGTGTGTTTCTGGATGTCAGAATGTCACTGGTGAACTTTGCATTTGCTAATCCCCGATACAGATTTGACCATTCATCTAAAAGCTCTCATCCAAGCCATCAGTTACTGGAGTATTCACTTTTGCTGGACTAACACAAAACCCACATTCAGACCTGATTTCCCTCACTGCCCATATCACACAATCGTCTAGCTGCACTGTGACTCTGACCTATGGCAAGACAACTGACTTCCCAGGCAGGGAATTCAGGCAGGGAGGGGACACTAGCTCATGGATCAGCTTTTCTCCTCCCAGACTGAGCTCAGATGGAGCTGGCTGGAGTCAGTTGGCCCCACAAACTCAAGCCTGGTGACCGACCAGAAGACATACACAGGATTCATTTTGCTGATCCAGGCTCTGCTTCCAGTGTCATTTGTCACAGAATCATAGAATTATTTTAACTTTAAAGGTCATCTGTTTCAATGCCCCTGCCATGGGCAGAGACACCTTCCACTAGAACAGCTTGCCGACCTTGAATGTTTCCAGGGGTGGGTCATGCACCATTTCTCTGAACAACCTGTACCAGTCTTTTACCACCCTCACAGTAAAAAACAAAACAAAACTTATTTTTTGTATAAAAATCTAAATCTACCCTCCTTTCATTTAAAACCATTACCCCTTGTCCTATCACAACATGCTCCACAAAAAAAAGATTGTGCCCATCTTTCTTATAAGCTCCTTTTTGGTACTGGAAGGGGGTCTAAGGTTTCCCAGGAGCCTTCTCTTCTCCAGGCTGAAAATTCCAGCTCTCTCAGCCTGACTCCATGGAAGATGGTCCAGCCCTATCACCATCGTTTTACCCATCCTCTGGACTCACTCCAACAGTCCACATCTTTCCTATACTGTGATCTGGATGTACTATTCCAGGAGGGGTCTCAGGAGACAGAATTAAGGGGGCAAAAAAGAGAAGAGCTCATGCAGAGCTTTATTTTCAAGCTGGAAGACAAATCAAGGTGCTCATGTGTCCCCTTTCGCAGGCAGCAGAGAGTCACTAAGGTCACACAGTGGTGGACTCTGCCATGTGGGGGAAGAAAGGGAAGGGAGCAGGGCACTGTGCAGGCACCAGAGCCCCTGCAAACACAAGCCTTGAGGAGGCTGCTGCTCAAGTATAGTCTCCCCTGCTGAGACCTGGCACACTGAATAGCAGTGGTTGGCAAGATCTGATGTGGCAAAGAGAAAAAAAAAAAACACATCAAAAAGATGAACTCTGCTGCAAGGATGAAGAGATAAATAATTTACAGTTCAGATGCACGAAAATGACACTTAAACAATGAGACTGGACAGACTGGTTGCAGTTTTCAGGCAAAGACAGACCCCAGCTGTAGCTCTGTGCCAGGCAGATACCTGCTAGCAAGAGATGGAGATAATTAACTTATGTATTGCTGATGGGGTATTTTCCAAAACATTCCTGGTAGCAGTGTTTTTAAACTCCATAAGGCAAATTTAGACACCTCTGTGCATGAGAATGAATGAGATTAAAACATTTAACAAATAAAAGCATTTTCCTCAGCTCACTGGGATCTGAGTCAGATCATTCTCCTCATTCCTTTACCTTTCATCTATCAGCCTGCACTTTGCTGGGCATAAAGAAGATAAAACACGAAGAGTAATTTGGGACATTAAAGATCTATTTCTTTCAAATAAAGCAGAAGCTATTACTGAACTCGTATGAAGGCTGGAGGAAAAGAACTAGAAAAATTAAAAGGCTGAACATAATTAATGAATGCTTATTTAGAATTTGCTATCATAAAGTATCTTGGAAGCAAAAACTACAGCTGAAGAGGGCAGGCTGTATGCAGAAACAAGCTCTGGAAGGAGCTCCATGTGCACTGTATCAAACTGAGAAGAAAGACAGGGAGCTGTGGTTGCTGGGAGATCCCTTCAAGCATGGGGTAATGACACCTGCCAAGAGGCCCTGCAAGTAGAAAGGTCACCTGCAGCAAGAGTGACATGCTAAAGCACATGTTTTGATTCCAGTTGTGCCCACCTGCACATATTTTATTCATTAGCTTCAGTGGTCTCCCTCCACACTTTAGCCTATATTAGTGAAATCACAATCTTGCCGTGAAAATATGAGTAGATCACAGCTGGAAATAAATGCAAATACTTGGAAATGGGGGGGGGGGGGGGGGGGGGGGGGGGGGAATAAAAAAGAAAGTCATTAATTGTAAGGGAAAACATAACTAATGATTTTAAATTAAATAATCTTTGCATCCTATTTTAATTAGCAAGAATAATGTTTATTTTACTTATATAGAAGTTCTGGATACATAAATTCCAACCTACATATTTCAGTTGCCATAACAACTTGATACATTTATTCTCTTGTGTCATTTTGTATTGCATCAGTGTAGATTTTTTTTTTTTAACAACAAGGAAAGAAAAAAAGCCAACTGCTTTGGTTGCTAGAATACCACATTATTTTTTAATTGTGCTTTTCACATTTAATTCTTCTTGAAACCAATATAATTTTTCTCTAAAGATGTTCCTAGCACAGTGTGCAAAATTCACTAGCAATATCAAGGCTTAGTGCTGAGTCTTTCAAAAATCCCAAGGATCTGTACAGCCCTTTAGCTCAATTGCTACTCCAGTACTCTCCCTTAGGATATATAGCTTGAGGTCAAGCTCTTAACAGAAGACCTACACAGTAAGTCTAAGTCCCCACTTGGTGCATTTTCCCCTGAAAACCAGAAATAAATGAACATCAGACTGTTCAGAAATGTGTACAATAAATCTGAGGCGGCAAATTACTGCAGAGATGCAAAACAGTTGAGTAAATCACTGCAGTGCACTCCAGGCCAGGAGGATCTTACAGAGCAGTTTCCACATTTCATACACACAGGCGTAGCATGTGATGAGCTTAACTACACTTTTATCCAGGAGTAGAACTGCCTCCTGAACTCCTGGGGCCTCCAAGGAATTGGATCAAATCTTTTAAAGCTATAGTCAAATGGCACTATGATGGAAGGAAGGAACAGAGAGGATGAGGACAGCCTTTGTCCTTCCCTCCGTGCAGTGTAGCAGAGCCTGCTGCTGCCCATTGACCTTTCCCACCTCTGCACCCCTGCAAATGGGCCCTTTTCAATAAATTGCAATTATCTAACTGCTGATGTTGCATTTCTGCCTGGTCCCCTGTAACAGTTATAATGAGAGCAACTGCATTAATTACTATCAATTACATGAAGGTGCAAGGTGAGGAACTGCTTGGTAACCATTGTTCCATACAGCTGGCATGGACTGACCTCAGATTAGAGATAATAGGGCACTTATGAATATAAGGTTAGAGGTTTTGATGGAGAAGGACTTAGTGAAATGGCTCCTGTGGGCTGCCTTGGCCTCTGGAGGCAGCTCTTCATTTATTCCTATCATACCTATGCTTTGGTCACGAGAGTTAGAATGGTTGCTTTCAAAGGACTGCATCCCTCTCAGTTGTCAGGAGAACAAGGGTCTGTTTGTGCATAACCACACAGAGTTTAGGACAAGATCTAGCCCTTATTGCACCCTTCCAGTACATAGAGAGGCCACAAGACAGCTGGAGACAGACTTTTGATAGGGGCATGTGGTGATGGGACAAGTGGGAATGGCTTTAAACTGAAAGAGGACGGGTCTAGGTTGGGCACTAAGAAGAAACTCTTTACCAAGAGACTGGTGAGGCACTGGAACAAGTTGCCCAGAGAAGCTGCAGATGCTCCATCTGTAGAAGTGTTGAAAGCCAGGCTGGATGGGACTTTGTGTAGCTCAGTTTACTGGAAGGTGTCCCTGTCCATGGCAGGGGGATGAAACTGTGGGATCTTTAAGGTCCTTCCAGCCCAAACCCTGTTGTGTTTTTAACTCAAAACAAGATAAATGCCCAAGAGTTTTATGTACTGCATGATAACCTTGCAGGAAATATGCTTAAATAATAAGTCACTCAGATAAAGTGAATTCTGATTTATCTCATGATGTGCTGCAGATCCATGGCAAATCCAAGAATAGAAACCAATCTCCTGTCTCCTCCACTGGCCCACACAGATTCTTCCTATTTACACACACCTCCAGAGAAATTACAGAGGAGGAAACCATCCCAATTTCACTTGAGATTAAATTCTGTGCCTTTTCTTGCCAGAAATGGGGAAATTAAGTCAGTCTACTCAACAGCAGTAATAAAACCCAGCTCCATTTTGAGAGCAGGACTGATGTATCACAAAGTGATATTTAGGATAACCAAAGGTGTTTTACACTAATACAAGAATATAAAGCCTGCATTAAATAAAAGAAAAAATAACCTCAAACCATCAACAAATACACAAAATCAAAGCCTTGAAGAATATTGTAATGACTTTTGCTTTGCAAGATTTTGCTTGAAGCATCCTAAACCTTGGTAAAGAAGAATATTTGTTTCAGCCAGAGCCATAGGGAGGGAAATAAGCAGTGTCTGTCATTACAGTGGCAAGCTGCCTTGCTAAGTCACAGCTGCAGAGCTCCACAATCATATATACTCATGCTGACACGCAAAAAGACTGCAGCTAAACAAAACCTTCGGCAACACAGAGTGCCATATATCTTCATCCAGCTTTCCTCCTACAAAGCATTACAAAACGCTTCACACCAATATATATCAAAGGGAAAGGACCCAAAAGGTAAGTTAAGTAGAATGAATCAGGTCATTAAACTGTAGAATACACCATCACACCCACTAAACATTGATAACCAGCCAACAAAGTGAAGTAAAAGGGAAAACAGCATTCCCTAAATACTTTGCAGAAGGTTGTGCTCCATGGATCTACCAGTGCTTAACAATTTCCTTTGTGACAACTGTCATGACCTCAATGCTGGATAAGAATCTTTCATTGCCTAATAGGGAGATGGCAGAAACCTGTATTTTGTATGAGGACTCCAAGAACTATTAGCATTAGCCACTGACCAAGATTATTAAAATTTATGGACTGTACAGGGGTTTGAGCTTCTGCGAGCTTGTAGAAGCACAGAAGTGTAAGGGCTACTAAAATTTAATTAAATAAATTTCATTGTCAATTACAGTTGACGCTGAGAAAAGGAGCAGATGCTTATGCACCAGGCAACGCCTAGAGTTGCAGGGAGGAAGTCTCCTAGTCTGTGTAATGCCCTTTTCATGCATACTACCTTGCACAGGCCATAAGGATCCTGGACCAGGAATCCTTCAAAGTACCAGCTTGAGTTGACCTGAAACAGTGCCCTTGTCACAGTTCACTGACACCAAGGTCCAGATGACACTATCAGAAGAGGAACCCTGGATGAGGCAGTAAATCCTGTCTAAAAACTGCGTTTGCACTGTGTCCATGCAGCTTAGGTAAGACTTCCTCCTTTTGCTGGGATGTATCTGCCATCTGGTTTGGGTAGAGATGAACATATAAACTTGGAAGAATGTCAGATGAAAAACTTGAAAATACTTTCACTGTTGATGAATATTTGCTTGAAACATGCCAAATCACCTTTATGTCCTTTACAATCTTTACCACCTCAGCTCTCATTATTAGGGTCTGAAATTCCAATTCTGATTGCATTCAGAAGCCACATTACAACTTGGATGTTAGTTAATGCCAACAGAACACAGCTCTGTGTGCTATTCTGTATATTTAGCTGCCCTGGTTTCAGTTAGCATAGAGTTAATTTTCTTCCTAGAAGCTGGTACAGGGCTGTGTTGTGGATTTAGGATGAGAATAAAGTTGATGAGACACTGATGTTTTAGTTGTTGCTAAGCAGTGTTTATACTAAGCCAAGGACTCTTCTGTTTCTCACACCAGCCCACCAGTGAGAAGGCTGGAGGAGCACAAGAACCTGGGAGGAGACAGCCAGGACAGCAGACCCCAAGTGATCCAAAGGATATTCCATACTATATGGCATCATGCTCAGTACATAAGCTCAGTACAAAGCTGGCTACAGGTCACTGCTCAGGAACTGGCTGGCCACTAGTCAGTAGATGGAAGGTGTAACTTGTTTTGTATATTCAAAATCTTTATTATTGCTGTTATTAATATCTTCCCTTCCATTTCTGTTGTGTCAAATAACCTTGTCTAAAATCACAATTTTTTTTGTCTTTTCCCCAATTCTTTCCCCCATCCCACTGAGAAGGGGTAAGTGAGGAAGGGGATGTGTGAAGTTTAGCCACCTGACATGTTAAACCACGACAGCAACCCCCATCTTGACAACCTATCTCATTATTACAGTCACCAGGTTAATATCACATTTCACTAGCTGATAATCAAAGCTGAAGCTAGGCAAGATCATCTTGAGATGTTTTTGTGCAGTACTTAGTCAAACAGGGGTCACTAGAGGTGCCCCTAAAAGAGATGATAGATTATAATACTGTACTTTTAAAGGTTGTGGGCAAAAATGTAGTTTCTACCATTAAGACAAATACCTGTAATCAGCAATGTAATTTCATGGTTTGAAAACATCCCCATGTCTTTTTTCTATAATTAACTAAAAATATTATTTTGAATATCTGTGACCAGCACCCTGATGACACTTCACAAAGGCAATCCAAGCCTTCATATTCTTTTGGCTGAGCTGCAACAAAGCCCTGTGAAGCCAGGCACAAAGACTGGTTTTCCAAGATCATTACAACTTGAGCACTCCTCTCTGTTCAGCATTGAGGAAGGATATCAGATCAGTCTCTGTGTGATGACTACCCATAGAATCGAGCACCAATATAAGGAGGGGTTTGGTCCTTGTCCAAGGGTAAGGTCATCACAAATTGCAAGCCAAGAGTAATATATGATGATTCTAAACCTCCAAAGTAATAGAATGGTCCACTGTGAGTGCAAAGATATCTGTGTATATTAGGCACATTCCCTAGATGGGGAAAAAACAAGGAATCCAATAAATAAATTGATATTGAATTAAGAAGCAGCATTGACAAATGCACCTATGACTGCAGAAGATGGACTGTTTCAGGCAACAATGTATTCACCATCCTGAATACCGAAAGATCTAATTACAGGCTTGCTGCTGACCTAGCAAAGATGCCATTGTGTGTGTCCAGAGCAATTTTTGTCCAAAAAAGTACGAGATGCCTCAATACATAAGTGAAGGCATATGTCTGTCATGAATCTTCCTACTGCTTAGAAAGACACAAAGTTGTCAGTTTTGTTACTGCTGCTTTTCTACAAACTACCACAACACCAAAAAATGTGAGAGAGATGACAGCAGCTTGGTGTAATGACTGACCTGAAATCTCTCAAGGGATCCTTTCACTCCTTCCTGTGGTAATTAACAAATTCACAAAGATCAAACTTGTTTTAGTGGTTCATCAAAGCAACAATAATTTAAAATTTACCATTGCTTTTTTTACTCCAGAGTTTCAAAAGCCACCTTCTGAGAAAATGGACTTCATATCCACTGCGTCTATTACTGCTAATTCCATTTTTTTTTTCCCAGCTTGCACAACAGCTGTTTGACTTGTCTCTTCTCAGAAAGAGACACCATGGCTACTTGAAAGTGCTGAGCTAATATATATATATGTATATATACAGTAACAGGGCACAGCATTTCTGAAAACCAGGCAGGCTCCCCTAACTTCTGGAAAGAACTGGAGGACCTGGGAAAACGTCATCATTTTGGTTTGTCCTTTCAGAGAAGAAATGTTATACAGCTACGGCAATGAACTGAACACCATTATCTGGGTTATACCTGTTGAGCAACCAGGCTGCCCTCATGCCAGAAAAGCACAAGCAACCAGACATATCAGCTGAGGTGCATCCAGAATGCTGAATCAAACTCAAAAGCACAGAGATCCATTTGCAGCTTCAATCATTTTTCCCCACTGGTATTGTGCAGATCTGTGCAGGCTGATAGAAGTGTGAGATGCAGCTAACCTAACATTTTTTAGACATGAGATATTTGAACTATATTAAAAATTCTATTTCAGAACTAATCTGTAAAACTAGTTTTCTGGGTTGGGAGGCACCACACAGAGACATAAGCCAATACCCAGCACAAAATCTGTTTTGCATTAATACATGAGGGTTCTACTCTATTAAACTGCCTATTTCAGTTCAAGACAAGAGAAATTGGAGAAGCAAGAGCAAACAGTGGGACAATATCGATCAAGGAGAGGAAAATATTGTAGCAGGAGTGCTTGCTATGACTGCAACCACCTCTCTTTCAGGACAAAACACAGTTTTGAAGATGAAATGAGATAGTCGCACAGCTCTCTCTGAAAAGCTTCTGTGCACTAGGGGTGACCACACCAGGAAAAGTTCCTCACTGAATATGTCATGAAGAGCTGAAGAAGAATATGTGGAAGTCAAGAGTTAGTGAGGAGTAGACATGCAGAGAGATGACAGGCCTTAGGAATAAGACAAAGTGGTAATTGATGGTGGAGGGGAGGAAGTTAACAGAGGCTCCCAACTGCAAAGAAAATATGGTTAGAAAAAGTGGCTCAGAAAGCGATTTCTATGAAAAGATTATCCATTTGGATGGGTAAATGGATCAAGATTACATAGGAAAAAAAACCCCACCACATTATGTAGGAAAAAGAAATGTATTCCTAAAGGCTCTTTATAAGAAGGAGAGTGACAAAGGACAAAAATCACTCCTTCACAGTACACAAAAGTCTAGACAAATGCTTAATTCAGCTAAATATTATAATGACAAACATGCAGTAAATTGTCTCATCTCTAAACCAAGGGCAGCTTTCACTATCACCTGTGACAGTTTAAAGTGCTATGAGTGAGGATCGAAGACAAGCAAATGTCTAAAATGTACAAGCTGAAAATGAACACAGTCCCATGTTTTTACTACATCTCTAGCATTTGTAACTGTACTATTAAAAAAAAAAAAAAAAAAAAAAAAAAAAAAAAACCACACCTGGGGAGGTAAATGATATTTTCAAGTTGACAGTTTACCTTTAATTTACCAGGTTTTTACTCTGTGGATTGTATTTACTATTTGCTAAAACCTGAAAGTATCTGTTCTAGATTATTAAAAAAAACTAAACAAAAGAGGCTAGATATTTTCTCTTTCATATATATTTATCTTACTGAGCAAAGATACATTCATCTATCCAAAAAAAATCCCTCCCAGGGTGACCTTTGTGTGATCCAGAAGTCTTGGGGAGATACCGTTCTTTATTCTTGGGAACTATTTAAGGAACATTTTAATAAAGAAGAATTGGTAGACTGCAGAAATATATAATCGACTCTTAAAGCTCTCTATGGAGACCTGTGTCCTTTGCACATGGAGGGCAGTGAATTCTCTTGCTTAGTTACTCAGATTGGTGAAGAATCAAAGTTAATAAATGTGTGAGACAAATTGTTCTGAAATATTTTTAGAATTAATCTAACTAGAGTACATTTGTCCCTGAATATCAATTTTACAGAACCCTTGCAGCTTTATATGACAAAGAAGTATACTTTAGGAGCTGATGTACCTGTTTCTGCAGGTAGCTAAAATATAACTTCTCAGAATCTTATTACAAACAATGAATTATTTTACACGCTATTCAGAGGAACTGCCAGCTTGTGAAGAAGCCCCTTGGGACACTCTGATAGTTTTATGTTGGTAATTTTTTCAGACTAATCTGGTATTCCCTTGTTGAAACATACCACGGTTTAGGAAAATTATTGCAGAAAAAAAAAGTTAAAATTGCAAGAGCTTTTTGTCAAGTGTTATTTTCAAACTAGATCTATCATTTTTGACCTTGATACACAGAAGTGGAATTTACACAATAATCTGACCTCAATGCTTATCATAATAGAGACTCACTGCTTAATTAAAAGTTTGGCTCATTCTGTATGCTGGTTGATACTCAGGCACATTTTCATTGGGGAAAATGAGTGTTTCTGGTCCCTCGCATCTGTTCTGGCCTGCTCCCAATCCTTTGCAGATGTAGTAACAAATCACATATCAAAAAACTGCCTAGAGGTTGTTTGAGAGGCATATTATATAAATGTGAAAAAAAAACCAAACCCAAATAAATCTGTTGTGGAGGATGTCACTCTTTCATCAATGCTGATCTGGGTTTAATTTAATATCAAGATCCCAGATCCATCCCACTAATGTCAGTAGAAGACAATTTTAAAACTAAAAAAACAGATCTCCCTGTCAAAAAGGACACATGAAACCAGCGAGTCCTCTAAACCCTCACGCAAGGCACACCAATATGATTGTGACATTAAATAAAAATCATCAAATCATAAAATAACTTCTGTCGTCGAGTCCATCTCCTGGCCCTGCACAAGACAGCACCAAGAGTCACACCATGTTCCTTAGGGTGTTGTCTAAACACTTCTTGAACTCTGTCAGGCTTGGTGCCTTGGAAGTGACCACTTCCGTGGGGAGCCTATTCCAGCACTCAGCCACCCTCTGGGTGAAGCTTTTCCTAATATCCAACCTAAACCTCCCCACACACAGCTTTAGGCCATTTCCTTGGGTGTTCTTGCTGGTCACCAGAGACAAGAGGTCAGTGCTGCTCCTTGTGAGAAAGTTGCAGACCGCAATGAGGTCTGTCCTCAGTCTCCTCCAGGCTGGACAGACCAAGTGCCTTCAGCCGCTCCTCATACAGCTTCCCCTCCCAGAGCCTTCACTATCCTCATGGCCCTCCTTCGGACGCTCTCTAATAGCTTTATATCTTTCTTATATTGTGGCGCCCAAAACTGCATTGGAGGTGAGGCTGCCCCAGCTCAGATCAGAGCAGGACCGTCCCCTCCTTTGTCCAGCTGGTGATGCTGTGCCTGATACCACCCAGGCACACTCGGTCCTCCTGGCTGCCAGGGCACTCCTGACACATGTTCAACTTCCCATTGACCAAGACCCCAGGTCCCTTTCCCTGCACTATGAAAAAGTGAAACAAAGGAAAAGGCTTTTTATTGTGAGCATGTATAACTATGCAAATAAAAGGAGATGGCAAAAGCAAGAGTGATGTCTAGTTCCAATTTCTGTCCAGTGGTACAAAAACTGTCTGTTTAGAGTGGCGTGACATGTATGTTGCCCTGCTCTGAGCATCACAAGAGCACTTCTGTCCACAGGATGACACCGCTCTGCATAGATACAACTTGGTTTAAAACCAAAACATTAGCCTGATCATGTTAAAACACATTCAGAAGCAACTCTAAAATGACATTTAACAGACGCTCTGGCACTCAAGTTATTGACAAGCTACAGAACAAATAACAAATTTATAAATAGAGACCCAGCATGGATATCTAGTATGGGCAAGGCATTTAGCTGCAGCTAGTAATAAATAAGGGTTTAATAATGCAGCAACTTTGCAGTTACCCTTTTCTAAACATTAGTCAACCTAGTCGAGAAGAAAAGGCAAGTGCAAAAAATAATCTCTGCAAATAAAGAAAATCTTAAAAGTGCATAAAAAATAAAATTACAAAGCTACGGTATACTTAAAAAAAAAAAAAAAAAACCAAAACTAATAAACATGGAGCTAAGCTTCAGCACTATTGTTCAATAATTATCTAGTCAAGGTTGTTACACATTCTTGTATGCAAAAGGAACATGACTAGAAAGACACACACCAAGATGTCACTTATACTGTACCCCTTAAAAACACTGCTGCTGCCTTGAAGGAGAACTTAGTGCCAAATAGAATTACTTGGGAATTGGCTCTGGCACAAAATCAACCCACAGACACAAATTGCATTTGATCAGATAAATATATACTATAGTGCTAAATCTAGTGGAGAAACAGATGCATAAAACTCAATGTTTTGAACCCTTCTAATGAAACATTATGGTTGATCATACCTAATGACTCTTGCATATTAAGTATAATCACTTAAACAGAATCAAATGTGGCTCCTGGGAGTAAATCAAGCCATACAAATTAAGCTATACCCAGTTACAGACAAAGAAAACAAACAAAATTTCAGGGAAGATACTGAATTTTTATAGGCACATATAGAAGGGGCTGCAGTTCCATGTTTGTTAGACAAGCTGTTAGTGTGAAACAGATTAATGGCTTGTTAATTGCTTCAGGCAGAAGATTTTTAAGTAAGGATTTCAATACTGGAACTTTTAACAACCCAGCACTTAGAGGACAGAGAAGTAATTACAGTGTTTATAATAGCTGGCTACAAGGATAGCAGGCATTCCTGAAGCAAACAGATATAAGAGGATTCATTTTGCATGATGCAACTAAACACACTTGCAAAATGAGCCTCTAAACATAAAAAATGCACAGAACAACAGGAATTAAATGAAGAACTGGAATCTTTGGGGACCATGTCAAAGCAATGAACCCACACTGTGCTGAATAAAGATTGCGCATATGAGATCAGGGTGTGATGACCAAGCTTGCACAGCAATTGCAAATGATCATCATTCAATATGGCAAAAGTATCTGCACCATATGCACTATACGAAAATGGTCTTTTCATGCAATGATACAGGAACAGGCAGACCCTCAGATTTATATGTCAGTGCAACAGCAGAGTGTTCTTCTCCTTCACCTCAGTTTTCCATCTAGATAAAGGTCAAAACACAGCTGACCAGAAATAAGCAGCACTGAAGATCAAATTAAAGAATATAGAGGTTAAAACAAGGCTAAATTTATGTCTTTTAATGAGGGCTTGGAGCTGAGCACAAGCTTGCAGCTTTAAGCAGTGTTTCTACTCTCATACTAAAGAGTAGCTCCATTTTTGTTTTACCAGATGGTTTCCTCCATCTAGGTGGGTTTTTTGTTATCGTATATTCTAAACAGCTCAGGGTTTCAATTGTATCTATCTACACAATGCTTCAGTGAGAGACATCCTTTAGCTAGTGACTGCTTATTGCAATGCTGAGAGTCCTGGGAGGGAAGAGAGCTTTTTCCCAGGCTAATGACCATTTGCTAAGCTGAGGAGCTGGGCTCAGACCTGCATAGCCACTCTCAAACTGCAGGCACATATTAATACTGCTGCACAGGCAGCAGAGATGGAGAATACCTTTCCCCAGACTTGTCTGGAACTGGGAAGGGAGAGAGCACTTCTTAAAGCAGTGGAAGACCTGAATTTAAACCACTTTCAGCTCAACCCATATCTTGTGTTTTCTAGTGGTGAAAAGAAATCAGTATTCTTTCTCCAACAGGGACAATTTAAGAGCCATAATTTCAAGAAAATGCTTTCAAGCTGTGAATGCTAGTCTTATAAACCTTGCTCCAAAGAAGTAATGAGGCTCTTTTGGCAGAGGTGAAATTACAAACAAATCCTGTCTTCATGATTTCCAGCAGCAGATTGGGCACATCCCCAGTCAGCTGTGGTGAATACTATGCTGAATGTTTATAAAATAAGGTAAGGCTGAATTTCCCAGGACTGAACACTTTCTGTGCTTCTAGTTCAAACAAACTCAGATTAGACTTGCAAAACAGCTAAAGCACCCAATAACAAGGCTTGGTATTTTCTGACGTTTTCCTGAGCATCTGCTCCTGGCCCCCGCTGGAAGCCAGGTACCAGGCTACATGGACAGATAAATATTGCTTGGTTTAAGTCAATGCAGATGCTTTATTACTGCAGCTTGCAATGACTCAGCTTAAAAGCATTTGAGATCCTCAGGAACTCTGGAGGCATGTTTTCTGTGTAGTGTCACATCTACACAGCCATGTTCCCTAAGTAGGAACCTGGCATTTGTTTGTTCCCAAAATAAGCTTGTCTGGACCGTATCAATCAGCCCAATGTCTAAGCACTGAGAGCATCCACGAACTCCATGTTTCTGGCATACCTTCACAACCTGCTCAGACAGGTGAATTCCAGCTACACTTCCTCCCCTATGCATCACCCACCCTCCCACCGAATGCAACATCCCGCATCCCTTAAATGTGGTTTGAGAGGAATGAACATACAGTTCCCTGGGATATAGTGGGCATTTGAAGTGGAGTTCTTAATATTTTCTGTTAAATCCTCCCCCTTCCAGATTTAAATATAAGTATGGTGACAATGGGGGGGTGGAGAAAAGTGAAGAGAAAACAGGGAGAAGAGCTTTGCATTTATGACTTTACAACACTGGTGCTTATGCACTTGCAGGGGAGGGAGGGTTCAACCCTTGGGTATGCAAAAGAAGACAGAACAGCCTATATTTTAATACTTTTCAGAGCAGTGATAGCTATAAACTCTAAGTTATAAAGCCACGTGTCAGTACTCTGTCCCCAAAAAATTTAATTATTCAGCACAAATGGGCAACATCCCAACAAGAAAAAGATAAACAATACCTGCCAGCACAATTCTTAGTGCACTCTATGGGTGAGAAGCACTATCAGCTCCTCTCTGGTCAAGAAGGGAGCTGTACATGGATTTCCACATCCTTGGAAAACATCCAAACCAAATAGCTTCCTCATAAGGAAGAATGTTTCAGCAGCGCCTTCAGGCACGTTATGAGAGATATCTAGCTATGGTCTTATTTACAGAATAGCGATCATGACTCTGAACTCTGATGAGGATAAGGTATCAACATCTTGATGAGGCAGATTTTAAGAGAATGACACCTTGTCCCATATTTGGAAATCATTACTTGTTAGTTTATAGGTGTGTTCTATGTTTGGTGGACTTTAATCCTGAACAACGCTTTCTTGTCTATGCAGCGCCCCACAGATATGATCCTTAACTGATATCACCATATGGTGAGATACTTCAGACACTGTAATTCCCAGTTCCCTTCCATGACTTAGTTCTTAATTTCTCTTCTCAAACTTCACATACAGTCCTTCAGGAAGTGCACAGAACAGTAAGAAATTAAAACCTGCTGTTCCCAAATCCTGAGTTAGTATTTCCATTAATATATAAATCTTGCAAAGTAGTCTCCAGAATTTTTTTTATATACTTGGAGATATATAGAGAGATATATAGCGCCTGTGCTGTCAACATTAATTGCCTTTCACAGTGCCTCAAGGATTTTTGTTTTGGAAACTAAAATATTTCATACCTCTAAGTATAGCTCCTTTGAGAAGAGTCTAAGGCAACTAAATATTTTCTATCCCAAAAGACAAGATTTTTTCATTACAGCCTAGCATTTGTTATTATAGGGGCATGTAAAGCATTGAGCTCTGGGATCCCTGTCATGAGAAGGATGTGGATCTGTTTGAGCAAGTCCAGAAGAGGCCAAGATGATCAGAGGGCTGGAGCACTTCTATCAAAACAGGTTGAGAGAGTTTGGATTGCACAGCCTGAAGAAAAGAAGGTTCAGGAGAGACCTCACTGAGGACTTTCAGTACCTAAAGGGGGCTACAAGAAATTTGGAGAGGGGCTATTTACAAGAACATGTAGGGATAGAACAAGGGGTGATGGCCTTACATTGAGAGACATTAGGTTTAGATGAATATTATGAGGAAGTTCCTCACAATGAGTACAGTGAGACACTGGAACCCAGAAAACTGTGGTTACCCCATCCCTGAGAGTGTTCAAGGCCAGTTTGGAGGTGGCTTTGAGAAACCTGGTCTACTGGAACATAACCCTGTCCATGGCAGGGGGAGCTGGCACTAGATGATCTTCAAGGTCCCTTCCAACCCAAACCATTCTGTGATGCTGTATGATTCTGTGATGTGTTCAAGTGCTTTTTGGAACAGGACTGAATAAAATATTATCCATGTCTACTGCTAATTGAACAAAATCTAATGGGTTCTAATTACACTTAGAGAAACTCCAGTTTGTCATCAGGAAAGATTTTCCATCAGGGAGGAAATAAGTAACCCACAGAAAGCTGACTCTCCACTGTGGGAGGTTTTATAGAACAAACTAGGCAAACATGACAGGTACGGTTGAAATGCAGCTGATGTGTCCCAGGGCAAATGAATGGACATCAGGGGTATTTTAGGATTTCTTCAGAGTTGTATTCTAGAGTTCCTACATCATGATGAACACATTGGACTTTTTCATTTAGCGCCCAATCTGTCACATTCTTTCCTTTCTATCTGAATATATGAAACAGAAAAAGCCTTTGCAAATAGAACCTAATAAACATTTCTAGTGAATCTGATCATGCCCCAAAAACTGTTTCATTGATTCTGAAACTATCCACCACTTAAACTGATTTTGTCAAGTTGCATTTAGAGGAGAGAAAGCAACATGGATAAATACACTCAAGAACCACATTAATATAGGTCCTTCTTTTCTCCTTTTCACTAAAACCCACCCACTTGAATTATTTTGGTCTATGATATTTAAAGCTCTGCCAGATACATTGGCACATATATTTAGTCTCTATACAGGGTGAAATGCAATAATAATGTGATGGTAAGTAATACTGCATTTTTCATCTGCAAACACTGCAGTCACTGTTTATTCAGATGACCAACAAAGCTGTTAATGATGAAGCAAAAAGCAAGGATGTGATATTTAAATTCATAGGCCATACCTAAATATTTATCAGTTTCATGGGGTCTAAGGGATCCTTCAGGATTAAAATCTAAACAGCACAGAATTTAGCCAGAAGCATGCAAGGAAAAAAAAAAAAAAAAAAAAAAAAAAAAAAAAAAAAAAAAAAGTGTAGGAAGAAAACCCCAAAACAGTAACTATCACTAAAACCCCAACACTTTTTGTTAATTCCACTCTTTGTAGCCATGGGATGCTATGTGGAAGCATTCACACTAAAAATTTGGATGCAGCTGTTTCTGATACATACTGTGAGCTCTTATATCCCACTGACTTTTCACTTGCTTTTAAAAAGGCCATTCAAAATTAGTCTCTGAGTCTGGGAGACATCTCTTCTCGGGCACTCTCTGAGAATGATAGGAGATTATAGCATGGGTCATGACCCTCTCACATCTATTTAAAGAAATTAAAATCCAGCCCCAGGATGCTGTGAGATGCAGCAGTTTGCTAAAAACCACTACAGTGATCACAGATGCAAGGTCGCAAATGTATAGGTTATTGCAAACAATGTAACACCTTTTTCTCTTATCTTAAAATCTACACTTTCAGAGGAGCAAGTACATAAATATAAAGGAGGGTTCACAGGACACATGTCCTGGACAGTAAAAGCTGCTTTCCTTTTTATGGACAATTACGATTGCAAAATAAATACAGAAAAAGGACAAATTTATAAAGAAAAAATTACATGCAGACAGCCAAGGAAGGTTTTGAGGGGAAGGAATGAAAGGAAGACGGCCTCTGGACTGACTGATTATGCTTGGGCTTAGAGTACTGCATCCAGCTCTGAGGTCCTCACCACAGCAAGAACATTGACCTGCTGCAGCACATCCAGAGGAGGTCACAAAGATCCTCAGAGAGATGAAGTTCCTCTCCTGTGAGGAAAACTGAGAGAATTGGGATTGTTCAGTGCAGAGAACAGAAGGCTTGGGAATGACCTAATTGCAGCCTTCCAGTACCTGAAAGGAGCCTACAAGAAAGCTAGAGACTTTTAACAAGGACGTGTAGTGATAATGCAAGGGAATATGGCTTTAAACTGAAAGACGGGAGGTTTGGATTAGATATAAGGAAGAAATTCTTTACTGTGAGGGTGGTGAGGCACTGGCACAGGCTGCCCAGAGAAGCTGTGGATGTCCCATCCCCATAAGTGTTTAAGGTCAAGTTGGATGGGGCTCTGAGCAACCTGGTCTGGTGAAAGGTGTCCCTGCCCAAGGGGTTAGATGATCTTTAAGGTCCCTTTCAACAAAAGCCATTCCGTAAGTCTATGATTCTATGAAAGAAGGGTGGGGCTTTTCTTTCCAGATTTGGGACGTGTAATTGAGGATGGAAAAGTAAATACAAAACAATAATTTCCCATGAGGAATGGACCATGAATAAGAACTTACATGCTATATTAGATTATTTGGTTACATTTTCATATGGTAATTTTTCATAGAAAGCAAAGGGCTATCTTAGATTTGTACAGAAGCTTGTCCATTCAGCCTGCACTAATCAGCTCTGACTTGGAACTGCTGACAGTATATTGGGCTGTCATAAGAAAAAAACCAAAAGCCTACACTTCCAGTCTCTTTTGCCTACATTGGACCCTTAAAATACATATGATTTTTAAAGGGACTAAACATTTTTTTCTCCTGCTACCCTGATGAAATTTATGGAGAGACAGCAAATTTGAAAATGGTACCCTGGACTCTGACTGCCAGCATCCTTCCTTGAAAAGGCTGCTCCAGTTTCTATGCTATAGTTTTCTATTGTTTTCCTTTAAATCAGAACTTTTTTTTTTTTTTTCATAAAATGAGAGAAGTTTGGAGTTGGCCCTGTATCTATTATCCTCAGCATAGAATTTATCAAATTCCCTGTACAGGACCAGCAGCCCACCTCTTAAGATAGCTATGAGTTTAAGGAAGATGGAGATGTAGGTCAAATGCTTTGATGAGGCCAGAATAAAAAGAGTTTGTCCATTGTCTTCATCAGATGCTCCAAGAGATAACAGAAATACACTACCACCATTTTTTCACCATAAGATTTGTGCTTAATTTTTTTTTTTAAAAGACAGATATTAGCTGTCTTTGCCTTCAAACTGTGACTCAAATGTTAAATCATTCATGGGATATATCCCACATTAGTGTTAAGACTCATTTGTTCTTATTTCACTCAAAACCAGAATGCTTGTTCTCAATTAATTCTGCAAGCTTCTTTTGTTAATTAATTTTTACAATAAATTTCTTCATTTCTTCAGAGAGTTTTGTTCTAGCTGTCCGCAATTCTGATTTATCTTTTTAAAAAATCACATCTAAAATGTCATGTAGAACTACAATTTTTGAGTTTTTCATTTTTTAAAAGGAGGAAAGCTCTTTAAAATAGTCATGCCTATGGGAAAGTTCTTGCCAACAACTTTTAAAACTTGAAATGTCTACTTACCATGACAACAATGAAAATTTTTTATACATTTCCTTCATCTTTGATTCTGGTCTGGAGATTTGCAGTTTGCATTCCATGCCCACCCTATTTATGTTTCACTGTTTAAGAACAGAGCAATGAATTGCTTGCTTCTGTGGGGCTTGTTTTCATCTTTGAAGTACAAATGTGGGTGGAGGCAAGTAGTTTAGATTGCTAATATAGCTAATAATAATCTGGAGGCTGATTAGAGCTGGGGGTGACAAAGAAAGGTTTTGAATGCTTCCACTGGCTACAGGAGAAAAGCAAAGCTGTGTAACCTTCTTCTGTGTATCTGTTCCTCATGCAGAGACTATTTTGCTTATCTCTGTGAACCTGGACTGTGAAAAAGTTCAGCCCCATGTTGGCCACAGAAATGTGAAAAGTCATATTAGATGCTTTACACAGGATGTAATCATTGGAATATTAATAGCCTCAGTGGTTACCAGCAAGTAGAGGAGACGTGTTCTCTTTTCGGGGTAATCAGAGACTCCAAGTATCAGATAAAGTACACCAAGCATGAGAAATGAAAGTTTTCTACTTTCCCTTTGACAGATCACTACTGAATTAAAAGGACAAAGAAGTTTGGGACATAATCAAGGTCAGAGTGATAACACTGTATGTGTATATGTATCCTTCACACCCTAATCTAATTCCTTAATTAACCCATCCTTTCAAACTTATACACCACCGTATGGCTTTTCTCAGGTTTGAGACATATCATTCATTACATATATTTTAATTCTTAATCTGTTAAATTACCTCCTGTTTTTTCTGCAGATTTTCATGGTCTGTAGCAGATGTTGTCTTCTCCCATTTCTCTGCAACTTGATTTGCTTCTTCTATTTTTTGCTCATAGCTTTTCTGAGAATTTAGCAGCGTCACTTCATAAAACTCTTGAATATCTGTTTGTAAAGAGGAACAAGTAAAAGACATTATATTCCATATTGGCTTAGAGTCCCTGGTGTTTTCCTTTGACGCATACTTACACATTATCATCATAATGATAAACACGTACTACACTTTTAGTAGAAAGCACCAATACACAGTGGTTTCTTCTAAAATTTCTATGAGATACTTGAGTCATATTCTCATTTTAAAGAGGTCTTTAGGAAAAAAAAATGTAAAGGAATAACATTATAAGAAGAGATTCAAAGAACACGTTACATGCACACCTGAACAATACAGGTAGAACAGACCCTTTTACAGGGAGAAATAAGTCACAGATGGCTTTAACCAGTAACCTAGAAATCTGTAAATGTAAAATACTTTAAGAGAAATTTCTCGACACCCATCCAAGGTACCTGAATCACTCTCAGCCCTATCTGCAGGTGTATTTGGCTTTTTTTTTTTTTTTTTTTTAACAAGTGGGGCACAAAATTTGAAGGAAGACTTTGTGGATTCACCACTTCAGTCTGTTGCCAATCAGAAGTGGCTTGGTAGTGTTTGGTTTCAAACAAGATTAAGCAACAAGCCAGGTCTTAAAATATTCTGTTCCAATGTTTCTATCACATTTATTTTCATGGGGTATGATCAGATACACAAGATCCAGTAGTGAAAACAATTTTATTGGAACCTGTGAACATAATAACCTAAGGAGAGGGGGGAAACATGTTCCCTTCTTTGAGCAAGTTTTTAGTCAGATAGTCACACAGAAAAGGTGGTACAATGTCTAGTGGAGATAATTGACTTATCAAAGAACAAATAAGGTTCACATTATTTGATTTAATAACAATGGACTTTCTCCTGGATAAGAAAGAAAGATATTGCATCTACCTCGATACCCCTTGGGACCTCAAAGGAAAAGTTTTTTTATAGGGTTTGTGCTTGTCCTCACATTTAGTCTCTGGCCAGGTGTCAGAAGTCTCTCTTCCCTCTCTTTAGGAACATATAAAGTTGAACTTTTCTTCTAACTCCTTTAACAACTTTCCAACTTATGTATTCTATTTGCCACATACAATGGGAAAAAAAGAATCACAGAATCATTAAGGTTTGAAAATATCTCAAAGATAATAAAGTCCAATATTCAACTAAATGCCACCATGCCCACTAAACCATATAGCATAGTGCCACATCTACTCATTTTTTGAGCACTTCCAGGGATGGTTACTGCACCACTTTCCCGGACATCCTGTTCCAATGCTTGAACTCTTTCAGTGAAGAATTTTTTCCTCATATCCAACCTGAAACTGCTCTTGAGGCCTTTCCTCCTTGTCCTATTGTTGGTTACCTGGGGGAAGAGGCTGATCCCCACACTGCCATACTAACTTTTATTTCATACATATATTTGTAAGAATTTATATTTCATATTACTACAAACATTTAATTCCACATTAAAGCTAAAGCCTGTTTTTAAAACAAAAAGCTATAGGACAGATACAATGAGAAAGATAGTTTCTCCGTTCTCAATACAGGAAACTTTTTACAGTTGGTTTGAATGCTCATAGTTCAATTGAAACAGTTGTAATATATGGTTCAATGCCAGGTCAATTTGTATTGCAACAGCAAGTAAAACATATTAGGCTAATATATAATTATCTCCAGATAAATACATTGCAGAAATAAGCTAGAAAATGCCCTCTGGCAGTGGCATTCAGCTGGCATCACTGATGTTATCAGGGTATTAATTGGGTTGACAGTATTCAGTCAAGGAACAATAGAACAGTGCTTTCGCCCTAACTTTAAAGCCTATCTTGCCCTACTGTTTTCATTAAAAATAATGTGTGAGCCACATTTGCATATGTATGCATATGTGCAAAATAAATATTAAAGCCTCAGTCTCTTTGTAAAGGTCCTTATCTATTCTGAGGAGGCCACGGGTTGCTTTTGCTGGAATAATGATCACTGGTGTGCAGAGAAAAGCACTTCAGTACTTATGCGGTCACAGAAGAAAGCACAGAGGATTCACTTAGTTGGTTGCTTTGTAATTCCATAAGCTGAAATTGCCATTTCTGTGGAACAAGGGCAGCCAGAAACTTGCAGTCATACAAGGTTTGCAGAAAACAGGCTTTGTAATTTGCTCTGAGTAAACCTGCTCTATCAAGTCATCTCTGCTACATGAGAGGTGCAATCATACTAGGAGGGGAAAAGCGCTGAATACTACCAAGTGTACAACGTGAGTGAGTGGCTGTAGAAACAAGATTGGAACGACAGTCAAAGAAGAGTCATGGAGGCATGGTAATTTGTTATATAAAATGAACAAAATGTAGTCTGTCTCCTACTGAGGTTTACAGGAAAATAATTCAACAAAAAGTCTAAAATCCTGTAATAGAAAACAGAAATCACAGAACGTCTAGGGTTGGAAGGGACCTTAAGGACCATCTAGTTCCAATTCCCCTGCCAGGGCCAGTGAAAGTTTCCAGTAGACCAGGTTGCATCACATCCCATCCAACCTGCCCTTGAACACTTCCAGGGAAGGGGCATTTCTTACACAAATTTAATACGTATCTAGTATTTCCTGGCACTATATTCTCTCCCATGAAAACAAGTTCAGATTTCACATAGAAATGGCAATAATACCATTGATGAACTTATGAGCACAGAACACATCGTCGGTTTGAATCTCTACTGCTCTAAACATTTTGTTAAGTGATTAATTCATGTTTGTTTCAAGTGTTGGTGAATCTCACTGGATTTCCTGTCTAACAGAATTCGTTCATTTACTTCTTAAGAGATTACTTACTTTATTTAATAAATTCTGCTTGCTCTCCCTTTAGCCTAGACAAAATATTTTGTCAGCTTTGCTATATAAAGATAAATTGCAATAAATTACAATAAATTTTACACATATATATATATGTATGTATTCTAGCACAAAGTAGTTCTAAAGACACTGTGACTTATTTTATTTTGGATAACTCCATCACCAGGGAAGTGAGAAAACAAGTTTTCTGTACATCAGCATGGTAGAGTATATATCAGTAGCATTTTGCAATTGCCCAAAGACAAGCATATCGTAGATGGCTGCATTTGTTTGTTGTCATCGTTGCCGAGATGGCCACAGCACTCAAGAGTGCTTCTTTAAAACCTTCAGGGTGCCTCAAGTATCAGTACCTCACTACCTAAAATACCTTCTCTACATTGCAGTCCCATGTTATTTAAAAAGTCTTCCATACCTTTGCTATGTTGCAGTTCCATGAGTCACTCCACACAGCTCTGGCTCTTTCTCTCCTTCTTATCTCTTTCTGCATTTCTAGCTCACTGCTTCCTGTCCCTTCCTCCTTGCAGCATGGCCAACAGACTCCAACTGACCACTTCTACCAACTAACTCCCTCTTTTATCACCCACAGCTGTGAGGGCAAGGCTGTTCCCACTCTTTGGTAATTAACACAGCTGCAACACATTAGGAGCAAGAGTGCTTTTTACACTCTCTCTGTCCTCCCACCTTTGTTCTCTACAGGAAAGCTCTAAGAGTCCCCACTTCTCCTTCCTTACAGACCTGTGCAGGAGTGGGCAGGGTCTAACCTTTATAAATATGTCAGGAAGCACTGTCTGTTACTATAGCTGGAGACACTTCTCAGTTTGAAGTCTTGTGGTTTTTACTATTGTTTAAAAAAAAAAGAAAAATTAATGCTTAGATTTGTGCTCACTCTAACCTCATGTTTTTTAAGAAAAATTAAACAAAAATAGTTTAGAGAAAGAATAAGTTCTGGAGAAGACACAACACCTTACTCACATGAAAGAATACTCACATGAAAGAATGATCTTTTCTTTCAGACAGCAGTTATATTAAAAAAAAAAAAGTCAGACACAGCTGAACAGGCTGCCTAAACTCTGCCATTTTGTGACTTTTTAGTGGTTGGTGCTGTGGCCTGCAACCTTTTTTCCAGTGTAATCTCTCTTTTAATTTATATGCATGACAATATCCATTTGTGATAGAAACACTTCAGAGCTCCTCTGATAGCAAAGGGGTTAAATAATACAAAAAGGCAAAAAAAAAGGCCTAAACTTCTGTCTTTTGTGACCATGGGCTTTCGCCAGCATTCTAATGAGGGAAAAAATGAGATAAAGCAACACAATTCCTCATTCATCTGTAAGCAGTTGAGCACCAGAAAGATAGAATTAAATTGAGGGGAATTCAGACAAAGACAGATGATTAAAGGTCTGAGAGGACTAACTTCTGAGCAAAGATTAAAGGAAGAGAATAATAACAACATACACTTTCATATTTCCTTTCATTTCAAAGCAAAACAAACAGTAAGAACCATATAGTGTTGGCTGAGAAAATTGCCCATGGCCTCAAAGAGAAGCAAACCAGCCGGGCCAAAATGCAGAGGCCAACACATGGGCACACCAGATGTGTCCAGCCCTTTGTAATCAATAACCCACTTACAGTGGCTTCAGAATCACCAGTGGATTTGAGACAACACTATACCATTTTTAAAAGCCCTCTTTGCTGGAAAGGGCTGATACAGCTGCACGAGAAAATTGGGAACAATTCCTCAGTGTGCTGCGAACAAGGCAAGAACCTCTCACTCTTAGAAGCTTTCTCCTTTATTCAAGATACTCACTTTACTTAAGGTTGGAAGGGGAAGGTGATCAGCATTTGCTCCCCCTTGTGCATCTTGGTGTCTTCAGTTCTATGAATCAGCATAGGCAGCTGGTAGCCCCAAGGCTGGATGAACTACATGAGATAGCTTTGGCATCTGTATGATTTCCACCTACACAGAGAAGCACCAGCAGGTCCCAAATGCATCCCAGTACTTTCATGGACATTCAGAAATGTAGCCATCAAGGCACACACATCCCAGTGCACCGAGCAACTGGGATTATCCCAATCTCTCTCTTTAGTGCTTGCTGACCTGGATGCACTTTCCATGTGATGCAAAGGGTTAGGGAGTGAGAACGTCAAAAGATTGGTTTTCCAAGGTAATAAAGTGCTGTAACGACTTACAGAATGCAATTGCCTGTCTCAAAATGTTGTCAAGGTCAAAGAAGGAATTTGCTATAAAATAAACCACCACAACAAAACATGAGATAAGCACGGATGGCACAATAGGAAGGAGCACCTTCGAGGCCTAACAGAGTTGAAGGTTTGGTTAGCATCTGGGAAAAACAAACAAACAAACAAAAAAAAAACCCACCACAACAACACACCGTGGCAACAACTATGAGAAAGGAAAAACTCACAGACATGCCATCCCAAGTCATGGCAATGACATCTACACTTTGTGGACACCCAGAACTTGGACGGTATAAAGGTGATACCACAGGAGAATTTACTTGGAGACCCCCACCACCAGGGTGAAGAGGGACTAGTGGGATGCTACAAGATCCATTGGGTGGTGATATCTTTCTACTTAATCTCTCTCTCTGTTACTTTCTTTCACACACCCCCCCCCCCCTTTCTTTCCTATTTCTCTCTCTTTATACCTCACATTTAATGTTAAATTAAATTTGTACTATTGACTTCAGCATATGGTCTCATTTGCACCTTAATTTAGGAAGAGGCATCTCCTTATAAACAGATCATAACAAGTGCAAAATGCAAAATAACTCAGCTTGAGCTTGTGCAGGTTTACAATGCAGCTATGCAGTGAGGGTGGAATCACAGAATTATATGGGTTGAAAGGGATCTTAAAGATCACCTGGTTCCAACAGCCCTGCCATGGGCAGCAACACCTTCCCCTAGACCAAGATCCTTAAAGCCCAATCCAACCCAGCCCGCATCCTAGATTTGCAGGATGCCAAACTCAGGATTCAGAACACAGGGAACATAAAGGAAACTAGAGTAGAAGTGGAGATAAAAATCTCTTGCACCTCTTTTGCATTTAAAAAAGGAAGGGTAAGAGGAAAGTCTGTATTCCAGTAACAAACAAGACAATGCCAGGCTTTCTGATACCATCTATATTTTATACAACACAAACAATTAAGCTTAAAAGGATAATCTTGTACATCGCTTAGCCTGAAGTTGTACTGCGTGTGTCAGCAAATGCTGCTTCCCCAGTGACTTGACAGTACACGTGCCCACTTGTAAAAGAGCAGTGCAAACTATTCCATGCATCAAACCTTATGCAAAATCCATTGAATTTGCAGACACCTACTCCCTAACAGCATGTTTTGACCTCCATTGTGCTGACAGCTATTCCGAAAGCTGTTACCTTCATCTGTGCTTAGCAATGCAGGAGGATTTTCTTACATACATCCCGCTGCCACTCCCCTTCACTTTACGTCTTGAGAGGATTTAGCAATGGCATCAAAATTCTGGTATCTGCAGAAGTTGTCTGTAATTTCTGCAGACATCTGCACAATTTTGCAATTAACTGTAATAGCATTAACAACAATAGAATCCCATTACCCAAGGAATGAGCTCTCTATGTATCATATTTCTATAGAACCAAACTGGGAACTCAAACAAATATTCTGTAAGATAAAAGGAAAGCATTTGTTAGGGGTTTTTTTTCTCCTCTTTCTAGAGGTCCATAGCCCTGGAATTCATTTTTCCTATACCGTGCCAGTGCCCTGACTTGCTTTGCAGTATAAGTCCCATCTGTTTTTCCAGGGCATTCGGGGACAAGGTGGAATGGGGGTCTAAGGCAACACGCAAACACAAGCTGTTCCCTCTCTGGGAAATTTGGGACAGTCTTTTTGTCTATGTGTAGGATAGCGTCTGATATGTACCTTTTAATGTTGTGTAACCCAGCACAAATGACTACTGTCTGGCAGAACACTGCAGATCAAAATAAAGTCAGTTGTTGCAGGCTCCTGCTGCAAATCCCTTTTTTAACTAAGGGAACATTACAGTGTACGTCTAAATGGCATCATTTATATCCTGGGGAGTAGATTATGCTGGGTCAGCTTCAGCCATCTGGTCTGAATTATTAGGTAGGAGTAAGGCAAATTGTGCAGGATGTTGTTCAAGACGGAGAACTCATTCAGGCAGCACAAGTAGCAGGGAACTGATCATAGATTGTACCAGCCTGCCAGTAAAGAGCTTTAGTGGCCCTGCTGATGGAAGCAGTCCAAAGAGAGGTTAAATACCATGCTTCACCCAATGCAATTATGTTGTGTGGGGTTTTTTTCAAGCAAAATGTTTCCATATTGAGTAAAACTGCCATTTTAAGAGAGAAGATAAAAAGCAAGAGAAGTTAAAACCACCTTGAAACGGGGTGAGTTTTCAACTAAAGCAGGCCTATGGCACTGACCTATGTGAGAAATGGCAGAGATCCAGTTATCAAGCTGGCTCATAGCTTCACAGCCCTGGGGAGCTCCAACCTGCCCCCATTAGCATCCCTCGGTGCAGCAGCAGTCAAGAACACCTTGCCCATTTCAGATGCATCTCACCCCCTGGCTCCAATGTATTTGCCTTGGGTCTGCACTAATAAAGGTGGAGTCAGATTCAACAACAAAGGAAAAGCTCAAGGCTTATTTTTGCAGTTGGCAGAGGTAACACAAAGATATTTCAAGTCAAAATGAGATTTAGCAGTCATGCTTGCAAGGTTTTCAGACACGAGCCTTTGATGCACAAGATACATAGATGCCAACCCAACAGCAAGAGTTGCTGCAGCAGAAAAGAAGTCCTCTATTCCCTGGAGGCAGTGAAACAGTGCAGTGCAAGCCAGGGAAGCAGTCTTCTGCCAATTCCCTACAGTTGATGAGTGTTCTTAAATCTATTAAAAGCCGCATATTCTGGTAGAACATGTACCAAAGTAGACAGCAAGAAATATGGCTTCTGTTATTAACCTGTCTTGATTCTTGAGCTTCAGCAAATCCCTTTTATTTGGCCTAGATAATTTTGAGGTCTCTTCCAAACTGAATTATCCAATGAACCTGTGATCCTTTGTACATCTAGGTTATAAACTCTTGGAGACAGGAGCCATTACTAAGCAGGTACGTACCTGAGGAAAATTACATATTTTCATGAAGAAAAGTTCTGAAACTTTCTACAGGCTGTAGTAAATAACTAAATAGTTAGTAATTGATGTCCAGTAGTTACTTGAATATATGAAATAGAAACACAGTTTGAGTACTTCTGGCCTTGCAGCACATTTAGCAACATTATTGCTTATTGCAATATACCCAAAATACAACCAGAGCTCTCCAAATAAAGTCTCAGCTAGGAATATGCACCTCAAAAGCAGCTGTCCAATATCCAGGGAGAATAAAATATTCAACACAGATAGCTCTGCACAGAGAAGGCAAAATAATTGCTGTAACCCTTTCTACGTGAGCGATGTTCATGTTAAGCGTAAACTAAAAAGCAATCAATCAGAGAGTAAAGTCACTATTTAAGCCTTTTCAGTGATGATATCAAGAGTATTACTACAGTTCTGTCCACACATTCTAGCCATTTATCCATAAATAAGTACTGCACTCTGGATTGAGGGTCAAAGAAAATGTATCCCACCATGATAAGAGGGACTGACAAATGAGTAACAATGGATGAGGAGAGAAGGCTTATAAGAAAAGTGAGAATTAACTGCTTGATATGGTCTATTTTGATGGCACAAGGAATAATGGCTTTAATCTGAAGGAGGACCAATTTAGACTAGATATAAGAAAGAAGGTTTTTTCCAATCAGGGTGGTGAGGCACTGGCACAGGTTGCCCAGAGAGGTGGTAGGTGCCCCATCCTAGAAGCATTCAAGGTAAGGTTAGATAGGGCTCTGAGCATGCTGAACTGGTAGAACATATCCCAGATTATTGTAGAGGGATTGGTCTAGATGGCCTCTAAAGGCCCCTTCCAACCCAAACAATTCTGTGATTCTATGGATTTAAGCATTCACCACTGACAAAATGTTAGGGTTTCTAAGTATGGTTGATAACAGTGTTTTCAATGAAACAAGAAAAAACCCCATGAGTCAGGTGTAATAACGCACAGAAAAATAGTTAGAAGTGGCTACTGTAGATTTAGCAAATATTGCACTCACACCTTCTCATGCTGTTCCTGAAGCTTAAGCTGCAGGAGAGCAGAGCGGCAAACCCCAAATCCTGCAGCAAGGTTTCCTTTTAACCAGGCAATCCAGGGCTTGTGGATCTGCACACAAACTGTGAGTCAGAACAGGATCACAGGCACACACTGGCTGCTTTGTACCTCCACACAACCAGGCAGATACCTGAACCTGTTCCAGGATATTTTCTGATGGAAAACTACTATCAACAGAAAGCGCAGGTAATTTTAGCAACTGTTCAAAGGTGACAGCTAAGGAAGTACTAGGAGGTCAAGGCAAGGTTTCCTGTATTTCAGAACAGACCTTTCAGAAAATGACAGTTTCCTTTGAAAAGTGATAGTTTGCATGAAGTTCTTTTCCTATATGCTTAAAGAGAAATTTTCACTTTTTTTTTTAGCACTGTGTATTCCCCTGCATGTAGTCTAGAATCACGGAAACATTTAGGCTGGAAAAGACCTTTAAGGTCATCAAGTCCAACTGCTAGCCCAGCACTGCCAAGTCTACCACTGAAACATGTACCCGAGTGCCACATCTACACATCTTGTAAATACCTCCAGGACTGGTGATTCAACCTCTTCCCGCAGCCTGTTCCACTGCTTGACAACAATAATAATATGCCTTCAGAATGAGGCTTTATTCATTGTTTAGGGAGTTGGACTCAAAGCCACCACAGGAGAGATTTTCCCTGTTTTCTGTGCAGCAGTGAACAGTTATTACTGTGCATTTCTGATCCTGTCAAAGGATCCCATAGCCCCATGGTTTGTCACAATCGGTCATGAACAGACTTTCCTCTGAATGGTTCCAATATGTGCTTAAACAACTGAGTTCAATACTGGAAAAAATGTTCAGTTATATCATTTACTTGTGTGATTTTGTTTGTTGCTCAAGTGTTCAAGATAGTCTTCCTTTAAATAGGGATAATTAGGAAAAATTGACAAAATCTGACTGGAAAATGCCAAATCAAAAGGACAGGTGTATTTTTGTCTCTGAGGCAAGAGTCAGAGAGAAGAAAAAAAAAAAAAAAAGTCAGATATTTCCTCACCTTTCTTTTTGACTTTTGGAAAGGACCCAGCTGCAAGTCAATTTCCCAGTGTGGAGGGAAATAATGTATACCAGACCAGAACCAGAACAAAGGCATATCATTCTATAATCCTAGATCAGATTAGTTTTATAAAGGCATTTCCACTGCTGTTGCACATAAATAGGTTGTGAGTAGACAGGGTAAATGAAAGACCTAGTGCTTGGAGCACAAGCCTTGGCACCTGCAGACTTTGGGATAGCTGCAGATACTCAGCGACGCAGGCAGGGTCCATTCCCCTCAGCTATCTCCCAGAAGCAACCACTTTGTTAAAAAACAGTAAAATTTCAATCAGACACACTTTCCCAAGGCAACACAGGAGCATTTTCAGGAAAACCCCATGACACTCCATAAAGCATTAATCGTAATTGCTTCCTGTCCTTTTTCTTCTTTTTCTTCACCTGACAAAGAAGCACCTTCATACACAATAGCTGTTTTGAACATCACTTTAAATACCAAGCTAAAACAAAACACTAAAACACAACCTTTCTTCACCATTCTTTGACCTGTCAGAGCAACTCTTTATCTTCTTTAATCTTTCTTCTTCAAGATCTCACCTGGGAACATCTCCCGTTCTGCACCTCTCTTACCCTTTTCCCTGCAAACACCCTACCGTCTCCTTTTAATGGAAGGATACACATCTGCTCAGCCCAAGGCTCTGCCTTTTAACAAGGCATCACCTTCTGTGCTCAATAACCAGCTTTACTCTGGCACCAAAACACTCAATCCCAAGTAACCTGAGAGTCACAAAGCAACAACTCAGTCCTCATTTTTGAGGAGGTGCTTTGTAAAGTCAAACATGTGGCTACAGGGCTGTAACATCCATCTCTACCTCCCCTCCACCCTGCACTCCTGGTGCAGCTGGTTTCCTGCCCAGAAGCTGAAGTTCAAAATAATTTAAAACCAACCTACACCTTTTATACGTGCCTAAATTGTGGGGGGAAAAAAGGCAGGAACACGTATAGAAAACAGGGTTAACTATATTCCAAGTCTCACCACTTCAGTTGCCTCTTTCTCCCCTTTCATTTTACTAGGAGAAAGTGTGATGTAAGTGGCAAAAACAGGGAAATGAGAACTTCAGATTGCAGATTCTATTTGCAGTTTTTCCACTGACTTGCTATGTGACCTCAGGCAAATATATCTCTCAGCACTTCAGCTTAACCTTCTGTAAAATTGAGATACAAATGCTTTGACTTATCCATAGGCTCACAGCATGGTGTTACACAGCTTAATTAACTGATGTTTGTTAAATACTTATAATGAATGTTTCTATACAAGTTTAAATTATTATAGGTTGTACCTTCATAATCTCTGGCTTATGACCCTTGAACATACTTGCCACAATGTCTGGTGTAACCCTTAATATTGCTACTCTCTTATAATAAATTACAATTTAAATGAGCCCTTTCACTGGAATGACTGAGACTTTAGTTGTCTACACTTAGCATTTACAGTCATTGCATTAATTGGTCTAACCTTGTATTGCAGGTTTCTGTGAACATCAAAAGACTTCCTTGGTCATGCTTGAATTTGCTTCAATTTATGTTCCCAGGGTTTTAGTAACAGATAGGAGGCTGTATGTAAATTCATAGACATTTGCTGGTCTCCATTGGAAGAAGAAAAACGTCCTGTCTACCTTACACAACTCCTTGCAGGTTATGAATATCTCTACCATTCTCATTATGTCCATTCTCATGGATCTGATTGGTTTATGGACTCAGTATAAGATCTTCTTCACTTCAGTAATTTAGATTGTTGTTTATTATGGACTTACGTATTTATTCATAAATCATAGAATCATAGAAAGGTTTGGGTTGGAAGGGACCTTTAAAGATCATGTATCCATCTGTTCTGCTGTGAAATATATTTGACAAAATATATTTGCAAATTTTTTTTCAGTGATTATTCTAGAGCAATAATACTGTGATGTGTCCCAAAGAGAGGCTCTGTCTCCTAAAGGAGGAAATATTTCACAAAAAATTGTGTTCCCAAGTTCACCACTCTTTATACCAAGTTTTAATCTTTATCACAGGAAAAATTAGTTATGAGCATAATACTGTGTTTATTAACAAAGTATATTTCTTTTCAAGATAAATAATTTATAAAGTTTTACTGTAGCATCTTTAAAAATGTCTGACAGCAGAAGTCAAGGGACCAGAAAGGGACATGGTAATCAAAGGGCATGGCATAAATGTTAATGAAGAAAGTGATCCACAGCCGAGGAATTGGCATATCATGTGCTCCAGGGTTTTATCACACAAGACAAAGGTAAAATTAGTACAGCTCCATATAATGGTGATCTGCTGACAGAGGAAGACCCCACCTTCGTTCAAGGCACAGCAGGAGCTCAGACCAACCCTCTTAGAAACAAAAATGCTAAATCAAGCTGGCTTTGGGTGGCAGGACAGACAAGGTCAATACAGTCAACCCCCGATACTAAAGCAACTGGAAAATTAAACATAGGACACAAAACTTGAGGGACTCTTATCCAGCCTAGCTATAAACTGAGACATGTTCTGGAGGTAAGTTTGTCACATCTGCTGCGAAGGTCAGGCTGGGTATCCCAGCTGCTGCCATCTGGAGCAGCAGAGATTGCACTGCTGCGTGCTAGAGTCAGAGGGTTAGCAGGCATGGCACAGGGCTTCCAGAAAGCTGGGCCTTGCTGGAGATAGAAATGTAGGTTGGGCAGGCATCTAATGCCACAGGACACTCTTAACTTACAGGGAGGGTAGAGGGTGAAACAGCTGTTTCTGGGAGCATTTCAGTTACAGCCTCAGTCCAGTCACTCTGCCACCTGTATTCACTCAACATCTGCTCCTGACAATGGGAGGTGAGACTGAGCATGTGTTAACTCCAAAAGGTATGTGCCCTAACCTGGAACTACATCCCAATCTGAGCATCCTTCATGTTAAGAAGGCAATACTGAACACCAGAGTGGATTCAAAGGATTTTGTAGCAATTTCTTTCCTTGCAGTCAGAACCTGTTCTTGGACAAAGATGTGGTGGTCAGATTTGCATTCTTTTTCACAGTTTTATTGGTTTGTTTTTCTCTGTTAGTAGATAATGATCTAGGACCAACTTCAGTGTGGTAGGTCTTCTCTTTCCAAAGTTCTGCAGTAATATATCATCTTTTAAAGACCACACATTGTTAATCAGCCTCCTGAAAACATCAACTTCTCAGTAAATGTGGTTGTACAAAATTAACTTGTAAAGTTTTATTTCAAAACCGTTTTTGCAGTCAACTTCTTCAATGGATGAAGTGAAGTTACAGCTAGAGACTGAGGACTACACAGAAAGTCAGGGCAGGCACACCTACAGAAGTCTGCTGCTAATTCTTTTTACTGTTAAAACAATCTTAAATTGTGGAGTGCAACAGGAAAAACACTCATAAAACTTTGAGGACAATGAACTTACCTTGAGTATTAATTCCAGTACAATGCAAACATTGATACAAAACCAATGCATTTTGTCCCTAAAAACCCCAAAGTAGACAGAAATCAGGGTAACAGAGTACTACCAATGATCCTGCCACAAACTCACTCTGGTACTTAATTTAATGTGTTATAGATATTTATTCTGTGCACATTAAGGTTATGAAAATCAATTTTTTAGTATTTCTATCATGCTTTGATGAAATCAAACATCAGCAACATGAGCTGCCATATTATATCCCTTTTTCTACATTTGCTATAAGAAAGTCAGGCATTGTTCTAACAAGATAACAATATTCTATCAGTGTTTAGAATGATACATCATGCCAGAAAGTATGATTAAATTCATTATTTTAAATCATGTCTGTAATTAAACTTTTTTTTTTAATTATGTGCAAATATTTTAAATTATATCTCAAATGTAAGAAGATAACATACTAGTTATCAAAAATAAATTATTGAAAATGTATACAAAGGCAGAAAAACATAGAGGACTTGCAAACCTGTATCCAGATATCATATTCACTAAGTGTAGGTTACAAATTTTAAAAGTAACACCAGATTTTATTGACAGTGGCAAAGGTAGATTTTCTATTTCTACAGCATCTCACTTTTCCCAGAAGTACAGAGGAGGTTGGGAAAGGGGTGTAAAACACACACAAAAGCCTATGGAGAAAACTACAGATATTGCCTCCCAGTGGGTAAAAAAAAAAAAAACAAAAAACAAAAACCCCAGAGTAGACAGATCCTTTTTGTGCTGTCTCAGAAAGGGGATGCCACAAAGGTATACAGAGCAGATAAATGCACAGAAGATTATAAGGGCAAGCTCTAGTAATGGGGCCTAGTTTGAATTTACTTTGCCTGTTTATGATGAGATGGTTTGTCATTTTACCTTAAAGGTCTATTACAATTAATAAAAATGGGTCTTGTCACTTTAAACCATCCTTTAAAGGTGAGCTAAGCTAGAAGAGTGCTGCAGAAGGCCTGCAGGTTCTTGTCAACACTGTAAGTAAAGTGAAAGGCCAAGTCTTCACAAAAATGAGGAGGGAGGAGATGGAGATTATTCCTATTATCACACACACCCAGAAAAACCTGCACTTTGTGTTGAGAGAAGCTGACTTCTCCCTTTGAGACTCTGTCAAATTGCAGGATAATGATTCAGGCAGCAAATAATCCATAGACATGTTTATAAACCCAGGGCAGACCAAGTTAGACAACTTGAAAAAACTTAGTGCTCTAACAAGGGATCCAGCAGCGGCTTTGGCTGCAAACTAGAAAGCTGAAAGATGGCACTATGCCTGTATATCAAATTTACTTGTAATTTCTCTTACTGCTCTGCATTGAAAACAGAGTAGCTGCACAGCGGTAGGAAAGAATGTGACAGGTGGTTATGGGCTCAGGATTACCATTTTGTATGTATTATCTGCTTAAAAATGCAACCTTAATTAAGGCTCAGGCACGGCAACTGACAAATAGTGGTCCGTGAGTGCTTGAGTTCCTCCAGTAATGAGAATTCCTCGCAGAAAGCACAAAGGCAACAGCATTTTATTCACTATGGAAATCTAGGACTCCATTCAAGGAGCACATGCAGAGCATACCGCTGTTAATTGGGAAGATGTAATTAAACTACCCACAAGCCACCAGCATGTGGAGACACCTAATGGACATTACGGAAAGCAGCGCATTATGTTGGACTACTCTCAGTGGTTTATTTCCCAAAAAAGCTGCAGCTGAAAGTGGATGCTAGTGAGCAAAACACCAAGCGACGTAATCCCAGTCACTAAGTCATAGAAACAAGACTGACAGATCCATCAGGAAAACCCACATGGCTCCTCAGGAGCCGTGACTTACGTGACAGAAAAGCAAAGTAGCTGCTCAGCAAGTTCTCAAGTCCGAAGACCAAGCACAGAATGTCCTGCAAAAATCTCCACACCCTCCCTCCTATGAACCAAGGAATTTCTGCATAGGACAGTTGAAGGGGCTGCTAGCTCCATTTGTTTGCCCACCAGGAATGGATCTCATTCTGCTGCCCCATGGGCATTCATTAGAAGATACAAGAGCCAGGAGGACACACCTGCAGGATGTAACCATCTCATCTATACCAGTTATAACTGTCTGCTCAGGTCAGAACCCTGAGAAAGTTTGACAGAGTTGCCAAACTGGAGAGATTGCTCTATTACCACCAAAAATGGGACTTTTGATGCTTAAAAGGAATCACTTCAGCACCCTACAATACTACTAGGCTGAAACTGTGAAGGGTGAAGTAGTCAAGGGCAGCAGGAGAACAGTGTGGCAGTCTGAAGCCATGACCAAGCTCAGGTTGCTGAATGATTGATGAAATGATGAATTTACCCTGCTAAGAGAAGGGAATAGCTTGCAGGGCGTAATGGCAAGAAATTTAAAACTGATAAAAGGAAGAGGCTGGGATCTGGTTTAAGCAAATCCTCACACAACCTGGATCCCTCACCTCCACAGTATACTTGTTACCTACACCACAGGAGACAGACACAATGAATAACAAGAATAACAAAAATTTGCATTTCATAGACACTATATTGTATTAAGGCTCAGTAATGACATATTTGCAATATTAATAATAAACTATTTTTTATAAGATTAAATCCTTGAGAAATTTCCAACTACCTGAAGCAAACTAAAGTATAAACTATGGCTTTATGTTGGAGTCCAGGGCATTCCTTTGGTTGCCCTGGAGGGTCAGGGACCTGGGCAGGGGGGTCTGGGACCCCAGCCCACAGCCCAGGGCTCAGAGAGACACTGGATTTGTCCAGGGAGAGGCTTCTTGCACTGCAGGAAGCATTGCAGGCCACAAGAGTGTGAAAAATAGTAGTTTAGTATATCACAGGGTGAAAAAACAGTGGGCTTGGGATTTTTGGCATTGAAGTGAATGGGGCAAGATGGAGAATTTGGGGCGTTGTCTCCTTCTTCCTTCTTGTTCCCTCACTCCATTTCTGCAGTGACGTTGGCACAAAGTAGTTAGTGAGGATTGGGTCAGAGTAGAGATGACGTTTCTAGTAATAGTGATAGACATTGGTAAGAAATAGTAAATAAGAAATACGTAGCAATTAGTATAAAAGATAAGGACAACCCAGCTCAGGGGGAGACGTGAGAAGTCCAAGCCGCGGCAAACATCTTGTTGGACTGAGAAAATTGTAAGATAAGAACTAATAAACGAAGCATGCAACCTTGAAAAATCTAAACTTGAAGAATCCATCTCTTCCTTCGGTTTGGCACAGAGCTTTGCAGAGGGCAAAAAAGACTCTAAAACCACCTGAATGCCAGGGAATTTAAACTCCTGAAAAGGAGCCCCCGACAGCTTTAGACACACATTTTAATATTATGGGAGCCCCTTTGAACTACATTCAGTAGCCACACAAAGGGCTTGTGATGCCTGAACTTACAAAAATAGATCAGTAAGTCTTGATTTGCGCTTTCAGCAGAATCCTGTTTCACTCCGAGGATACCCATCATGTTGGGGATCTGTATCGATAAGACAGCGGTGTCTGGGTAAAACCACAGAGAGAATCTTTCTATTGTGCCCTTTGGCTAATGCACACAGAACTGCATTTGTATGCACAAGGGATGCAGCCAGCCGTGACATTTGTGAAAGGGTTGCAAAGCTGTTCTACTTAGATTAAAAATAAAAGTAAATAGTCCTCTTAGCATTATGTACACTTAACATGGAAGAACTCATCTGCAGAGGAGCAAGAGAGGAAAAACTGAGCATTCACAGTTGAAAGGAATTGGGCAGGAAGAAGTTGTAACTGGCAATTATTTAATTAACATTAGATCCTGCTTTTCCAAACTAAACTGAACTGTCACTGCTACAGCAGCAGCCACGTAAACCTAAGAATCTCTGGAATGGAGCTAAGATAGAATTAATTCAAGCACAAACAAAAGTAACTGTGTTATTAACTGAGGGGATCAGTGGTCACTTCTCTCCTGTCTGAAGGTCTGAATTTATTTTGTGTACCTTGATTCTGCAAAGAATGTGGCCCTTTAATGACCTATCTAAGACAAGGAAAATGTGTTTATTTCAAAAAGGAGCATGCCATAACATTTAATTTCTTCTTTTAGCCATTACTTAAGACTCAATTCAAAATATAATCTCCAAACCTCCTGGTGTAATCACACCTTTAATATTTTAGATCATGTTCATTATAAATAAGCTTCTTCCAGAATAATGTGATCTAAAAGTCAAGCTGTCAAAATTCCCTGTTAAATATAAACTGACAACATTGGAAATATGCTCAGCTAAAAAACAGCAAAGTTTATGTACAAGATATTATTAACAGTTCATGATCTTTCACATACACTGTTCATTTATTAGAACCTATGGCCTGAAAGTTGCCATCAGTTCATATTTCAAAAGAGATTTTTTTCTTTAGCAGCTTTTTCTAAATGCCGTGTCAGTGACTGTCCATAACTCAGCTAGCATCCTGCCATGTAATGGAAGTATTCAACAAGATGATTCAACCACACATGATATTGTTTTGTTAAGAAATAGGTGAAAAAAGCTTGCATTCCCCAGAAAAATCACATGAGTCTCTTTGGGAACCAACAAAGGCAAATATTTTCTGCTTTTTGCAAACACATCTATGCTGCCCTAAACTGTTTGAGGATTTTTTCAGTTTAAATTTGGCAAATGTATTCATCTCTAATGAGCCAAAACCCAGACATCTGAAATAGTGTTTTACAGATGTTTCCAAAATATTTTACCGAACACAGACCACAAATAGAGCTTCCAAGAGCCAATCATGGACTAAGCTGTCCGGAAAAAAATCCATCGTCACACATAATGTCTTCTCACAACAAATGACACAAAAAATAGATGATTGCCAGAACAGTGCTGGGAGTAGGAGAAAACCAAAACATGAGTGGTGATTCTGAGGGGTCATACTAGGACCAGCACTGTTTAACATCTTTGTTGGTTACATTGGACAGTGGGATTGAGGGCACGCTCAGACATTTGCCAACGACACCAAGCCGTGTTGTGTAGTCATTCTCTGGAGATCCATCCAGGGGGACCTGGACAGGCTTGGGAGGTGCACCTGTGTGAACCTCATGAAGTTCAACAAGGCCAAGGGGAAGGGGCCTTGCACCTGGGTGAGAGTGATCCCAAGAAAAACACAAAGAATGGGCAGAGAATGGATTGAGAGCAGACCTGAGGACAAGGACTTGGGAGTGCTGGTTGATGAGAAGCTCAACATGACCCAGCCATGTGCGCTCACAGCCCAGAGACTCAACCTCATCCTAGGCTGCATCCAAAGCAGCGTGGCCCACAGGGTGAAGGAGCGGATTCTGCGCCTCTACTCCACCCTGGTGAGACCCCACTTGGAGTGCTGTGTCCAGCTCTGGGGTCTCCAACATAAAAAAAAGATATGGACCTGCTGGAGTGAGTTCTGAGGAGGCCACAAAGATAATCAGAGGGTGAAGCACCTCTGCTATGGAGTAAGGCTGAAAGAGTGGAGGCTGTTAAGGCTGCAGAAGAGAAAGCTCTGGGGAAAACTTACAGCACCTTCCAGTACCTAAAGGGACTACAGGAAAGATGGAGAAGGATGTAGGGATAGGACAAGGCAGAATAGCTTTAAACTGCCAGAAGGCAAGTTTAGATGAGATGAGTTCCTCTGGTCAGACCATGGTGCTAGTAACACCACGGTTGTGCATTCAACCCTATATGAGCCATCCACTGAAAAGTTGGACTCAGTGATCCTTTTGGGTCCCTTCCAACCCAGAATATTCTGTGACTCTTAGATCAAAGAAAGAAATTCTTTACTGAGAGCCTGGTGAGAGACACTGTCACAGGTTGCCAAGAGAGGCTGTGGCTGCCCCATCCCTGGAAGGGCTCAAGGCCAGGTTGGATGTGGCTCTGAGCAACCTGGTCTAGTGGAAACTGGCCCTGCCCATGGCAGTGCATGGGCATGATCTTTAAGGTCCTCTCCAACACAAACCATTCTCTGTTTCTATGGTTCTAAAAGTTCAGAATCTAATTTTTGGCTTCTTTCCTTTCCTGCAGGTGGCATGCACAATTCCTTGAAGTCCCCTGACTTCTCTTTGGCAGGATAATAGGAATCATATAGTGGATGAGCTGCCTGCTGATTAGCCTGGCAAGTGACAAAACAAAAACCCAAACCTGTTGGGTACCAACTGCTGCCCAACATATGACTAAATGAAAGATAAGGAAGGGAATAAGTGCATTGGTAAGTGCTGCAAGGTGTTAAGACCAGCAAGCACCTGGATCATCTGGATCTTGCCTAATGAATATTTTCTACAGGAAAAAAAAACTTTCCTTCCTGAAAATTCCCATAAATCTGCTCTCTACTATTGACCTCTCCTTGAAATTTTTCTGTGTAAGAGCTTCAGTCTTGATGCTCTGAACAATTTACATAAAGCCATGCATAAAACTTTAAATGAAAAATACGAGTAAAGAGTCTCTTTACTGTTTTATAGTTTTGCAGTGATAATTAGACCTTTTAGTTTCTCAGTCTTAAGCATTACATCCCTGACACACTGAAACAGACCAATTGGTGTATGGTATCAAACCATCCATAACCTTTTTTCTTTTGCAGAAGATACATTTTCTGGCATCTATTAACTTTCTTGCTATATTTATTTAAGATTCAGTATTTAAAAACCTGACTCAGATTCTAAAAACCTATGACACACATGTGCATGTACAACTCCAACAACCTGGCACTGGGGACCACAGAAATTAAAGACTGTGTGTAAGACAAGTGGTTAATAAGAAAAGATGCAATAAAAACTCCTGAGCAACTAGAGCTCTCCAGAGAAGTAGAAGGGGGAAAAAAAAAAAAAAAAAAAAAAAAAAAAAAAAAAAAAAAAAAAAAAGTTAAAACCAGAGTTTGGCAAGCATAGATGGGAACAGGAAGATTTTATTTGGATTACTTCAGTCACAGATGTACTAGATTTGTACATTAGCCTGTGACTGAGGCAGAAAAATCATTTATCAGAATGTGCAGCACAAACACGAATATTGAGTTCCTCAATATAAATGAAGCTATTGAGATACATTTCATAACAGAACTCAGAGGAAAGAGTTGGATAGTTCATAACAGATTTGATACTGTTGAGACAAATGTGCAGTTTTAGTGATATTCCTAATTCTGGAGATCATATTGAACTGGGAATAAGAGCTCCAAATGGAGGGAGGAGGATATGTGAGGAATTCCTTATTCCAACTCCAGGACAAAAAGAGAGAACATTTCCAGCGTTTCAGACCAAAAGTAAACCCGACTGAAGGTTCTGGAAGGAAGAGAAGACAAAATAGACACAACTAAAAAAATCTCTCCAGAGGAATCTGCAGATTCCTTCAAATAGAAGGAATTTGCAAAACCAGTGCGTAGGTCTCTATCAAAACAGGCACAAAACCAGTTCTAATCTGTTGCCTTTGGAAAGGCTTTCCATATTTTTAAGAAACAGAAGCTGAGAAATACAAAAAAATAATCAAATTTTACCATGGCCTTGTTAAAAAAGCATTTGCACCCTATGTGCCCACAAGGAGTTATTTCCTGATTAGTTGAGCATGGCAGGGAAGTTTAATGCAATAACTGAAACCATCTGAAGAGAAGACACACTTGCACACCACACAAGTAACCACAGATTAGGCTGTGGATAAATGATTCTCATTGCAGGTTTACAGGAGCTTGACTTAAGGATAAAGGAAAATCCTGAAAAAATATGGTTTGTATTTTTTTCAGAGAAAGAGCATATTGATTCAAGGGCTGAAAACACAGCAAATGCTCAGGCTCATTATGAGAGCTTAGGCTGTAACACAGAAGCCTATGAGGGTAAAAAATCAATTCTATCACATCTTTAATAGTACTGGAAAGCTGTCAAAAGAATACAAGATAAATATGATGCCCCATCCCTGGCAGTACTTACAGCTAGGTTGGATGAGGGCCTAAGCAATCTGGTCTGGTGGAAGGTGTCCATGTCCATGGCAAGAAGGTTGGATGAGATGAACTTTAATGTTCCTTCCAACACAAACCAATCTGTGATGAAACTCAACTGTCCCATCACAAGTGTCCCTAGGAATGCCCCTGCAGTGCTCAGACACAGATGCCAACAAGTGGAACAAACACCTGAGCCTGATGTACATATGGCCACGAAAACTTTCCTATCACAAGGGCTTTTGTCTGCCAGTGCTACAGTACAAGATGAAGTTTGTCAAAAATAATGCTAGATATCGACACATTATTTAAATAACTTATAACCATAATTCCTTTAAGAATAGTGAAAGAACTTCTTTCTGTAGGTGACACTTTTATAATTAATATTTAATTGATATCAAACTTGGGAAAAAAAAAAAGAAAACAATATGATAATATATCCCAATATGATAAGTCAAGAAACTGCAGATCTATGTAGATATTAAGATGTTATCCATACCAGAAATATTCAGGCACTGAGTTGGAATTACTATTTCCACTATATAGAAACAATACTCTTAGAAAATATGAAAATCTCCACCTGTGCAATCTTTACCTGTGCATATAAGCATGTAAAAGGCTTTACACATTAAATTCTGAACCTGGCATACCAAATGTGCTAATGATAAACAATGGGTCACAATATGAATTGTTCTGAGTTTAAGTATATTGCAAAAATGTGTGCGCATTACCTTGAACCCAGATCATCCTCAATCTAATTCTTTTGTGGAAAAACCTATCAAAATTTCTTCAAAGGATGCTTTTTAAAAAAAAAAAAAGAACCTTGGCATGCTGAAATTGAAAAGCCATGTCTCTGATTCTGGACCTCAGAAGCACCAGCCATGTGGAGACAGGCCCAAAGAGGAAGTTATTTGCTTCAAAAACAATTAATAAAAAAAGGCAGAGGTGGAACTGACATTCAGGAACTCTTGATTAAGTTCTCGTCTTCAAGCTCTAAGCTCACTTCTCAGAGACAGAAAATATAGACCAAATAAGTTCATTGTTTATTTTAGAATATTTTTTCTGAGTTTAATATTTGGTTAAATAGAGCAGTAAGTGAATTCATTGCACTGAAAGTTTAAGACCATTGTTTGTTTCTGTTTATCTGAAGAAGATTACTGTCCTGACACCCACTCATAAATAATAAATAATTTATATACACTTCCTTTATTAATTTATACCACAGGAGAATGAATTTCAGCACTCAATTAAAGCAGCTGCACATCACATTAAGGATTCCCTGTTTAATCATACACCAGGACTGCAATATACTGTCAGACCACCCAGTCCCAGCTCTGCAGGATCTGACTGGGAGCAGTCAGAGAGTCATTTGGGAGAAGGATGAGAAATTCTTGATGGGCAGATGGAGCATAGCCCATCCCCATCCCTGTGTCTGCTGGTGGCAGGCTCAAGCCACAAGGCATGAAATTTCACATAATTTCCCTCAATAATAGCTCTGGAGATTTTTGATGCATACACAAAATATGTAATCTCTTTTTCTGTTTACTTTATTTGGCTTTTGCTTATTACTGTGGCCACTTTCTATTCTATATTATAGAAACTACTTGCATTGTTTCACAATTTTTCGCTCTTATCTATGTCTATTTCATGCCAAAAAGAGAAATAATCCAACTTCTTTCTTGAGGTTTTGGATCCTGTCATTCATTTCACTCTCATCTCAACTGTAAATGAAAAATCAGAATTCATTCCACCCCTATTCATATCAGAATGTTTTGCCTCATTCAGCAATACGATACTCCATGAGCTCTGATATCTCCTTTTTGCAATAAAATAGCCAGACCTGAGCAGTATTAAAATAGGTTTCACCAATGGATTCATGTAAAAGGCTTTATAAAAACTTTTGTGCTGTTTACCATCCTATTCTTTAGGAATTCGCACATTCTGTCAGCTTTTCTTATTACAAATGTGCATGAAGCAGAAGTCTTCATTGTACCTCCTACAATGAAGCCATGTCCTTGCCTATTAAATATGTACCAGCTGTGACATTTAGTTGGTTTTTATTGTGACAAAGATTATAATACTCAGATACATTACACACATTCAGAATACCAAGCTTCAGCTGAAATACTCCCTGGAGAAGGGAAAAGTGGCTGTCAGCAGATGACCTTATAAAGACCAGAAGCACATAAAATTACCAAGGGCAGTAGGGAATATATGGGAGGAAACCGAGAAGAAAGCAAGAAACTAATTTTGCTAATTTAGCAAAACTAAGTTCAAAGCATTTCTTAAGCTTATGAGCTATTGGAGGTCTCCATTACATGAGGGAAGAAATCCTTATCCAAAACACTTCAAGAAAATAGGACAAGGCCACTTCTATATCTGGTCACTGCTCTGCTGGTGACCTCCTTAAAAGAACCAAGCAATGAATGAGTCAAAAATCTGACTCTGTATGCAATTTGAAAATATGAAATTGTGCTAGAATCATTAAAACCATGATTAGATAAATTTCAATCTGTATTAATGTCTTATGTTCAGCTACCGAGGTCAAATAAAACTGAAAATTCTCTAACTGAAGCTGTTCCTTAGTTAACTATAAAATTACGGCAAAAACTCCGTGGCTTCAGGCAAATGTACACAAGTTTAACTTTACTATGACTCTTCACATGTGTAAAGACAAATGAATCACTCACAATTTCAAGTTAAGCAGAGTGGTACATCCCTGAAAAACTGGATCAAAATGTGAAACTCCCACTGAGTTTAAAAAACACACTTTGGCAATCCTGAACACAGTGTTAGCCTGATAATTTATACTGAAAACAAACAAATGCTCTAAAGAGAACTTATAAATATTAATTTGACATTTCTACTGACACAAAAAAATAATAACTATAAAGTCAAGTATTAAAATAATAGGATATGCTTGTGTGTTCTGTATCTCATACATTGTGAGGTTTGGGTAATGTTTTTCCATTTTTTCTACTTCCAAAGAAATTTCCTTTGCAAAACGTTCTGCATCTTATGGGAACCTAAGCATGAATTTCAGGGTTTCTTTCCGTTCAAGAAGGTAGATGAGAGAAGTGTCTGTTTACTCGTCATTTGAAATGCAGATAGAAGCCATGCAGATGCAGATAAAAGAGTCCCTCCTTGTCATACCAAGTAGCAGTGGTTAATTGTGATGCATCATGAAGATTATGCATTGTCGAGAAACAGACACATTAATCTTGGGAAATGTCATCAGGCAGATCAAGACACACCGGTCAATAAAACCCAAACGGCTTTGTCACTCTGGAGGTAAAAAGAAGAGATGACTTAACTATAAATAAGCATAGGGACTTCTAGTTCAGCTTTAATAGCACTTTGCTTTAACTTTGAATTTTAGATTCTTCCCCCCCCCCCCCCCGAGTTCAGTCACAAATCATGTGCTGTATTTCTGTAAGAATTTCAGAGAGTAATTTCAGAGAGTTTTCCATCTAGTTCTTTGTTCTAACATCTTAATCAAGGCCTCCCTGCTTTCACATCCTCTATAAACCAGAAACATCTGAAAGTGTTTCGGTAAGAAATACGGCACCCTGACATTGGGCCTCAGACCTTTGATGACCAGCACCATCATGAGGCACCCTCAGCTACAGCACCACCAGCCTGTGCCTGGACAAATGCTGCGAGCACACCATGAAGCTGAGGGCATTTGCCATGAAATAGGGGTCTGCTGCCAGGAGACTCCTGTGGACAGATTCATCACTGGCTAGAGCTACCTAAGGGGAAAAAAAGTACTTAAATTGCACCTAAGACAAAACACAGGGTTTCTGGTTCTTCAATCAACCTTTCAAGGTGCATATTTTCCATCTGCCTCACACTCCTGCTCTTCTGTTTGTTTGGGACAACTACAGACTTCCTGGAAAGCACTTATCTTTCAAGCTGCACAGAATGTCCCCCGTGCTCAGGTCCCATTCTCCCACATCTGGAGAACAAGCACATTAAGGCCCTCATGAAACCAACTCTGCAGGAACCAGTCCTTCACAAGTCATTTGCTGTAACCAATTAAGCCACAAAGACTTCTCTACCCATGCACAAGACACATTTTCTACCCTGCTTGGGTCCAACTGAAACCATGGCAAACAGTTACCAAATCAATGATATTGTTTATTTCAGTGATACCATTATCATCTAAATGACATTAGGTGATCTCCAACTTGCTAATTGCTGGGAGAGGTAGCCTGGCCTTGGTTATATCACCAGTACTATGAAACCAAGATAAAGAGAATTGCAGTAAGGGTTGGGGCAGAGGGGGAAAGGAGAAAGACACAGTAGCACAGGCTTGAGATAGTTCTTCAGCAGTGCCTAAAAAAGCACTGTTTATTACTGTGTCCCTCAGATCACAGACCAGGACCCTCTTGAGAACAGGGGACTCAAAAAGAACATCCCCGTTTCAAGCAGAAAACATCTGAGGCTCCCAGACAGCCAGGGAATACAAGAATTATCAGTCAGCATGAAAAGGATCTGCCTTGGCACACTATCAGCTTGTCAAGGTTTCTGTAAGGCATCACAGAGAAAAAAAAAGACTTCTAAAATGACTTAAAAGTTGCTTTGTTGCTGTTTCATAGAGCTCCTTCCACATGTGAGGGTAAGCATGGGAAAGGTGATGAGTTGAAGATATAAAAACAAGAGGAAGGGATCTAGTATCATCAGCAAATCAAAGATGGGAACTGACATTTAAAACGAACAAGAGAAGACAAACCATGTGGGGATGAGACAAGATGGTTGTGCAAAATGAACACAAGACTATGTTGTATAAAGAAGGACAGAGGAACTAATGGAACAATGTGGGAAGGAGGTGATGTTGTCAATGTACTGGGATAGGACAATGACTCTGCATGTAAATTTTGAATTAATTTAAATGGGAAAAGACTGGAGAAGAGAATATTGCCTTGAGTGAGATGCCAGGAATAAGAGCCTGGTTAAGGCTTCTAGTGATGCTACAGTCACAAAAAGACTACATCTTTAAAAGAGGATATGCAGAAGGACTTGTAAGATCTGACCAGACTGGATGTACGAAAGCTCACCTTCATGATTTTGGCCTCAAAGAGACCAAAAGTGATAGCAATGGAAAATATTCTTCTCAGCCTGGGGAAAAGGAGGGTCGGTGGAGACATTATCACTCTCTACAACCACCTGAATGGAGTCTGTAGCTGGGTAGGAGTCAATTGCACAAGAAGAAATTGCCCCAAGTTGTGGTGGAGGTTTAGACTAGATAATAGGAAAACAATTCTTCACTGAAAATGTCGTCAGTCGTTGGAACAGGTGGCCCAGGAAGTGGTGGAATCACCACACCTGGAAGTGTTCAAAAGACCTGTGGATGTGGCACTTGGAGATATGGTTTTATGGGGGGTTTGGCAGGGCTGAGTTAATGGTTTGACTCAATGACCTTAGAGGTAATTTCCTAATAATTCAGTGGTTCTAAGACTATCAGTTATTGAGAGTCACCTGTCAGAGATGGCTAAAACTGACCTCCAGATGTCAGACCTGTCAGAAAAGCAACCCCTCACCGCTGTTTGGACAGAATAAAAATGGCCTGGATTATCCAGGCAAGTCTGTGCCCCATCAATATAGACATAGTAAGATAAGTTTGTATTTGTGGACAACAGTACCAAGAAACAAGCTAAAAAGGAATAAAGAAAAATCAAGGGCAGATCTTTGTGGCGTTCTCACTGAAAGACGGAGAAGGGTCAGAAGATGACAAAATGTGATTCAAAATGGGACAAAGATGGGACAAATGTGATTCCAAATAAGACAAGAACACAAAAAAAAAAAAAAAAAAAAAATTTCAAAATATGTTGAAATCCCTAAAGAGGAGGAATATTCTGGGAAAAGGGTATAAAGGGTATGGTCAATGGCATCAAAAGCAGCTGTAGGTCGATAAGGGCAGAGGCACATACAGAGAGAGACTCGGCTTGGTGTGAGCCCCTGCAGCCTTAGTTGAAGGCAGGGAAGGGATGACAGTTGGACTGAAGAAAGTCTAAATCAGAATCAGATAAGAAAGTTTTATTTTAAGACAAAAAATCTCTCACTTCATCTGTTCTGTATTCTTTCATAATTTTGGCTTCATGCACTTACAATTTCCTACTTATGTAACACCTAGGAAGTGTGCAGATGGAGAAGAATTATTGGGATTATGGTCCTAAGGCTGGATAAGTGTTACCGGACAGTTGCCATATGCCCACACTTGCTGGGACTCCTTATATAACCACTGTGATCAAAGTGGCCCTCCCCTTTTCCTCCAGGGAGCACATCCCCAAGATAACGTTCATCTTCATCAAGGGAAACACTGAGAGCATCCCTCATTCAGTGCTTCTGCACCACCAAGTCAGGCAAGAAAAGCTGGCAACATCTTCTGCTCATGTGGCAGCAACCCTGCTTTCCACTCTGGAGCTCCCTTCTTCAATCTGCAAGGTGTCATTCAAAGCCAGAGGTTGTCACAGTTGAAGTGCTGTTCCTCTGCTGCATTGCCTCACTGGATAAAGATTTCATTTTCTAGAGCTGCTGAAATGGAATCTTTTAGAAGAAATCAGTTCTAAAAGCTAAATACATGTGCTCACACCTAGATTATTCTGCTATTTGTCTATTACACCCACTTCTTTAATGGGTTCCTTTAAGTGTTTATGGGCTTTGTGTTAATTGAACACACTCAGCATCAGAGTTTCAGCAAATTATTTAGTGAGAAGGTAGAGAAACCTTTACCCATTTCAACAGATGAACAGAGCTTCAGTTACAGTGAAATAAAGAACACACCCTCATTAAACTAGCATTTAACCCAAAGTCACAATGGGTGCAGTTCCCATTAAAAATCATTTCAATGACTAGAGCTGCAAGCTCTGGACCAGTTAATGATGGATGCTGATTAGTAGCAGTTGAACAGAAGAAGCCATCTTAACTAAACAGACAAATCTCTACACTAAAAAAAAAAAGCCATCAAGCTCCCACTTATAATGAGGTTAATTTAAACCTACTGTTGAACAAAACCAGGCTTCCAGCTTGAAGGAGACACTCATCTCCCTTCTCCTAACTGTGACAGGGAAAACGTGTTTTAAGTAAGAAACTTCCAGTTCTGAACTTGTAGAGTGACTGTAGGGGCCAAATTCTTCTGTCCCTGGCAGAAGTCACCCTGGCTCAATTGCTCCACTGCCTACACTGCCAGGGATAAGTCCACCACAGAACAGTGGATTCAGGCTCTACTTCATGTCAGAGAAACCAAAATCCTCACTGAAGACTGCAGTACCAATGGTGTTATGTCACAGAGAACACATGCTCTTGTTCTGCAACTTTCAACTATGCTATAACATCACTTTTGTCCAAAAAGAAACCTCAAGTGCTATACTGGATATAATATTACAAAATTAGGTTTATTAAATTACACATTCCCTACCTGAGTTTTCATTTCTCCCCTAAAACATGATCATCTTCTCTAACCATTTGGGCTTTCTCCTTGAACATTTTATCCCATTTTTCACTCCATCTCAGGCTAACCCAGCATAATTCTGCAAAACCTCATGGGCTGCAGTTAGTAACTGGTGTGGGATCACTTCACATATTTCTTCAGCTCTTTCATCTTTGTCCTTCGCTTTGTTTTTCTCAACTCTGTACCACTGGTTTTAAAGTCAGCCCTGAAACTCAGCACATAGCTTGAGTGAGGCTGCATCCCTTCCGTAGTAACTCCAGGTGTAAAGGCTCCAGGAGGGTCAGGGGTGCCATCAAAGTGCATTTCATGATGCAGTGCTCACCCTCACACCTGACCCTAAGTAAAATATTCCACTAACAGCACATGGAAACAACCAGAACTCAGTTACCTCTCTCAAAGTGTTTCCAGCTAAGCAGGACCACTAAACAAAAACAAAACAAAAACAAACAAAAAAAAAATACTGGCATTACAAATGGCTGATATGATTCACCATACAAAATTTGGCTTTATGAAGAAGAAGGGTTGTTGACTTATTTTCTCCCTAAGACAATTTTTCTGAGCATCTTCATGGCTTTTAAAGGGCTGTTGATCCATTCCTGACAGGACAGACAATCAGGATTAATGGTTACTACAGGAAGACCTCCACTGAGAAGATTTTCCATATTTGTCAGATTTGTCTTAGCTCACTGTTTCTTGGCATTACTCCATTTTTCAGAGGTAAGAAGGATTTTGCTTTATAGGATTTGCAAACACAAGTGGGGAAGTTGGGAGCTTCTTATTGCTTGAAAAGACCTCAGCTGTGAATCAATCCACAGCATCACCTCATTAATGTTAAACCTAAATTATTTTTTGGACTTTCCACTGACACTTTGCCACGCTAAAAACAGAGGTAGCTCAGCTGAGGTGAACAATACTTTGCTTGTTCACAGCTGCATTCAGAATTAGCAATTGCCTCTCACAGACAGATAAAGCTAATGCTAGTTGTTACTAATGCAACTGAAAATAAAGTTCTAGAAGAGAAAAAAACAAACAAGCAAACAAAAAACCAAACCAACAAACAAAAAAAACACCCCTGCTCATTTGGGAAAATCTATAGATGTAAGAAGTCAGATTCTCAGATGCTGGGAACTAACACAAGTCAGTTTGCATCAGCAAAGAGTCTGGCCCCAAATTTCTATTTCAGAGGTTGAAATTGGAAAACCAATTTAGAAACTGATAACTTAGAAGAAGAATGAAAATCAAATGACAAATTTATATCAAAGGTGAATAAATTTTTCCAGAGGTTATTCCTGTGTTAAAGAAGGTCTCAAAACATTTAAACAAATTTTAAAGAAGCCTTAGAAGTACCTGAATACGACTTTTGCCTTTTGTAATAGCTTACTTTGTATCTACTCAGGGACCTGTACAATTGAGTATGTTTCATACTGGGAGCAGGGAATTGGAAGAGCTGTGATTCCACTTGATGACAGCAAATAGGGGCCAACAACAAAAAGCCTTTTTAAATGAAATAAAAAAGGAAATAAAGCACTGTGATCCCTGCTTGCAAAATTCATGCTTATGATCAGTTAGAATTAAGTGATGCTTTTTGTTAGAAAATGAAATAGTTTTCTATAAGCATAAATTGCTATTTTTCCCCAGACATTCCTAGAGAGATTACAGAAGCAGCATTTAAGGTAATAAATCAGAAACCTTCTCAATACAACCGAGTTAACTTCCCTGTGCTCCTGAGAATATCGAGTCAAAGACAGCTTCCTAATTTATATTTTCTAACTAGAAGATAAAGCTAATTATTTTTAAGTGGAACAATAATTGCCATCAGAAATTAATTCCTTTAGTAGACAAAATCCCAGCCATGATTTAGAAAAGAGAGAGATGTTTCAGTCTTCTATTGATTTGTGTATGATCTGATTTGATCCGCAATGAGGACTAACCAGCAGCATGCTTGGTTACAAATGCCCAGAAAATCAGATGGGCACTTTTCTCACAGGGAGGAGCCTGCAAGCCTTTCTTGGAAGGCTAAATAGAAAACAAACCGTGAGCAGAAAGAATAATTAATTCTGATAGAAACAACAGGGGGAAACAAAAATAAAAATAAATAAATGGAAAAAAAAAAAAGAGTTCCGATTAAAGGTCGAAAATGGACTGGCAGCAGACCAGAGTGCAGACACTGGATAAAGCACCTCCTGCTCCTCAAAGGACTCTGAGGAGCTGGCGGATGGTGCCCCACAGTGCTGCACAGAGCCGTGAGAGGACAAGGACCAGCAGACCTCACAGTCACTCAGGTCTCCCCATCCAGCTTCCCCTGCTGCCACTGGACCTCACGAAGCCCTCTAAATACTACAGATGCCTAGAGAGTCATGCTGGAAGTTTTCAAACCCAACTGTTCTTTGTGCACCTCTGTTGCAGTCTTGGCTCTTTTTTGATCATTTCCACTGTGTTTGCATATTCACATGAGTAAAGCTAACATAAGCTCAATCTCTTCACTGGATGGACTGCAAACTTGCCTGTTGCTCAAGTGGAAAAGCCCTCACATCTAATGCTGCTGTTCTCACCTCATGGCCTGTGCTAGGAGTAAGAAAATCCTTCTCAAAATGACAGTGTCATTTTCCTTGGAGCTTATTATACCTCAGATTTCTACTTAATACCGTCACAGCCAGTCTCTGCCTGAGAGACCTGGATATTATTGAAACTACAAGAGCCTCCAAAATCCATTATCAAGAACAAAACTACCTCCTGACGGACTTGTGTTCTGCTCACACCTGTTGTTGACGCAGAAAAACCCACACATTTTAAACCTTCTCCAGTTGTTCTATTTCCAAACTATTTGAGGACTGCTGTAACTTTTCAGTGCTCTGTTATTCCACCCAGAGTGTCTCCTCAGCTTACTTTGCTCCTGATATAATTTAATAATGAAAGCTTACAATCTGTCTCCATTACGTCAGCAACACTACTCAAATGACTGCAGTATGCGGAAAATCATTTTCATTCTGTTTCCAGCCCACACACTTATCAGGGAAGGCTTAGGACCAGAGTTTGTAAGGATGTACAGAAGATTTAACAGTCACTATAGCAACACAGGTTAAAAATGAGAAATTATATTTTGTGGTGAAAAGGGAAAAGACTTTTATTACATTTTTTTATTAAAAATATACAGGTCTCAGCCTGAAAATTTGTGTCTTTTAAACACAAAAAAAAGAGGGATACCATCTGGGGATACTCACACAGTGTCATTTCATAGTACATATTTCTGGTTTCTTGGGTTTTTTTCCTACATTGCATTCCCATTTGCAAACCTTTTCTTTGCACTCACGAAAACAAGCAATCTATCTTCCATTTCACATGAAACTTAACTTTTTTTTTTTGCTGTTTCCTCGGACTCCAGTAGCTGGAGAAGAGTTTACCCAAGAACTCACAATATTTGGAAGCCTTACACTCCATGCTTACTTTTAAGCATATGTCAGCAGGATCAGAGGCCAGCATGCCCATGTTTTTGCTTAAAACCTGTCATCATGCTGTCAATGCATTCACGTGGTGTTCCTCCAAATTCTACAGTTACTGAGGAGAGTATTTCAGCCACGTTGTCTTTGCATTTCTTCGACCACTGCTGCTATTGATTAAAGCCACTGACAGAGCTGCTGTCAGCTTGGGGAGCTCACACACAGCTGCTTCCCGTCAGCTGCACACATTCCTGGTCAGGGAGGTATGGAAAGGAGCTGGAACCCCAGCCACCTGTTACAACATGTTTTAATAAATAAGGTTGATTGTATTTTCTATGGAAATAAAAATTCTTAGCTATGGTTTATCATCAGAACATTCCTGGAATTTAGTAGGGGAGATTTGTTGCTTTCCTAGGTAGACCTGATAGAAAGAGCTCATCTGTCATGGGCAAAAGGGGTGAACAATGGGAAAAGTGTGAAAAGTTAAGCTTGAGATCAACTCAAGTTTAATTCCCTCAACTGCAAAAAGCCTTTGTGACACTGAAAAAAAACATGGAGTATTTTTTTCTCTCCGTGTCCTGTATGGAAAAAGGTGACCTTATCATTTGGCAGATGCACCGGTGCCCAGTGAGGGCTTGGGCATTAGTATGGACAGCACTGGCAGCTCCATACCATGGAGGGAAGGAACATCTTCTCCCTGACGTTTTAGATGCAAGCTATACTCATTTCCAATGCTCAGATAAACATCAAAGCCGGTTTCCCTGCTGCCTCTGACTACTCTTAGAATGTAACTTGAGATAAAAACTTGTAGTTACTGAAATTCAGAGAATAAGGCTAAACTTTGACTGCGAGTCAGCCAAATTGATTTCCAGGCTGATCGGTATTCATGCATAATTAAAGCTGGGCTTTTTTTCCAAGCAGTTCACACATCTACAGTGTGAATACAATTATCAGTATTACAGGAGTAAGAACCATTTTTAATGGAAAACACTTCCAGAGTCATCCGAACACTTTACCTTTAGGTGCATACACCCTGAGACACAGAAAGGCACTTTGAGCAAGAACATCACCCATGTAAGGCAATCTACAATGCCCATCACTTTGTTGTTTTGCATCTTGAGGATGTTTCCAGTCTGATGCACCTCTGTTTGAACAGAAATATGAACTTCTTTGTAGAAATCCAGAGAAAAATTTACTTGCCAATAGCCTTCTATATTTACTTGCAAATAGCCTTCTATAAAGTGACTTTGAAGATGCCAATGTTAGAGGAACATACAGTTTTGGTGCATTTCTCTATGTTACAGCAGTACACCCTTTTTCTCTTTGACTGGACAAGTGACTATTCTGTCACATCAAAACTTACACATGGCATACCAGTAAAATAGTACATACGTAAGAATTTCCCAGCACATTCCTATCTCTCCAGTTTCATTTCTTTAAAAAAAAAAAAAAAAAAAAAAAAACAAAAAACCAACAAAAAAACACCCACAAAAAACAACAACAACAACAAACAAAACAGGAAAACACAAAAGCAGGGGCATTCCATTGTTTTCTACCAAAACCAAAGATTTAAGACCCTCAACTATTCACAGTTCCTTTCCTGACTTATTCTGCTCATGCTGTAACTGCTCAATTAAAGCTACACCCATAACTGCAGGCAGGAAGTATGGAAAAACAATCCCTAAGTGTCATGACTGATTAAAATCATATTATAAAAAGAATGTTTCAGAGTTAGTTTTACATCTGTTTAGTATTCTATTTTTAATACAGTTAGAAAGTAAATTAAGCCACTTACAGTGAACCAAAACTTCCCTTGTTTCCATGGAAATGGTTAGAAGGCTGATCTGAAGATAACCAGACTGGTAAATACAAATGCTTGTTACCAGCCACCTTAATCCCCACGGCTGCCTCTGGTGCGCACCATCACACCCGGGAACCTTTCACACTGCGAAACGCTTCTTACTGACAGCTGATTCCTAATCCAGTGCACTGGCAGAGCAGGACCCTCTCCAACATGTGTCACACTGATGGGGGCAGGGGCCACCAAGACTGCACACTCATCAGATAAAAACTCTGTGTCAACAACAGACCCTTTTAATATTCCACAATTTGAAGGATGAGCTGGTGCTTTTTTATTTTAATTCTCTGTCATTGCCAGTTTTTCATCTAACACTGCAATTTTACACTGGTGTAATGCTTGTATCCAGTGAAATTACTTCTGCTTTATCCCAGCATAAGCAAGATCAGAATGAGATCATTTGTGCTTTATTTGTTGGAGGGAAATGATGGATCACTGTTCAAATATTAATACTGACATTTGCTACAGGAAAATCATGTATAATATATCAGTAATGCACAGCAAGAGTATTGCCTGTGGGTGTGGTTGCAGGGGAAGTGTGAAGGTGCCTTCAGAGATTTTGTAAGAAAATGGGAGGATGTATGAATACTGCTACAGAACAACTAATAAAACTCAGTCATTTTTGCCTGTGTGAATCTGCAAACTTCACGCACATATCAATCTATTGGCCTGCTCAAGGCAGAAACCTGGCAAAACAGAAGAGAGGCCAGTTTTGCATGGCCGAAGTTTGAGTTCAAGCTGACCTGAGAGCTTGCTGCTACCCAAAGGAGTAGATAGTGCTCTTCCATCCTGTCTTTCCTTTCACTCACACCAGACACCTCTTCTAGCTTCATTCCTTGCACTAGCTTTCATGCTTGTCAGGTGTTTTTCTGAGGTCCTTCAATTCATTAATTCGGCAGAAAATGATACACTTTGGTGGGGGGAGTTACTTTTCCTGTAGCTCAACAAGTCAAATAACCCCAGCAAGGGACCAGTGAATGCCAAATTCAACATGTATGGCCAGAGATGACTGCAAAGAGCCTGAGCTGTGTATCTGAAATGTACCTCAACTCATTAAAACCCCTATCACACACAGAATCATAGAATTTCCTGAGCTGGAAGGGACTTAGAAGAAACATCAGGGTTTCAACTCCCACCTGTGACCAGGACAGTCTTAAGAATTACACCATGGTCCTTAAGGTCTTGTCCAAACACTTCTTGAACTTTATCAGGCTGGTGCTGTGACCACTTCCCTGAGGAGCCTATTCCAGTGCCCAAGCACCCTCTGGGTGAAGAACCTTTTCCTAATATCCAGTCTAAACCTCCCCCAACACAGCTTCAGGCCATTTCCTTAAGTCCTGTCACTGGGTACCAGAGAGAAGAGATCAGTGCCTGCCCCTCCTCTTCCCCTCATGAGGAAGTTGCAGAGTGCAATGAGGTCTCCCCTTGGTCTTCTCCAGGCTGGACAGACACAAGTGCTCTCAGCCACTCCTCAGGCTTCCCCTCAAGGCCCTTCATCATCCTCATGGCATTTTCTGGATGCTCTCTAATAGTTCATAAATTCTTATTCATTTGTTTAAGTAAGATGTTACTTTTCTGTACACACAGATAAACAAATGCTTTTATCCCAAAGCATGATGAACAGAGATTGGTTTTGCAGTTACCTTGTGCCCAGCTCAAACAGAATTAGCATCCACAATATTTATCTCACCAAACAATAAGGAAAAGTAGTGGCAAAACTTTGCAGTTAAGCTGTGGATTAGGTGTCAATCTACCACTCTGCTGCAGCATTATGTATGGCTCCAAGGAATATAAAATACAGCAAACAATACACAAAGGGGAAGGGGGCTGATGGTGATGTAACAGATCCAAGAAAAAAAATGTTTGTATGTACAAGCCCTGGAAGCAGGTAAAAAGCTCTTAGCCAGAGGTATTCAAGCCAGTATGAACAAATCTGGAGAGAATGGCTTACTGAGTGTTTTCAGGAGGACAAAAATGCATTATCTGTAAGCGACATATAATAGTTACTGTGATATTTCTGATGTGTCACATGAGGTCAAGCCTTTTAACATTTGTCAAGATGGAAAACAACTTGATCTTTTACCGTGACTTGAGTCAGAACAGAGCCCAGCCCTGACAGCAACTGCAAAAGAAACAGCTGGCAAAGACCTAACATGCCTGAGCAGTCTCATCACCTTAGATTTTTCAGTGTCTCAAGTCTTCCTTGAAAAAAAACCCAACATAACAGAAACCAAAAGTACTTTCTTTCCCAGTAAAAGCCTTCTGAACAGCATAAGCAGGAGAAACGCTCATCTTCCTGGCATCTGCTACTCCATGCCGCATAAAAGAGTGTCTCTTTTCAGATACTTGTCAGAATAACAACAAGCATAAAACACAAGAAAGGATATTTAATTTTAAAAAACTATGACATTTAATACTTTTTTAAAAAAAATATGTATAGATCAGTGTTGCTGATTAATTCCGGGAGAGTAAAGGTACTGTGTGAATCAGAAACCATTAACAAAAGTGAAGGTTTTCCCCGAAGCCCAAAGGACAGTTGGAAGTTTTAGCTTGCTGTTTTCTTAGCAAGTTGCCTTACAAGAACAGACAGAAAGATTCTATGTTTTCAGCCTTGGAAATAAAAGGTTAAATGAGACTCTCAGGGCTGCCTCCAACAACTAAATTGGAGGACCAAGACTTCTCTCAGACAGGAATACTGAGAGCACTACAGGCACTACAGGAAATGCCTTCTCAATGCAATCAACATGACAGCAGCCAAATATTCAGAAAGGGGACCTGAGAAGCTGCAAAATCTCCAGCTAATAAGGTCCTCAACAATCTGATCTAAGCTGGTCCTGTTTTGAGAAAGGGTTGGGCAAGATCCTTCAAAGGTCTCTTCCTACCTTAACTATTGTGTGGTTCTACCTTATCAAAGTGCACAGAGAAGATCATATCCTCTTCTTCCAGGCAGTTTTCAGGACAGCACGTGTGTTTGGAAAGAGTCATCTGTGTTTTACCACAGCTTTCTAGATGATATGTCTAGTTAAAAGTTACTAGTTTGTCACAGCCCCTTCTCCAGAAGATTGCAATATGAGGTTAATCTTACAAAGCTGAAATTTTGTATTCAGAGTATATTTGAGAGTAGTCTGGACTGTTTGCACCAGGGCTTTCAGTGAAAAAAAAACCTACTCAAGTCAACAAAGAGCCTACCTCCTTCACTGTACTTTAATGAATAGAGTCAAGCCCAACTCTGAAATGCTCCTTACAAGTCAGAAAACTGGTGACACAAGTAAGTTGAATGCAGCCTGGAGCTGTGCTTTTACCACGAGTCTTACTGCACAAAATTTCACCACTAGTTTCCCTCCCTGAAGATTCAGTTTCGTGGCACAATTAGCCTAATCAACTGCCCCTTTGCGAAAGGGGAAATTCTGTTTCTATTCTCAGACACAGTCCTATATTTCTGCTGATTTCCTTGTGCCAGCCTTGGCACAGGTTTAACTTTAAGGTGAGATGACACAGACCTATTTTGTTGGAGCAAAAGTGAACACAACTTTACTGGTTGTAACTAACTTGCCTGCTTGTGGATCCACAGGAGCAGCAGTGCTGCTGCAAGAGCAAGGGGGACAGGAGAGGATAACTATACTGCCAGGTCTTGCCTATAATCAGAAGAGAAAAAACCCTTGCAACAGTGTTAGAATAGTAAAATCAAAAGCAGACCTTTGTTTGGAAGTTTCCAGTTGTCTCAGTGGGGATGGGCACAGCGAAAATCAAATTTCTACAACTTTATAAGATGAATTAATTAGAACATCTAACAGGTACATCCAGTAGGAGATTAAGATGCTGCAGTAACACATCCCTGAGTCAGCCCCTTGTGTTGGTCCATGGGGTCCTCTTCCCCACTGCTTATTATGTTTCGTTCCCTACTTGGAGTAAGACTAAGCAATATTTCAGGAATGTGTCTAGAAGGTCAGCTTATTGTTCTAAAATCTAGGGGGAAAGGGTAGGAAAAGTACTGTGATAAAATCTAGCATGTGGCCAGCATGTAATAAGCTATGTGAAGATTTATCAAGTCTGAGGGTTGACCTGCAACTTCCCAGAGTAGCTTAATAATAGTGACACAACTTCTCTGGACATGCTTTGTAAAACAAAAGGTTTTAATAATGACAAAAAATAAACATTACTGATAAAGAAATATAAGTTGAACACAGTGTAGAGAACACTCTGACACTGGCTAAGGCAGTCCAAAAAAGCAATTGAGCCCCTCTGTGCAGCCTTTTTAGTACTCGATGGCTTAGGAGGGCTATGTGGCATCTTGCCCAATGAAGTTGGAAACAGGCTTTGAGGTACATTTCCAAAGCCCAATCAGTGCTCCTGTGCTGGCATTGGGCCAATGACAATGGGAAGGTTATGGAAAATTCTAGTTTAACTTCCTTACACGTTCAAAGGTAAATGAAAACTTCTTTTCCTTCTATAGAAACACCTGCTCGGGTGTGGGAGTACATTATAACAGCACTGGAGCTACAGCCATGCATTATCTACAAAGCTACAAATATATGAAAAGATATATAAAAAGCTTAAGCATCACAGGGATTCAGAGATCAGCTGAGTTAGAATTTGAAACTGCAGCTTGTAATGCAAATGCTCTTTAGTGCCAAATAGCGATGTCAGGAGAGGCCCCTCCAAGCTGTGCCGGGGGCTGGCTCAGCAGGGCAGTCCCCTGGCTGTCCCATGCCAGAGAGCAGCCAGGAGATGGCAGCTGAGAAGAAAAACCAAGGGTACTGATCCAAAGGAGCACAAGTACTTTTAGAGCCAACTTTCTAGTTTTAGCAGCATTTTGGACCTATTTAGCCTTAGATGTGTCTCCCTTATCCAGCACTTCCCAGAGGTTCCCAACAAAACTGGTTGTACTTTTCATTTTAACATTAACTGCTGGCATCAATATCCTGCTCTAAAGGATGCAAATGGGAGTTTCACCACAGAGCGCAGGGGTAGATGATCCATGCAGACTTGTGGGAACACCAGGAGCCTGCCTGGCTTCTGGCTTGCAGCCTAGCAGCTTGTGTATTCAAAAGAGACCATTAGATGATTTAGCCCGACCTGCTGTATATCATAGGACGTTATATTTCACCATCTCATCCTTGTGTTCAGTCCAATAAATATGTATCAGGTACAATAAACTGTTATTCCCTGTATATATGCCAGCCTGAAAGAATGAGATATTGTTTTCCGAAAAGGTATCAAGTCACTTCCAGTATCCTGCAGCCTGCAGCGTAAGACTTCCTTGAATAGCTCATGAAAAGGTGGGGGGGGGGGAGGAATCTGACCACTGAAGACTGGTAAAAGTTGCTGTTTAAAGGACCAGTGTATTTGATTAAACTGGCATCTTATGGCATGGAAATATTCAGTTGCCAGTAAGGATGCTATGATAAATATTTTTAAGAAACCAGGATATGGGTCATGATTCAGTGCATGGTACCTACTTAGATTAATTGCATTTAATTCCAAATATTTGATTAATATTATAGTTTTATGCAAGCAATAGTGATTTCCCATCTCTGGAAGTGCTCATGGACAGGATGGATGGGGCTTTAAGCAACCAGGTCGAGTAGAAGGTGTCCATGTCCATGGATGACCTTTAAAGGTCCCTTCCAACCCAAACTTCTCTGTGTTTCTACATATGGTGATGTACGGGGAATTTCAAGACACCTTACAGCAGAGGTATCAGGACTACCGTGCTCCTTCTCCAGCCACTACCCATAGCTCACTCATGTCTCACCTTCAACTGAGACCCCATCACCTGCCCTCTGCCATCCCATGGTTTAGCTCTTTAAAGGCACTGACATGAAGGACAGCGCTTGAGTGTACAAAGCATAGCTAATATAGAATTCAGAATTACTGGCTAAATGAGAGTGTCTCAATTTAAACAAAATATATGAGCCTTTTTAGGATATGAATCTCACAACTGTTCACTGAGAGCCCATCTCAAGCCTTCATTATTTATCTCACTGTGCCTGCAAAGTTACAGAAATCAATAAATCCCCAAGGCAACATTTCTGCCATCAAGAATTACCTACTGTTCAGGCATTTTCCTCAGGTGCAAGATTGTAATCATTAGCTGTAATATTACAACTCTCTCATGGCTTTCACTTCAATTCATGTGTCCAGTCCAGATTTGCAGCACAAAAGATATTGACATACTAAAGGGAATCCAGGAAAGATTATTATGATACTCAGGGGCTGAAGGACATGGAACACAGAGAGGCAGGTGTGGCAATCAGATTACTTGGTTTAAAGAAAACGTAGAAGGAACAAGGGAAATGTCGCAGCTACTTAATACTGCTGGGAGTGTACAAAAGATGGAGGCAGGCCCTTCTCAGAGTTAGCAACAGCGGGAATTGCAGGTAACACTTGGCACTACAGATTATGCTGCGCAGTAGAAGGTGCGCTCGGTTACCTCGGGGAGCGGTCACGCTGCTCCGGGCTGGTTTTCACCTCTTTTTGACAGAGAATTGCAGTACGTGATAAGCACCGTACCTCCATAGCTAAACAACACCTCTCTGTAACAGCTTGCAAGGCACAAGCCAGATACACCCCGTAAAGGGAACTTGCCCGTGTGGCCGCCCAGCGCCGCCCTAGCAGTCACACCCACACCACCTGAGCTGGGACCGAGGCCGCTTTGCGGCCACACCCCACACTCACACCGGGGCTCCTTACCTGCTCGACCCCAGGCTTCCCCACAGCAGAGTCTCAGACGGCCAGATCCCTAAAATAATCAACTCTTGGTGCAACGACTAGGTAACAAAATAAGAGCCCAAGCCGGTGCCTCCGAGGAGGGGTCCCGGGCAGAGGAGCGCCCGGGCTCTGCCCCATCTCGCTGCAGGCGCAGGGAAGTCTGAGCGCTCGGTCACCCGCAGGGCCACAGGTGCCCTTGTTACGCCACAGGTGCCCTTGTTACGCCACAGGTGCCCTTGTTACGCCACAGGTGCGGCCGTGCCCAGCCTCCGGGCTCGGGCCCCCGCCCCCGAGCTCGGAGTGCAGCTGCTCACCGGGATACCTGCGCAGGTGTGTTCCCCTACACCCCCCGGGCCGTGCTTAGTTGGCGGGCGAGACAGGAAGCGCACGGACTGCGTGCTCCTGCCCGCGATGGCCATCAGCTGCTGCCGCTCTGAACAAAACTGTCCCACACCGCCAGCCTCGTGCTGCCTCACAGCGCAGTGGAATTGTGCTTAAAAACGTGAGTTTCTTTGAAATATGTGCCTACATTTCAGGACATGGAGGCTCCTTTAATAGAGAAGTTCAAGATTTACTATGCCAAAGTGCAAAGAAAGAGCATTAGATGTTAGAAGAGGCCCATTTGAAAGCACACCCACTTTTACGGGTCTCGTGTATTCATTTCTCACAGCGAGGTCTTGAGGCAGGATGAGAATTTTATAAAAAAAAAAAAAAAAAAAAAGGCAAATTACAGACACGTTTTGTTGAACATGCAGTATTCCCACTCACAAAACAAGACTATATTCTACCTTCAGAATAACTTGAAGCCAATGAAGCACAGCTGCTTTATATGCTTCAGAAGTAGATTAAGACACAACAGGATGTTCAATAACTATGTTAGAAAAGCAATTCCTTGAGATAACCATATCAGTCTAGAGAAGGAAAAAACAAAACAAAACAAACAAACAAAAAAAACCAACCAAACAACAACAACAACAAAACCCCACAAAAACACCTGCTTGCCAAAACTGGCTCTGTACTTTCTATATCTTATAACTCCTTTTGATTAATACATTCTCTTACTCTGGATTCAAAAAAGTAAAAGCAAAGTTGGTGACAATTAAATCCTGACCCAAACCCTTCCGAACGGAGCTGTCTGCATGATTATGTGCTCAGCCTGAATTTACATCCTTTCTTATGTAACACTTGCATCAAAAAAGTGGTGAAAGAAGTCCGGCAGCAATTACACAGTTATCTAAAATACTGACACCTATTTAGGCTGTGCTTACATTTCAGTCCATGTTGAAAATTAATGCTGCAGTTACTAAAGGGAAAAAAAAAAAAAAAAAAAAAAAAAAAAAAAGAAGGAAAAAAAAAGAAGGAAAAAAAAAAAAAAAAGCTTTGCCGAAGTTTTCCAGACAGCTTTAACGTGCACCTCATTTTTCATATATTAATGTGATGCAGTGTTTTCCAAACTCAATAAATTTTTAAAATAAAGTGAAAAAGAAGTATTAGAAAGTACACAACTTTTGCAAACACTAAGAGGAAAATATTTTTAGCTTCATATTATACTATAACACATTCCTGGATTGTAGACATAGTATTTCTGAGTTCTACTTCAACATTTGCACCTCAGAAACTTCTTTTTAAAATGCTTCTTGCTATTTTCAAATCACTTTCCAATTGCCTTTATACCAACATCAGCGATGTGCATCACACCTGCTGCTCTACTGGCAATGTAAATCTGGCACAGGTGACCACAATCAAGGTCATTACAGACTGGCATGTCTGTAATTTAGTACAGAGCTTGGATTCCTACCTACATTAGTATCCCTTTAAAACACCAATCCTTTAAGGTCTGCACAACTGGGAGATTTAATTGTGTGTTACACTTGACTGAAACACTGAGAATTAGCCCCCATTCTAACATACACAGAGCTTTATTATGGTTCTTAGCTGGTTTTCCATTAATCACCCCCACAGTTTGACATGGTGCGTATGCTGTTTGCAATGGTGTAAGCCTCAAGGAGATTCAGTGAAGTCTCTGGAGAAGAATATATGCAAAATGGACAAGAGAGAGCACCCAATACATCTACCATGCTCATACACACACAGGCCCACCTGTTATGTATATTCAGTGCAAAGATCTGCTGCTTACTTTAGAAGACATTATTAGGGATAATGAATCCAGAGCCCTAGATCCTAAGGAGATGAAAAGGTAGCAAGAGTCTAGTATGCAGATGCATTGAGTGGTGCACTGTGATGATTAACAAAAAACCTCACAGTGAGAACTGTAAGGGGTCTTACTAATGATCACAGGTAGCTGTAGATGGAGTGAGGAGCAGGACAACAGGTCCATCCCTTCCTTCTCTCATAAGTTGGAAACATAGAATTGTTGAGGTTGGAAAAGGCCTTTAATATGATTAAGTTCAACCATTAGCATGATACCACCAAGTTCATCACTAAGCCATGTGCCTAAATGCCACATCTACATACCTTTTAAATTCCTCCAAAGATGGTGACTCCACTGCTTCCCTGGGCAGCCTGTTCCAGTGCTTGACAATCCTTTTGGTGAAGATATTTTTCCTAATATCCAGTCTAAACTTTCCCAGACACAGTCTGAGGCCATTTTCTCATTTTCCTGTCACTTGTTATCTGGGAGAAGAAATCAAACCCCACCTGGCTACAACCTCCTTTCAAGCAGCTGTAGAGAGTTAAAACGCCTTAGCAAAGACGGTCAGAAACTGCGTGGATATCACTTGCTCAGACCCTTCACTTATGTAATTAAGCACGAGTGCAAACTCTATGGGGTAATCAAGTCTGCAGCTTATAAACTCCATCCATATGTATGTTCTGCCATTCCTCCAGCAGCTGCAACCTGGAGGCAGGAATCACATCAGCATCCTGCCTGCACCTGAGGGGATCATGAACCAGGGCTCTTGGGACTACTTTGATCCATCAGGGAATGCCTTGCAATTCTGCAGTTGCATTCTTGTCATGACAGTTTAATGGTGCACAGAAATAATTGTTCATCACTTCACCACACTCTTAAAGCAGCGTGGGTGCTCATAGCTGACAGAAGCAAATGTTTTTCAGAGACAGAAAAAAAAAAAAGAAATTATTAAGGAAAAACACTACAAAAACAAATAGGCACTTAAACCCTATTTCTTAAATATGACAAGCCTTTTACTAAGCCCTGCCATAACAAAACCATTAAAAACTCATTGAGTGGGCTGTGGAAACTTCTATCAGATAGATATGAGATTTCATTGACAAAAGAACAAGACCCAAGAGGTGAATGAGCCTGGGATCTGTAAGATTTGTAAAGTCTTTTAAAGTTTATTGTACTTTATAAAAAGCTAAATATTACCGCCGAAGTCTATGGAGACCACTCCTACATCTATCTCTGTTTAATGGAGTGGTCAGAAAGATAAGCAGGAAATTAATTTCTCAGATGCTAATAATGGAGGAATTGACAATTTTCATTAGAAACAAAATAATGTTTGCAAATGCTGTGATTTAATCTCAGTAGCCATCCCAGTATCTTCTGCATCCCCTTCCATTGCTTTCTGTCCTTTCCTTTCCCAAGGGGGATGACAGGCCTGGCAGTTAAATGACTTGGAGGGCTGTATGCAGGAAACCATCAGCACAGGCTTCCTGGAAGCACTAACATGAACTCATTGCTCCAGTTCCTTCTTCTCTAGCCCTCTGCACACAGCTATCCATGACTGCCATGTCACCCTCAGATATTCTCTGCATAGTACATTTGACACTAAATCAGTTGGACATTGCAGTCCTGTTGGTGAAAATCCTCCCACTTTGCTCAGATCACATTTAAGATACAGATATGGTCATGATATGGTTTCCAGAGTGGAAAGTAATTGATTGATCCATCATTTGATGGATTTATATACACGGATACATTATTGCAGTAAATATCCAGATGCAGGCATTAACATCTAGATTATATATCTAATCAAATGTATATGTGTATATATATGTGCAATGTATCTAATTGATATAGGTTAAGAAATGGCACAGAAATTCCTTCAACAGAAAAGCAAAGACTTGCCCTTGCTTCCGACAGCTAAAAGGTATCAATTTACTTGTTAACCAGGGAAGCAGCAAAGAGAACAGTTGTAATAGGAAGCTGAAGTCAGGAGGGCATGTAAAAGTACCTGCTAAAACATATCTGTTCTATACATAGTCCTATTTTTCAAGTCTTTTAATACAAAATGAAGCATTAAGTTTGTTCACTTCCCCAGTAGTTACATATTTCTGTGATTTTCAAACATGCCTCACCATGTACCATCATAAAGGGCCATCAATTCACTAGCTGCTTCTCCCTCAAGACCACCAATCCTCATCCTCATTAAGACAGCTGAAGCCAGAAAGGGAGCTGCCATTCTCTAAACTCCACCAGGAGAGAGTGCAGGGGGTCACCACTGCCTCTCACACTGAATCAGGGCCACAGGCAGAAGAGGTGCACACAGGAAATTGAGTGGAGTCAGGGTTAGGAGACGGGAGAAAAGACACTGAAGGATGAGGAAGTGGTAAAGAGCAGCAGGCTGTGCTGATGAGGCTGGGAGACAGATGAGCTCAGAGGAAAACCATTTAACACTGGAAGCAGATGAATGGAGTTCCTGCCAGTGGCCATGAGGCAGGAGGAAAGTGGCTGCATCACTGTTGTGGGTTAAGTGTGGCCCTTAAAATTTTATACACTATTGGGACAGGCAGATTCTCCTCTAAAGTCTTAGAAACCAGAACTGAAAGTAAAACACTAGACACATTTGTGATATTAGAACATCAAGGAGTGCTGGGGATCTGACTCATATTTTGAACACATAATGATGGTAATATTGTGACACTAACAGCTTCAATTTACTATAACAGAATTCTCACGGTATGTGTGATGGGAGAACACAGCTGCAAACACTTTCATGGGGAGTGTTGGATGTTTATGTATCATTTAGGCTGGGTTTATGAGCCCAGTCTTCCTTCAGATTAAGAAAATGGGAAGAAAAAAAAAAAATCCATTTACTTGATGATTGTGTACCCAGGCATTATTGGAATCCATAATAAAAGGTGTTATTATTTACTTTTATTACTGACCAACATTTTCAAACCAGAGCCTGGAGCAAGATCCCAATCCATATTAAGGCGCTTTAAGCATATTTGGTCCAATACGATATATTTTCCACTGATTTTTCTATAAGCAGCCATAAAACATTTAAACTACTTCCCCAAAATTTGATCAAAATTAAAAAGAAGACCCAGTGCTGGAGGTAGAAATATTTATTCAGTCAGAAACTAAACAGAATGATCTGCTGCTGCAAGATTTGGTTTCAAGATGTTTCCCAGCTTCTCTAAAAACCATATCATTTAGGATCATTTAGAGGTTATGGGGAAATACCTTATGGTGGGGAGCTGTGGATGGAATTTAAATTGAAAGTATTTATCTCCTCTTCTAGTTTATGCCAATGTTTAGTGTTACTCCATAAAGCAAACCCTAGCATAGATATAAATCTGTCAGCATTGCATAAGTAATGTCAATCCACTGGTCCTTACATAGATGCTATTGCTGATGGATCCCTAGCAATGTCACTCTTCCCATGCTGATTTGTGCACCTTGGACGCAGCACAACAGGCAATTTGTATGCAGAACTTCCCTACCAGCAGCAGACAAAACAAAATATCTCTAAAATAATATGCGGCTCTTGTGGAGCCCGAAGGATGATTGAGAAAAGGAAAGAAAAAGCTGAGAACTAGCAACCCCTGAATGCAAAGGCTGTGGGAAGCCAAGTCCCATTGCTTTGACAGCTGTAATCCTGACTGAGCCCTTTTGGCACTTTGGACACAGGGATGCCATTAATAACACCTTTCAAGTCATTCCTTCTGTTACCTCTGCTTTATAGCTCCTCTTTATTAAATTACTGCTTATCTCTTTAAATATGTATTTTCAAAACAAGGGAACAGAGAGATAGGATTTATCAAAGCAAAAAATAGCTCATGGGTCAGCTGCCCCAGGCTACGTTGCAAACCAAACAAAAAGAATGCTAAGCTGCCTGTCACCAAAATCATCGAATCTAGGAGTTCAAGCACAGTTCCTGTGACTAAGAAAATACTTTTTTGCTATTCCATTGCAAAGGCTGCTATTGACATAATCAGATTTTATCTTTGGTCATTACAGATCTAAGCTTTTAAACTTTTTTCTTCAAAATGCTGGACAATATTCTGCTTTTAAAGATCAAGAAGTCTAGTTAGTGTTTTCCAGAAAATATCAAACTCTAGATGCTCATCCTTACCCTGCTCTTCATTAATCAAATGTTTTATACCATGCTTCCAAGCACGGAGCAGGCTGCCAGCACGTTCCCTGGAGCAGATAGTTGGAACTGGCAGCCTGCACACAGGGAACCCGTATCAACCTCCCCTTGACCTTCAGGCTGCTGTGAGGGTCTCTGCTCACACTCAGAACAGCATTTGTTCTGTAGCAGAACCTTCTTTTCTACTGCTTCCTAAACCTCACTGCTTTACAGTGCAGTACCAATCTGTGCTTTGCTCATTCTGATACCACAGACCTAAGCAGCACCTTCTTCAACAACTTAGATGAAAGAGGTTTTCCCATCTGTCTGAAATGTTACACAAGCTGCTATTTAACGACCACCAGCTGGGTTTTGTGCCAAATAATGGCTACAATGGCAAGTACAGGATTTTACTTGTCTAAATAATTACTTTTTATCTCTAGTTTATTATTTACACCCTTTGTAGCACACACCTCACATTTCAACAAGTCTCTAATACGCACTAACACTAAAAAAAAAAAAAAAAAAAAAAAAAAAAAAAAAAAAAAAAAAGAGCCTAAGGAATATACAATTAATCCCACAACACAGACTGAAGAAAGTCTATCACATCACAAGTTTTAGGACCTACCCAGCTGCTGGCTTGACATGAACACCTAAAATCAAACTTTCCAAAACATTTGCTTTTCACAGCAAAATGTACTGGGTTTGTGTGGCAAGGCCTTTGACAGCAGGCATGCTATAAGGTGGCTTCTGTGAGAAACTGCAAGAAGCGTCCTCTGTGTCCAACAGAGTTAATCCCAGACAGCTGCAGGATGGACCCAATGCTGCCCATGGCAAGGCCCATCAGTAATGACGGTGGCACCTCTGAGATAACTTTTTAGAAGGAGGGGAAGGGAAGAAAGGTAAAGGTGTGAGAGAAACAGCACTGTAGACCCCAAGGTCGGTGAAAGAGGGGAAGGAAGCGCTCCATGTGCTGGAACAGAGGTTTCCCCATACCCTCTGGAAAGGCACCCATTCTGAAGCAGCTGATGAAAAACTGCAGCCTGTGGGGAGGAACCACACTGGAGAAGTTTGTGAGGGACTGTGTGCCATGGGAGGAGCCCCATGCTGGAGCAGCAAAAGAAAGAGTGCATTAAAGAATAGCAGAGAATACTTGAGCTGAACTGACTGCAGCCCCTAATCCCTCTCCTCTTGCATGACTTTGGGGAAAAGGTAGAGAAAATAGGGAAAGACTTGAGTCCAGGAAGAAGGAAGGAGTGAGAGCGAAGGTGTTTCAAGATTTGGGTTTATTTCTCATTACCCTACTCTGATTTGATTGGCAATAAATTACATTAACTTTCCCCAAGTAAAGTCCATTTTGCCTGTGACAGTAACTGGTGAGTGATCTCTTCTTGCCCATAGGTTGACCTGTCTTGGATTATGTAACCTAAAAATGTGTATTCTAATTCATCTGTTTAAAGCTGGGTTTTGGGAGATGTTTTATCCTTCTTTCAAAACAAAGACATGACCATAAGAAGATTTTTATTCGATTTTCTCTGCCCTGCCCAGCTGAGGAGAAGAGGGATAGGGCAGCTTTGGTAGGACACCTGATGTCCAGCCAAGGTCAAACCACCACAACAGCTGGTTCCCCATGTGCAGAAGAAAAATGGTATTTTTCTTGTCAAACTCTGAACTGCAATTAAAGACAGCAGCAACAACAGGCCTGACCTGCTCAAGGTTGCACAGATCCAGTGGTGCACAGTGCTTCTGGTAGATGAGGGGCTGTGGAAGGTGCTGCAGCACAGACCAGGCTGTCCTGTGTGTGTTGTTCATGCCGCAGGGAGCAAAGCCAAGCACTGCCTCAGGAGGCTGGTGCAGATCCTCACCAGCAGCGATGCTCTGGCCCCATCCATGTGGTGCGGATACTGTAGCCCACCACCAGCAGATGCTATTTGTGTGATAGGACAAAGTGAATATAGCTTTCACCTTTCCCTCTGTGCCTTCTCAAGCTGTGCCAGAGGCTCCTGCTTGGCTGGCTCATGGGGGACATCCTGGTGATGTGATCTCATTCTGTCTCATCTTCTCTGTACCCACACCCACAGCGGGCTGTAGTGTTACAGGACCTTGCACTGATGAAGAACTGGAGTTTAAATGCACAGAAATAAAAGAAGAGGAAGATATCTCTGACTTTTTGATTTACTTGTCTTCAGCATTTAATGTGTTGAAATAATTGTGCTGCTCACTTGCGCTTTACAAGATGTGTCACACAGTTAAAATTTAACAGACAAATTTCACCCTGTGGATTTGGGGAGGGCAATAGTCTGTTTGGCAGTAGCCAGGTAACGCTTTCTGAAGCAAACATTACATGTACCCCAGAGGTTGGGGGTTTTTTTCTGCTGAGAAGTATCTTCTGACCATTTCCTATCTCATACTTTTTTCACAGTCAAGAGCAGCTCCATCACTCCTGACAGCAAACACAAAGGGCTTTGTGGTGCTGCATTCAGGTTTGGGGTGCAGTTTACCTCAAAATGGGGCTCAATACGTTTGCTGCAACTAAGCTCTCTACCCAGCTCATGCTTCCAAGAAATTGGACACATCACCATGAACAGCTTCAGCTCAGAACCCCTCACAAACTCATAGCCAAAGTCACATCTATTTTTGGGTGGGACATTGAGGGGTTTTTTTGGTTATAAAATAAAACTGAAAGCAGCAGGGGAGTAACAGGCCCAAGCAACTGTGTCCTCATGAACACAGGTGGGTTATTCATTGATAAACAGTACACAAAAGTCTCTGCAATGTTAATTTGCTCATCCTCAAGTGGTGCTCTACTGTTCTTTGTGGATCCCAGATCCACAAAGGATAATAATTGCTGAATAATACAAAGGTCCCTGCATAGCTATCAGACATTAATGACCTTTGCTTACCAGGCTCAACTGGAGCTCAACTGCTGAGCTGCAGTGAAAGGCCACATGGTCCTATTAAACTCCCTGTAAAAATTGCAATCAAAGAAGGCATCATAGTCTCCATAGTAACAACTGAAAAAATCTCCATGGATATCACAAATAAAATAAAGGGCTCTGGTTGGAAATCTTGAGTAGTGAGTGCAGCCCAGAGCCTTTCTTCATCCTCCCCATGGCCCAGGATCCCCTTTCAGACCAGCCTGGGTCCACCAGTCCCTTCCCAAGTGATGCCACAGGATACCAGATTCCAGTTTCACCCCTGTGGCAAAGCCAAGGAGGTGAGAACTTGTGCAGTGGTGCTAAAGAGACACTGAGTCCTGCAGTGTTTATGAGGGAAACAGAAACAACAGAGATGAAAAGCATCGGTGCAGGGAAAGTAGGTCCCTGAATGGCATGAGCTGGTTCTTCACACTCTGGTGTGTTTGAGGAAGTAGGTGGGGACAAGGCATAGCTCTCATCAGGGCAAAGGCAGCAGCAGCAGCGACCAGGTCTGCTGTCCTGCTTGTTTATTCTGGAAAAAGAAGACTGGTCACATCCTAGGAAACCCAGGGGATCCCTGTGGACTTTAGTATGACCAGGAAAGAGAGCACAAGGGAGAGAGGAAAGGATTGCTCCCTGTAGCTACAGAAGAGGACCCACATCAGGCACAACTCAGAAAGGGATCTGAATAAGACCAGAGAGCACAGAAGGCAGGTAGCTTTGCAGGAGGACACCCTCATCCTCTAGATCCTCTTTCAAACCAGGTTTCCTCTGGGAAACTCAGGAGATGTTGATCTGTATTTATGTAAGGAGCCATGAATAAGTCACACCTGGGAGAAATTTAGGGGCTAAATAATGCATCTGTTGCTCACCAACAGAGATGTCTTGCTTGGAGATATCTGCTTGAAGCTCTGTGCTGCTAGGACAGACTTGCTCTGGCACCTGAGTTACCCTGGGCATCTCTGCATGTTCCTGATGATGCTAAAATGTGCCCATGGCAGGCATTCACCACTTCCCCCTTAGAGCTACTTTACAAGTGTATGTATCTGTTCTGTCCTCAGTGTTTTCTTGACTGTGTGCTTCTTGATCCTTTTTACCCTGTACACACACCACTATTCTGCCACCTTAAATGTATTTCCTCCTCCTTGCTTTTTACTGCTTTCAGGTTTTGCAGAATGGAATCCTTTCTAACTCAAATCACTGCCAAGTCATATAAAATACATAATCTTTCTTGCACATATATAAAAATATTCTCTCAGTCTTTTCTTTTCTATTGACACATTTCTCCAATTCATCCACGTCAGTCTGGCATTGATATGCCAGAACCAGCAATACTGTTCCACCTGTGCTACATACAGCTGGATCATCACCTCCCCAGAAGATAACGGGTTTGCCTCTGTGTGTAGCCCCAAAATCATATTCTTCAGTGCCAATATAAGCCCACTAAATGGTTTCCCACTGCTTTCTCCACCGTTTGGGTTTCATTTCGAGTGCTCTGTAAGTATATCTATCCTGCAGAACAGCTGAGTCTCTGATTATTTTTCCCAGATGTAAGAAACTGAATTTTCCAAGCTGGAACTTTTCTTTTACTATTATTCTATATTTCTAACTTTTAATATCCTTTCTACCACTTTTACCCTTATTAATCTTCCCAGCTCCCTGTAAGGCAACATCCTCTGCTCACTTAGGGATATGGTATATCTGGAGCAGAATGCAATCCCAGGAACACACTGAGACTTCACTTGACAATTTGTTCCCTCATGAGAGGCATCTGTTACATCTGCAGATAGATACATGGTAAATTATTTTTCCCTCCAAGCTTTCTCCTTGCTTCTGCTTGGCTTGCAGGAAAGAAACAGCAGGCTAAGGCTGGGGGTCCCTCTTCCAGCCCTTCTTCCCATGGCTGCTAACCCATCTGTGTGAAGGAAAAGAGCTGCCCCAGAGAAGTGAATCACATGATACTGGATGGTTGTGGTTGGAATAGACCTCTGGATCTATAGATCACCTCAACCCCACTATTAAAGCAGGTTCAGGTAGAACAGGCTGAACAGGATCACATCTGGGTGGGGGGGTGGGGTTGAGTATCGCCATGGAAGGGGACTCCACAACCTCTCTGGGCAACCTATTCCAGTGCTCTGTCATCTTCAGGGTAAAGAAGCTTTCCTCTCTATTCAGATGGATATTCATGGCTTTCAGTTTGTGACTGATGTCCCTTACCCTGTCACTGGACACCCCTGACAAGTCTGGCCTAATCCTCTTGACAATCACCCCTAAGATATTTACATGCTTTTTCAAGATTCCTTCTCCTCCTCCTAACTACTGCTCACTCATGTCATCTTCATGGGAGAAGAGATGAACTTGCCCCTGTCATGCTGCATACAGTTCCTTATAGCTCACCAGGGAAGCAACTCCACAAAAATTAAACACAAATTCTAGCAGCCTCTCTGTCTCTCTCTGTGACTCCTTCCCATTTATTATTTCTTCCTCTGTTTATCACCTTCCTTGATGGTCTCAGGCAGTGTAAAAGTACCCTCAGACAAAAAAAAACACTCCTAAACTTTTGTTGTTGGTTTTTTTTTTGGTTTTTTTTTTTTTTTTTTTTTTGGGGGGGGGGTTGGGTTTGTTGTTTTGTTTGTTTGTTGTTTTTTTTTGTTTGGTTGGTTTGTTGTTGTTGTTGTTTGCAATTCACTGAATCAAAAGCTCTCCTTTGCGAGACAGTTTTTTCTAGACATACAATTTCTACACAATCTCCCACTGGAGCTACTGAGGGTTCAGACGTTTTCTAATCTTTCTCTAGCTCTAACTCCCATCAGCACTGATGGTCAGACAGGCTGAATGCACTGATTTCAAGTGCTATTCAAATGTTTTCATTCTCTTGCTCCATATGTTCCCTAGCCAGGGAACAGATTTTTTTTACTGGCTGCTGTCAGGATGGATCAGCAATTGGTACTCAGAGCAAGATAAATAAAGATATGGAAAGGAAAAGTTATAGAGTTTAAATCCTTCAAGTACAACACTGACTTAGAGTAACAGGTACTAAATGTTTATCTCTACTTTTTAAATCTCACATCATTCTAGAGTGGAAGCAGATGACCATCCCCACCCTACAGCTGAGGAGAACACACAGAAGCACAAGACATATCAAAGTTCCCATTTTAAATGTCCCCTTTCAGTTGGCCCCAGAACCTGTCAGGTATTTTTGCATTTTCGCCAGAGGGATTAACAATTAACATTTTTCTAGCTGTTAATTACTGTTGGTACCAAATGTAAGAGTCCTTCAAATCCGATGTGAAAGGCTATAGAGGTTTTCTAACCTATGATTTCTGTAGAAGCAGTGGGAGATCCCATCTTCCAAAATCAACCCAAGGCATTTGAGGGGATCTTATGACAGGGGTTGCCACTAAAACCAAATGTATCTTTGCATGTGCCACTGCCACTGTTCTTAAAATTATATTCACAGTCTTGAAGTTTGGAAAAGACATTTATGATCATCAAGCTCAAGAGTCAGCTTAGTACCACCACCATGTTCACCATCACATCGTGTTCCATATCCACACAGGTTTGGAACACTTTCAAGGACAGGGATCCATCAATTCTCTGGACAGTATGTTCCAATGTTTTACAACCTGTTCCATTAAAAAAAAAAAAAAAAAAAATCATACTACTAAAACTAAACCTCCCTTGGTGCAACTTGAGGCCACTTCCCTTTGTCTTGTCACTTGATGCTTGGGAGAAGAGACTAACACCTACCTCACTACAATCTCACATAATTGTGTACAGTAATAAGGGCCCCCTTTTCCCAGGCTAAACTTGCATCTCCTTCAGCTGCTTCTCATCACACTTGTGCTCCAGACACTTCCTCAGCTCCACTACCTTTCTCTGGGGTCCTGCTTCTAGGCCGGATCACTGGGAAGAGGCATGGCCAAGACATGTTATTTGGTATCACCTTATGTCATTGTCAGAGGATAGAAAAGGGTCTCCCTGTCTGGCTTCTGGGATGGAGGGTGTCCTTCTCTGGTGGAGCAAAGTCTGGCAGGGTGGAGAACCTGTCAGCCATTGTTCACTGTTTTAGGGTCACACTGTGTGGAGTTGGGCTTAGCCAGCATTTTGCATAGAAACCACCCTCTCTTTATACATTTTCCTTATGAATATTGTTGCTGTTACTGTTTTTCTTTGCTCATAGCTGTTTCCAGTAAATTGTTCTTATCTCAAGCTGTTACCTCCACCTTTTGTGTCTCCCACTGGAGCAGGGAAGGGAGCAGCTTGTGTTTTTCTTTTAGTGGGAGCACTAAATTGGGAAATACCATTCCTAAACCATGACATCTGGAAATGTTCCAGCACCTCCATGTCCTTCTTGTAGGGAGGAGCCCAGAACTGAACACAGGATTTGAGGTGTGGCCTCACCAGTGCTGAGTACAGGGGACAGTCACTGCCCTGCTCCTGCTGGCCACACCAGTGCTGATCCAGGCCAGGATGTCATCAGCCTTCTTGGCCACCTGAGCACAGGTTGGCTCATGTTCAGCTGCTGTTGACCAGCACACCCAGATCCTTTTACCCTGGGCAGCTTTCCAGACACTCTGTCCTCAGCCTCCAGCCCTGCATGGGGTTGTTGTAACCCAAGTGCAGGACTCACGACTGAATTTCATTTCCTGCCCTCCAACAGATTTACAGTCCCATCTAACTTGGTGTCATCTCCCAACTTCCTGAATGTACACTCAATGAATGATGAGAAAGAACTCCATTTCTTGATTAGAAAAAAAGTACACGTCCACTGCAATGCTGGGGACCACCCTTGCCAATGAAGGGGTGAAGCAGAGTTGGAGCAAAGCCTGAAGAAGTTGAGGGAAGAAAGGAAGGGAAAGGCTGAAAACAAGAAATGTTCTTGGTCAACAGAATACCTCACTGAGCAAATATCTCTGAGCACTACAGGCTCAGACCTTGTAACCCTACGTGTTTCTTCCTCTGCATTTCAGGTATTTCTGGCTCCTTTTTCCAGACACAAAGCTGCTCTGAAATGAGACTTCTTGAAGGGCTCCAGCTCTAAAGAGAAATTGCAACTACTTCTGCAGACAAATGTGATGGATGAATGCAGCTAGCATGAGGTCTTTGGAACAGCCTTTCCTACCCATTGGGAAAAAGAGGATGTAGATAGCCAGTGAAACCCTCTGGTGTCAGGCAAATGAGGATAATACGTATGCTAGTAATGCCCTAAGAAAGCCGCATAACATAAAATATACGTTTCTCATAACAGTTATGCAAAGCAAAATATATATATTTTGTACACATATTTATCTATAGAAAATACCAGATGCTACTTTAATTGTTAGCTTTTATAATAAATGTAATTTATGAAAAAGATATAATGTTCAAAAAGGGAAGGTTAATGAAATCTGCCAAGTATCACTTGGAAAGTGGATGCAAAGAGAGAGAACAGTGCCCATTTATCTCTTTTTCCTGATGTCACGAAGGAAAAGATTAACAGAAGGTAAAAGTAAAACCTACAAGGTCAGGTTTGATTGCTTATTTGTTGCTGCATTAGGTCTGATATGCCCAATGAAAACCAATGAACCTTAAAAACAGACCTGGACAGGAATAAAAGATCTGCCCTCTAAAAGAAGGACAGAGAACAGTAATAATTCAGATGGAGATCATGAGTCAGGGCAGGGCTTGTCTTACCAGGTGTAGACATCTACAATGTGGGTGTGTCCAGGAGAGGCACTTCAGAGGCACAACTGCTCTTATTCTGAGGTCTGCATCTGAAACAGGGGATGCCTCTTGCCTTGGAAATGCCTCTTTTTCCACAATGACAACAAAAAGGGTTCCTCCTGAATGTGTTGATCTGCACTGCAGAAGGCTAAAATTGGTCAGAATTATTATAGATTCCTGTAATGGTTTTAATTTAATAAAACCAGGCAGAAACACTAATTAATGTAGGGGTTTTAGCATTAATTTTCTTTTTGTGGGAGGGAGAGATTAGGAGGAAAAAAAAAAACAAAAACAAAGCAGGCTTAAGCTTAAAAATGAACAAAAATAGTTTTATTAATATATGTTAAAAGAATGAGAAAAAAAAAAGTTGAGAAAAAGAAAACTTAAACTAAAACAGAATGATACCTTAAAACATGCTTCTTTCCTCTTACAAACTATTAACTTTCTTATTGAACAACACAGAAAGACACAACTTAGGATTTTCAGTCGGTTTCACTATTTAGACATAATCACTCATTACTTTTTAGGAGAAGAGTCTTTCTGAGATCTTTTTATGAAGACCTTTGCCACAAGACAAAATAGTCCAGTGCTCTCAGTGTCACACATCTGCTGCCACCCGGAGTTTTCGCACACTGTGATGTTCTATCCACAGAGCTTCTCAGTGTATCTGGGATACTATTTACGAATACTTCTTCTAGTCTAAAGACATCTTGTCTCAAAGGGCTGAGACCTCCTTTTTGATCCAGGAGCAGGGGTTTCAAAGTTCCCAAATAAATCTTAATTACATCAGTCCTTAATTTTGATTAGAATAGCATTCTACCCAACAATACTAAGATGCTGCAAAGAACAGTTCATTTCTCCATAATTTACCCTTGAAAAGTCCAGTTAAAAATGTCCACTTCTTCAATCCTATTCCAATATTATTAGTTCTTTCACTTCTAATCTAACTGACTTCACGTAGTGTCTATTTCTATGTACTTTCTGGTTTTCTTTCTTCTCTCTCAAGGAAGAATTGTGCTTTAAAAGTTCCATTGTTGCTAGAAAAGGGTTAAATCTGTTCGGGCTTGCAAAAACCACATGAGGCTGTAGGAGCTGAAGAAAATGCAAAGGTGTGCCGATGGAGGAAGCTGGTAGATGTCCTTTTTTCCACCCCTTGGTCTCATCTAGGGCAGTCCCGCTCAAAGTTGTTATGGAGCTGCAGGCTTGCTTTCTCCTCTGCCAGCGGTGATTAAGCTGGGCCATGTTCTGGCCCCTTCTGCCGTGGTCTGAGCCCAGGGCCCCGCACTGCCGAGCTGCAGCTGCCCCTCTCCCCTGCCCGCAAGCAAAGGGAAAGGGGCTCAGCCGGCCCCGGCTCTCCCTGTGCGGGCAGCGGCCCCCAGACACCCGGCCACCCACAGGGGCAGCAAGGCCCGACCCGGGGCCACCTGCTTCCCCTGATGTTACCTCATGGCTGATTCTAAAGCGAGAGACTGATCTCCAGCAATTAGTTTTAAATGTCCCCTCCAAAGTCACGTCGACATTTCCCATTGGTTAACTTAGCTGCCAATATCCTATCTAGCTTTTTGATAGGTCCCTGTTTTCCTCCCCAAACTACTCCATGGTTAGGGCAGGGGAAAAAAAAAATAACTCACATTTTTCTATAACTAAAAAACAAAACTGTGCCAACCCATGATAATTCCCTATAATTCAATGATAGCACAGAGACCCATCAGCAGAGCAGGGAATTTGCCCCTGGGTGATTCAGCACTGGTCAGAGTTGTACCATCTTGTGAGTAGCAGCCAGTTATGGGGCAAGGCTGAGGAACCATAGTCATGAGGCTGGGAGCTCGGGGATGGGAACTTGAGAACCAAGCAGGAGACTTCTTCCAGCCCCGTATCAGAATTAGCCATGAGAGAGTGGAAGGAAGGGAAGAGAGAATACTCACCCAAAGCTGCCTTTCAGCTGTGGGCTACAGCACATTTCAGCAGGCAACGTGTGAAGCGCATCATTAAATCCTGAGAACTTCTCAGGGACTCTAAGATAGGATGGACAGTCCTTTGGATGCAGATATTGGACACCCTGAATATTACCAAAGGTACTGCAGTGCCCTTGCATAAATCACTGTCACTCTTTTCTCTAGAACACTGTGTGCAACTCTGATCACTCAGTCGTGAGAAGAACATCGCAGTACTATAGAAGGGAATATTCAAAGAAGGGCAGCAAGGTTCATGAGGATGAAAATATTTGAACTGTGCATCTCTGCGAGGAAAAAACCAAGAAGACACATAAAGAAATACATAGGATAATGACTGAGATGGAGAAGAGATATTGGGTCACTCTGTCCACTTCAATTCATACAATATGTCTGAGACAGATGATTGTTGGAGAGCCAGTACGTGGAAAAAAGGACTAGTGGTTCTTAAGGACATCCCTTCTCTCTCCCACTTTCCCTGCCCCTTCCTTCCTCCCCTTTCTGGGGACCACACCAGCTGCCTGCACAGCTATCCAGGCTGAACTGCCAACAGGAGAGGGGACAGGAGCATGGTTTGGGTTTGTGCAGGCCCCCAGCCCAACAACAGCATATGTTATGGTGGCTGAATCAGTCATGATGTCCCATTTCAGCTTCTCAGACTGCTGCCAGCATTTTTAGCCAATATAAAATCCCTAACTTAGCTGTTCCTCAAAAAAGAAACAGACTTGAGAACATCTACACCTTTCTCCTAGCAGACTGTGAAAAGGCAGAACTTCCTGTTTGACTCCAAAAAGGAAATATTCCACAGAGGAAGCAATACTGCAATTTCACAGTTCCAGGGCAGGGAACCCTCTACCAGTGGTGCAGTTCTACAAGGCAAAGCTGTAAGCACTAAGGACAGCAGTCATACATGTTCCATTCATTTGTGTCTTTTCAAGTTCCCTGATTCCTCTGGAGATTTCACAGAAATTAAAACTATATTCTTTGGTCTGTGGACACAGCCATGATCAGATTCTTGTCACTCACATGAGCCTCTCACAGGTTCAGCCAATGGAACTGGAAGTGGGGTACTTCCACAATGGAGAAAAAAAATCTAAATAGGGCAGAATTGGACTGTGAAACTCACTGCTACAAGACACTGCTGAGATCTACATCTTGGCTCAGGAAAACAAAGCAGAAGATTTTTGTTTAAAACAATTCCCTCAGGATTGTTATTTGTTTGATTTTTCAGTACAGGACTGAACTGCACAGGACATTGCACTGATTCAGCATGGCAGCTCTTGTAATCCTGTATAAGATAGCATTGGCAATAATACAAATGCAATTCTTGGGCACAAGTGCATCATCATTAGATCAGCAGGATAGATTCTGGTTTCCAAGAATAAGTTTACTCAGCAATCTGTGTTCTTACTGAAGAATATATAATCTTCCTGGTATCTCATAAATTGCATCACTCTTGCACCCAAGTCATTAACATAGAATAAGAAGAATAATATAACAATTATTTTAAATTATATAGGAAATTAAAGATTAGACAACTTTTTAAAAAGTTCTTGTTCACAGGACTCTGGAAAGAATGTTGTAACAGTTCAGTGCATCTCTAACATATAATAGGTAACATTTCCATCATAGCTGATTTCATATTTGCTTTGTTTTTCTCTTCCATTTTGTCTTCTTACTCTTTTAACTCTGTGCAAATGGTTTTACTTTCTGAATTTATTTTGTCTCAATTCACTTATTTCAAGAATTGTTGCTATATTAACCACTACATTTCCTCCCATATGTGGTTTCTCTCTTCCCAGAGATAAACTGTTCCTCTTTATTTGTAATAGCTTATGATTAGTAATTCAGTTCTTCTGAGGAAAATCTAAGTTACTTTATATGTGACAGCCATTTATTTTATGAACAGCAGGACTACAGACTAAAACCACTAAAATTATCCTGCTTAAAATACCTGAAGTGCTCAGTCCCACAGAGGCTCACTGTTACTAATGTATCCCCACCTGGGAAGAAAATTATGTGATATTTCAGGCTGCATCCCATATATTTTAATAAAAATTTCCTGAACAAGCATATTCAGATGCTGGTGTCATACACTCACAACTCAAGAGAGCAGAAACTGAAGAAACTGGAATGGTGATGTTTTAACAGGATGACAGAAAGAAGCAGAGAGCCAACTTAGTCTGGATGGACATTCTAAATCATTACCTAGTTCTCATCAAGTCCATTGAATAGTCTGGATGAATAAAATACAAAACTAGCTAAAACTAAAGTGTGCAGAGTTCACGGAACTTAGATCAGGAAAACCAAAGTTATCTTCTCTGAAATAATTCCATGGGTAAGCCAGCAGAAGATTTGGACTTTTTCTTCTGCAAAATAACCCCTCTAGGTGTGTAACTGAAAGTACACTTTTTTTTTTTTTTTTTTTTTTTTTTTTTTTTTTTTTTTCCCATGTCATGTTGGGTACTCCACTGGCAAAGCAACAGCCACAGGTAGATCACTTTAACCCTCACTGCCCAGGTTTGCTAGAACAATCACTGACTGTCATGGAAAGGCTTCACTGAGAGGCACCAGAAGAGCCAGTCATTCCTCTAACACTGCTTTTTCTTTGGCAAGGACCCTAGTGACAATAAGGTCATGTTAACAAATTCTAATTTACCAAAGGCACAACAAAAAACAATGCCTGGAAGGTATAACTGGGCAACTTCAAATCAGAAATAAGCCATACCTTTTACCCAGGAAAGTAATTAACCAAGACATTAATGATAGAAACTACTCTAAAATTTGCTTCTTTCTACCTTGATGTATCAAAGCCAAGACTTGAATGCCTTTTTGGCAAGGATTCTTTATCCAAACATAAACACTGCTGGGCTTGGTAAAGGGTAGTGCATAAAGTGCAATTGCTTGTGATGTATGGGCCATCAGGCCAGATGAGCTAATGGTCCCTTGTGGCACTCTGCTTTATAAATCTATTAACTAAAATTTGGGATTTATAGAGTAGTGGGCCAAAGGAACAACTCTGATTGAGGTTGTACAACCAGTTCCCGTGGACTCTATCATGTTCCTTTTGAAATTGCTGGCAAAAATCCCATGGTATGAGCAATACTTGCCACCAATCACAAAGGAAAAAGGCTTTTATAAATCAGAGTGAGAAGGCTGAAGGGGTAGAAACAGCGTTATATCTATAAATACTTAGGAATTTATTTCTTTGTTAGCATTTAGAGAATTCAGTCGCAATGGCAGTTGCCCTGATGGGCACAGAGACCTTCACACCAACCGGTTGTGAAATAACAAGAAATATACTAATCACTGCATAAGCCTGAGCTTTGACAGATTTAAACCTACTTTCATTTTCTGTTCTATTTCTAACAAAATCAAATAGAATGAAGTTTAATGCGTCTCATGTTACCTTACAGAACATTTTATTTTGAAAGCTTAACCTTATCAAAGGAAAATCCCTCTCAGGAAGCAGAACTGCATCACTGACCCATCAATTACCCTCACTGTAAAACACGCATTTTTAAAATGTCCTAACATCTCCTTTAATAACAACTCTCAGAAAGAATTTGCCTATAAACTTCAATTTCCCTTTAGTGCTTAAAATGCAGCAGACATAAAGAAACAGCCCACAGGCTTGCTCACCTGCAAAAACCCTGAACAAAACTGGACTTCATTATAGACAGAGACATTAACAGACAGAGCAAAATCCAGGTCCTAAATGTGAGTATTGTCATATGTCATGGAATATCACTGTTTAATAGGCTTCAAAATGCTGACTGTGTGTTCTCCTTGCTGACCCACCTCTACCAGTGTGATAATGGCAGCTCTACCACTGATCCCATTATGCTCCCAAAGTCTGTTTCATGCCCTGGGTACTTCAAAAATTGGCATATAAACTCTTCTAGGTGACCAGGAAAAGCAGATGACAGATCTCAGCAGGGTGAACAAAAGGTCCCCTATGGAAATAGAAGAAATAAAGATGGCTGGAAAACGTAGGAAAGGAAACCACTATGCAGAGGTGGGAGAGCATCTAGGGATGAATGCAAAGCATCCTCAGCTTGGTTCAAAAATGAGTGTTAATACTGATGGATACTTCTCTTTGCAGTAGTTGAATGGAGCAGTTCCTTTGGGGGTATAAGCCACGAACACACAGTGCAATGGCCACAGGGTGATCCAGACGTGGTTTCCTTCAGACGTGTACAGCAATCAACAGCTCCAGCTGTCATCCTACTTTTTTACGACTTTTCCCTCTCCAGCAATGTTTGGTCTCTGATGCACTCCCAAACTGCTGGCAGAGAAAGAACCTGTAGTTACAAATGTGCTGACGAGCCATTGCAATGGGACTGCAGTTAACATAGACAATATGGAGAAGTATAGAGTTTCTAGTTTTCTGGAAAGGAGAGATGGTGGGATGGAGGGGAATTGTTGTCAACCTTTTTCCTCTACCCAGCCATCAGATTTCAGATGTTTAAAGACATCTTGCCCCACTCCTAGCAATATTCAAACCAGGTTGGATGGGGCTCTGTGCAACTTGGTCTAATCAAAGGTGGCCCCACCCATGGCAGGAAGGTTGGGACAAGATGATCTTTAACGTTCCTTCCAACATAAAACATTCTGTGATTCTATGATCTTCAACATATCAACACTTAGAGCACATCCAGAAAAAATGAATCAACAGGAGGGAAATGTGGGTGCAGGAGAGGAGGAAATGACTGACAAATGCAGGCAGATGACAAATAAGTGCCCTTCAACCCAACAAAATAACTCATTCTTCCTGAAAGTAACCCTGTGTGCCACAACCTTTTCTATAAATTTCCTTGCTCTCGTTCTCTAAAAAAAGGAAAGATTTATCCCAAGCTCTCAATTTTAATTCACCCACAACTATCTAGCCCTGTAATAATACAGTACCACTATTGTTAGCAACAGTTCTTTAACTTTGTCTTAAGATTTTTCAAGGCCTCAGGACAGAGCTTTGTCTTTTTTGCCACCTGAACTTTTCTTGGCTTGCTTGCAGCTTTACTTTAAATTGGTTTAACTGACACAGCAATTTAATTGGCCAAGTTGCCCATGGCAGATTTGTTTTACTTAGGTTTGTCTTTATGTGGTACAGCTATAGTTTTAGAGAAAGAGAACTACCAAGCAAATAGTTCATCTGGAATTAGATATTTATGGCTCTAACACAGGGATGTGGTATAGAGTTTATACAAGCCTGGAAAAACATCAGAGACTTTCAGAGAGGGAGACACAGTACATGGCATACAGGATTACAGTCAGGGGGTGATAAGACATGGGGACTGTCTTATCACTGGCACTGGAGACTTCATCACCATAAATAACTCATTCAGGGTCAATTAAAGGAAATACTGGACAAACACAAGTTTATAAAAAACAAAGGAACAATATCTAACATACAAAAAGAACATCAAATATAAACTACTTGAATGCAACCAGGAGCTGCAGGCTAATGAAGAATGAGCAAAGACATAAAAGTGCGTTAGAAAACATAAAAACATCACAAGTGGACTCCAAGGGGACTGAGAAGAAACCATCAACATAAACTTCATATTCCTACCAACAAACCATTCCAGATGCTAATGATTTGTCATAAAATATAGCACTACTCAGCACCACAACCAGACTGAAACCACCAAGCCTAGGGCCCATGGAAGAGTGAGCACAACACCAGGAAAAAGGGTATAAACTAAAAAGTGTAAGCATAACTATTAGAACTGATTATTTTTTACAGAACAGTTACATCCAGTCTAATAATGATTGGACTTTTACGATTTCAGTTATACTAGCAATGCCTTTACTTACATTCATCATATGCTTGCTTCTGGCCATTACACAAGATTTGGAGCATAATAACCCTGACATTAAATACTGCCCTCCAGTCCCTTCCTTTGGGAGGAAACAGGTATTAGGAATCCACATCATCTACTGCAGAGGCCCATTGAGGCTAAAGGATTGAGCCTACCAAATTGGTGGAGAGGGTCATCTGACGTACCTTTACTGTTATAAGAAGAAGATTTAAGACAGGCTAGATTAGTCACATTAATTATTTCAACATTAGTACTTAGTTACAAATGGCTTTTGCCTTTTATGATTATGATATATCCCTTCACACACAGAATCCTGACCAGAAAGGACTAATAGAACATCTCTGTACAAAGAAAAGCAAGGTATCCATCTCATTTTCCCACCCCTGATGGAGGTAGTTTTTCCAAGCCCCCACAAGGATTGAGACGAGGTTCATCAGCCCCAAGGACCACAGTAACAGGGAGAGAAGTCTCATTTCATTGCCTCTACTCTGAAGTTACCGGGATTTCTATACATTCAGCATGGGATTAGAAACTAATAAAGACAGAAACCATCTTTATGATTAGGGGTATTGACTGTGCTTGTCTAAATTGCCTTGCTACAAATTCAAAATAGCCCATTATAGGGTCTCTGTGGAAATTATTGTGCAAGTTAAAATACAGATAATTCATTTCTGTATATTGCCATTATGTATACTTTCATTTGGGCAGGCAGAGAGAATTTTAAATTCAGGGCAGAATACATTTTTAAAAAATATTCTCTTCTTCCTCTAAAGAACCAGCCCCAAAGCCTATTGCTTATACAGATATTACAGTGCTGTAAAAATTAACAGAAATAATGGTGTTCCTATTTAATTAAAGCTTTTCATATTTCTAAATTCTGTCCCTCCTTCACTGCCATAAATAAAACAGTTACTATGGCACAATCTGAAACCAAACAGCTCTTGCTCTAGGCCAAGGAGAACGGCCTACCTCACCTAGAGTAGCAGCTTGTCTTTCAAAGCTGAGTGAAAATAGAGGGAGTTTCACTTCTAAGCTTTGAATTCCCCTGTGAAAACCTGAATAGAAATACATGAAATGCATATCATCCACTGGTGGCTGGGAAAGATGCAAAGGGATTTTTCTAGGCCTGTAGGTTATTAAGACAACCCACTCATAAAAACTTCTATCAGTAGGTGAGTCACTAAATCTCAACTAGGAGACGAAGATCCATTTTAGGGAAGTAACTGTGACCTCAAGAGGCTCTTTCTCACTTTGCAGCACAGATGAACTGGGAATTGGAAGAAACAGTACTACCACCTTCAGCAGAAAAACCTCCAAGCAGTGCACAAACATGACTGGATGAAGTCCCACAGTGCAATCATTAGGTGCAATTCACCTGCTCTGGCACACTGGAAAATCACACACAAGAGTCACATGCCCTGCTGAGGGCTCAAAACAAGCCAGAAAGGGCTCTGAGAACTGACCCAGGAACTACAGGCTCCTGCTCCAGCCACTGCAACACCAGCGACAAAGAAGGATGAAAGTTTCAGAGTTACCCTGGGGACACAAATATAGCAGCAGGGCACTTTTCCTGCTAGTATGAGCACGTAGGCATGTGTGTAATCACCACACACAGAACCCCTCTACCTTTCAGTCAGGACTTTTCACCTGGAAAAGCTTCAATATGTGCAAATAAGCTCAAAGCATCCATCCATCTACAGTGCAAGCCACTTCCTCAGGCTTGTGACTGAAGGTATTCCTCTTTCAGGAAAAAGACTTCCAGTGTCTGTCAGACAATAATTAATGCACAAAAATGATATCTTTCTCTTTTTTTTTTAAATGAGTTTTAATAATAACTGTTCAACTTTTAAAAATTACATTTTAAGTCAAACTTTTTTTTTTAACAAACTCTTAGAGATCGGGAATTTAACAACATATAGTATTTCTTCATTTAAGAAGGAACAGCCTATAGATAGAATTCATCCTGCAGCACTGTGTATTCAAGACTTCAAGTTCATAAAACTACAAACAGAATAATTTCTTCAATAGTGGAAAACCATAAATGACATGGAACATTAGACTCTTGTATGCTACTACACCAGTCCCTTAAAAGTGAGGAATGTGGTTTTGATGTCTTCAGAGCAATTCATGGGCTACACTGTCTCAAATTTTCACTCTGAAAGAAATATGCAGTTTAAAAGAATTTAGGACTGGGAAAGCTGATACACATGCTGAGCGATTCCATAAAAAATATGGCCTACTAAGAGAATAGTGATGACTTAGGGAAGGTAGAACTGACTTCTTGAAGGACGTCCACTTGGTACTCTGTCACACGTCAGCTGCATCATATCAATATCTGCTTCTATACAGCTCCATGATTCATATGAATAATGTCCAAGAAGACTTTCTCCCACTTCATGATGGGTTTTTCCTGCTAGTGATGCTTTTAGATTATGTTTCAGGACCTTATCCAATAGCATACAGGTTTTTCCTCAAGTGGAAGACAATCAGGGACACAAATATACAAGCCGGTCTTCATATCCACATTCTTTATTGCACAAATATTGAGTTTTCCTGGATGTCAAAAAGTGCCACAGTGCAAGTGATGCAGCTGTAGTGGTTGATAATGGTTCTAGGGTGCAGGCTGATGGCTCAAGTTGAACTCTGAAAAATATCAGAGTAGAAGAACTTGTCAAAGAATGAATATGGTAAGGTCATTCAAAATTATGCATAGTATTTTATTATCTTATGTAAATAAGACTATTCATCAGGAATTCAACGCACTAAAAATACTAAATAGGAACTTTGTTAAACCTATACACACTCTGTACTTATTCCTGGCCATTAAACTTCACAAGGTACTGAGACAATCTCGTCCAGTGCTGTCACGACCTTCTCTTATCCTATTCGCTGCAATAGGATTTAAGAGAGCATTTAGTCATTCCTTTTTTTGAACACTTGTCTTGACTTAGGCAGCCAAAGAACATTAAATGTTTCCTAATTATTCTTCCTTTTTTGCCTTTCTTTAATATGAGTTGGAAACATCACACCCAGATTCTTACATCACACCTTCCCAAAAAAACCCACCATCTACATGAACTTGGGAAGGCTGTCCTTGGAAAAAAAAAGTAAAATTATGTGATACTTTGTAACAGCCCAATTTGGAATAAAACTATGGCAGTGCAAATGAGAAAAAGTGGGAACATAGTAATCCTTCATGAAAAATGAAGGGGTAAAAGTCTGAGTTTGCTTCAAAGATGGCATTGTAAATTACTGGACCAGTAATCCCTCCTTACTGGCCACATCCAAAAACACTCAATCAAAATAGAAAACTTGACCATGCAAAACAGTTTCATATTTAAATAGATGAATAATGTTCATTTTCATTAAATGAAAACTTCTGCCATTTTAAACTATCTCTTATGAGAAGCAGATCCTTCTCCCTCCTGTTTAAACCTCCAGGAATCATTTGGAAAGCCATATAAAATTTTCTGCATATTCTCCTCTAACCAGTAGACCTTGAATTCAGTGGCATCAGCAGAACAGAGAGAACACCCTTACTTTTTGTTGCTGATTGTGAAAATTCTTCCCATTTAGAATATTCATTTCTCACCCTCACTTAAAGAGCAAGGTTCTTAGAGTTACTGCCAAGCCCATGGCCCTGAGAAAGCTAATACAGCAACCTCAGGAATGGGAATGAGCCCTGGGAAGCTCCCACAAGGCTGTGAGAGAAAAGGATGGCAGCCATCACTTTCTCCCCCCTTCTACTTGCACCTCCTTTAATGGTGGAGGATTACAATCTCATCTTTTCTCTGTCTCCTAAACAAAGTTTGGTTTTACATGTCAGCCAATTGAGGTATCTGCATGGCACTCATGCCATGAGAAAAGGGTATTTCTGCCCTAAGAAAGGCAAATAAATCAATAGAGGAGGGAACACATATTGTCTCTCTCAGCTTTTAAGATTTTAAGCACCCTGCTCTGAGTGTATTTGACCCAAGACGAATGAAACTTCTGTGCAAAGCAATTTTGCACACCTGTAGCCATCCCATCCTACACACTTTGTGGAACCTGACAAATGTTTGAAAGGTGGAGAAGACTGGGAGACACCAACACAGCTGCCTTTTGGAAAAGCCATCAAACAAACCTGCCGGAAAACACCCTTTTTTTTCTAGGACTACAGCCACATGCACAACATATACAACCATCTTACTCCAGAGCAACTCTCCTAAGCAGAGCTTCCCACAAAACCAGGAGAACAACCAGAGACCTCTGTTGCTCCTGCAGGATATGCAGAGAATATTATTTGCCAAATTAACAAAAGGAGTTTTACAATAACATCATTAACACTCTGTTACTGACAAATTGATCAGCATTGAGCGCTCTCAGGAATGCCATTGACATAATCAATGTCAATGATCAAATAACCCAAGACAGCACCACAAATAAAATACCTAAGCTGCCAAATTCACACCACAGTACCTTACAGAGGAAAGTATAACAAATGTAAGCCTGGGTATTAAATGAAGCTTTTCACCCCGAAGAGTTTATCATTCCACTAAGAATGCCAAGAATTGAGTTAAAGGTATGAAAGGTAATCAAAAAGATGAGAAAAAGCAAGATTTTTGTTCTTAATCAAATTACACCGAATAACAAGTATTCTTGAGCAACTGCTCAGGATCAAGCACTAGCAACTAGCAGAAAAGTAGGGTTTTTTTCAAGCGACCTTTTTTTGCATTTCTTTCACACGGTAGTAGGGTGCCTAAAACACTCCACCTCATTTGCTTCTATCTCTGTGTTTCTCATTATCCAGCTGTTCTCACCTTATGACACAAATGTACATTCTCCGTACTCTAAGAAGCCAGAACAAATTTACTACTAATCTTGTTTTGCCACAAAATATATCAGACAGTAAGTGGATCAAGTTTCCATATTCTACTGATGTCTCTCAGCATCGATTAACAGGAAAAGATTTGAAACAGCAGAACACTTAATAAAACAATTTCATCTTTGGTTTCTCTGCATGATTTGCCCAATTATTGCCAGTTTGGATTCAGTGGTGTGGACATAAAACCACTAAAAATTACAAATCAGTCACTAGAATGCCACCATAAGGCAGTGTCTTTGATCAGTGATCATAAGATCATGACTTTTCTAAAGGCACCTATGACAGTTTTGTCAATCAACCCTGAAGAATTACATCCCACTTTCTCTCTCCACCTCAATGAAACAGCAAGTTTTAAATTTAGCTTGTAAACCCTAGCACTGTTCCAGTAAGTGCTCAAGAAGTGTAGCAAGATGCTGCATCAATAAGCAAATAATAAGAGACAAAATGAAAGAATATTGTTTCCTGGAGCAGATTTTTCTAATTCTATAAAGATTAATATTTCACAGATGTCACCTAAGTGTGATGTACCACTCCTCTTGGAGAGCTGCATCTGAATTCCTGAAAACACTAATTTTCTCATTTTGCATGGAGAAAGGGGAAAAGGAGATCCAGAGTCGACAGCTCCTACTGAATAAATATAGAATAAAACCACCTAGGAGGTGGATTTTAAAACAAAAACTTAAGGGAAAAGTATAGTGTGAAATTTCTATCAGCAAACACCAAAAGAAAGAAAAAGCAAGGGATACTATAGGAAGGAAATAACCACAAGGCTTTATTGTGTGCATAGTCTGGATGATGAGAAACACTGAAAGAGTGATGCTCAGATATGTGGTACAGCCAATCACAAAATAATCTCATAGCTGTTTGTACTGAATTGTTACTGCAACCTGCTTAGAACAGCCCAAAAAAAAAGGGACACTGCAGAGCACAAACTAATAAGGGACCAAGGCAAAAAATGGATTTCCAAGCTGCTTCCACAAGGGGAGAAGGAAAACATTAAAAGTTGCAAGAGTGAGAGAGGAATGTAAAAAAATGTAAGACATGAAATTTCTGACTTGTGAGGAGACTTCAAATGCAATGATGATACCATGGCAACACCCTCTGACCCATGCATGTATCGATAACCACTGCTCCAAAAAGTACAGGTAAACAATTTAGCCTAATCATGGAGTGAAGAATAACGCAGAGCTCAAGGGAGTGAAAAAAATATAACTTTTTTTTATAATATTATATATATTCTCATTGTATTACTCTGCATTATTCACTAAAGTAAAATATATTTTATTAATCCCTGCCAAATTGGTAACTGTAACAAATGGGAGCCAACAGACATTTGACATCAATTATTCTTCATAAGTCATAAATAATGAAAGAGAAACAGGGATTCTTCCTGGGGAAAGCTACTAATGGGTTATATCTAAAAGAGTGGGAACAGTGAAAGAAGGTTACACACATCCACTTTGAGTTTCTGTTTCCTGTTAGAACTAAGAAAATATTTAAGCTGCACTCACTGAACATAATTACAGATGCTTTCAAAGATCTTTAAATATTTAACTACCTAATCTTCACAATATCTCTATTAACTAGATGTTTCTTTGTACCCCCAGTTTACACAAGAGAAACATCTTTTATAGCTTATTTTTAAAAGTGGTTTTGTTTCTTTTATGAAACGTTGGAAACTGAAAAAAAACCCCACCGTATAAAGGCCTCTGCAGGTGCAGCTTTGTAGATGCAGACACAAATGAGAAGTTTTCTGCTCTTTGATTACTGCTGCCAGTCAAGCCAATATTCACCAGAGGCTTTCAAAATGTGGAGGCTATTAAGTAAAATGACAAGACCATATCTGCAAATTTCAGCAGAGGCTCCTTCAAAGTTCAGCATGGAGAAGAAGGACCCTGCTCACAACTGCACACCTGGCTGCGCCAGGAGCAGACTTCGCACATTCTCAGCACTTCAGCTACAGCTGTATCTATTGATGCATGCTGCTTTTCTGAGCCAAATTTCCAAGGCAGAGAGAAAGAAAGGAAGGCAACAGGCATATTTTAAACTTGACATTTCAGCAGACCAAATCTATAGAATAATTGGAAAGACTGGCAACAAGCATATAATATTTATTCATACATTTAGACCAAAGTACTGCCAGTTGATCTAGCACTACACTGAGAAGCAAAAATAATATAGAAACAGTACAGCTAGATGAATGAACTCATATGTTCCTAAGGTATACTGATATTTTTTAATAGAAGAGCTGAAAGATGTCACCTGTACCTTAATTAAAATTTTAGAAGTTCCCAAAGGAAGAGCAGCTACCAGAGAGTGAGAGAGAACAAAAGGAGAAAATGGGGTTTCTGCTTACTCTCATTGCATATTCTGCATGGACATCTGATAAAAGAAGCTGAATCTTAAAACAGATAACAGATAATCACATTTGTTTTAATTAAAAATAAAGAAATAAACAAACCAGATCCAGAAAAAAAAAAATCTAACATTATTGTTTCATTTTAAGGCACTCCCTAGGACAGGACTATTGGGTGACACAGAAACACAGAGCATACACATCACACATGCACAAGAGCCCCCATTCTACTGAAATAATACCTCTAAAAGTGCAGTATGGTGCAGACCTTGTAGCAATGGAAACAGTTATATTGATTTTACTGAGCTGTGGACAGGGAAGGCTCAGCATGACTTTGAAACTTAGAATAAAAATCAGTCAACTGCAAAGAAGCAAAAGTCAGGCAGTAGTACTCATGTAATAATAATACCCACAGAATAAAGTAATACATGGTGATTAAGAGTATGGGAATGAGACTTTATAGGATGACAGGTGATGCTGCATAAATGCTAGTGCAAGTCATTTAATACATACAAAATTGCAATTCTGCAAGTATTTAACAACAACAAAAATGCAGGAGAGGAAATATTTGCCAGAGTTGTTAACAGCACTGCTGTTACAGAGGAAAAGATAAAACAAAGCCTGGCTAAATGCTTCCTTCACAAAACAGACAGGAAATTTAATTTTAAAAATGGTACAGTGGATGAAACCACAGGGTAAGTTTGCCCAGGATCACTGTTCCAACATCTCTACCAGAAGGCTGTAAAAGAGGGCTTAGTCTGCTTAGGAAAGCATTTTGATGTGTCACCCACTTTTAGGCAAAGAGAATTATTATGTCCTCAGTCTTCCTTCCCTACCCGGACTGCTGACTCATTGTACAGTGCTACAGAATCAGTACAGTTGAGTGACAGACTTTATTATGTCAAAGTTCCCAGTGACTTGTCCTAGAAGTAGCACTTTTCATCTACTTCATGCTCACCTGACCTAATCAGATAACATCCAGCATTTTTGCCCTTAAAACTTAGAGTAAGAATCTTGACTGGCTGACTAATTTGAAAATTTGAATTCAGAGCTGGTTTTCTTTGTTAGTGTCATTAAGCAGACAAATCATAGCCACGAACCAAAAAAAGCTGGCCTGCTTTGTACTGATGCAAATGTTGACTTGAGTTACGAGGTTGAACGGGGCCTGATATCTGCTTGGAACAAAGTGGAAGACCCTGCAATATTTGCTATTATATGTACAGGCATGGAATTATATGTTTGAAGAGATTTATGACCATTGCTACACCAGGAATCCTTGGGCGAGATTTTTGAAGGCACATAAATAAACCAGCAATGTGGCTAGTGGGATTTACAAAAGCATATGCAAACTCTAAGAATTCAAATTCCACCCAAAGTCAGTGTGTGTAAAAATATTTTAAAGATTCTAGGAGGTGCCCTCCTGCAGATACAAGTGCCTAAATACCTTTGTCATCTCCACTAAAGCCCCATGAGGCTGCTGTGAGACCACACATACCACACCATGATTTCTTGTAAGGCAAAAACACCTGGAAGCTGTAAATATATAAGATGTCAAATCTTTGGTCCACAAATCCACCCCAGTTAAGCTGAAATTAGTGGCACCTAGGGACCTCTGTATTTTTTGTACATCTGGCCTAAAAATTTCATGCCAAAGTTCTTTGTCATAACCAAGTTTAACAAAGTTTTTAGTTTCAGATGTGTGTGAAGGTAGGTTAGTTAATAACTGTAGATCCTGTGTCTGGTGTAGGGATCCTGTGTGGAATCCAGCCTGAACAAAGTTCAGCAGAGACACACCATAACTGCTTCCAGATGCTCATGGAGTGGTGAGATGGTTTCTACACACTGGAGTAGAGAACACTGCCTGAAGGGATACAGGGCAATCAGAGATGACACTTTTCAGATGAGAGACAGAATGGAAAGAGTGATCTATTGGCCCAGAGTGAACTTCACAAAGGACTCGGGCCTCTGCCTCACCCAAGTAACTGAAACTTTTCCAGCATATTTAATCTGAGATTTTTATCCTTTGCTTTCTAAGGGCTTTCAGCAAGGCAAGCTAACGGGATTATGACAATTTCTGAATTTGCTCAAGCCTCATCATTGCTGATAGCTTATTTCAGAGTGCAGTTTCATAAGCAGCCAGTCTTCCCTGTAGTGCAACCATCTTTTCTGAACCTTTCTAGGGGCAATTAGCATCTTGGGAGTATAAAAGGACAGATTACTTCTAATGTGAATCTGATGTAAAAGCAGGGCCTTTCAGGAGATATAGAAATAACAAATGATTACAGAATGCTCCAAGAAGCAATGGGAGATGTCTACTGCTAGCAGTCACTCTACTTCATGAAAGGCTGACTCAGAAAGAATAAAGGATTATCCCAGATGTAAAATGACACTGCTCAAAATAATTTTTACTGAACTTGTGTTTGGTTAACTTGATTACAGCTTTGAAAACTGTTGACTTAACATAGTTTCTCCAGTTTAAAAGGGTCAGGGTCAAAGCCATATGCTCTGATAAGGGTGAGATATGAAAAACACTCTCTATGACGTGGGACAGAAGCACAAATCTGTCTAATGCAAATGGAAGACAAGCAGTGATGATCAGCTGGCAAAGAGCTCTGTCTTAGGACATACAAGATAGAAAGTGTGCAAAAGTCAACATATGCCAAATAGAACCATCTTTCTTCCACTAACAGGCTTTAATTATTGAATACAATGGAAAACTGTAGCAATGCAAGGCACTACTGCGTGGTAGTTATGGGAAGTGCTGACATTTTAAATAGCGGCTAGTAGTGTTCTCAGTTGCTTTTAGGAGAAACTAAACAGATGAATTAAATTTTCCCACATGCAAATTTCATCAGGGAGATTCAACATCTCTTGAGGAAGATGCAGGCACGAGCTTTGTCGCATTTTGTTCCAGTCTGTGGGTGCATGCACTGCGTGGCACAGGGACAACGTGAGCACAATATATTACTGAAGGACATTTGAGGAGTGGGAACGTAGCCACTTTGACTTACAGCATACAGAGGGATACATTCAGAATTATAAGTACAAGACTAATAGGTTCACTGAAGATAGGGATGGCTGAAGGGAAGAAAAAGCAATCACAGAAAGCAAAATCCAATAGCAGAGCAAAAGCCTAGTAACTGGTTTGAAAGGAGCTTTGCATCTCTGTGGAGCATGATATGCGAGTGGAATATCTTCAATCAGAAAGCGCTTAAAGATAATTAAAGCATTTTCACACTTTTAATGTCCTCTAAATGACTGAAAATGTCAAGGTTGCACCCATTTAAAGCATCCATAACACACGCAGATGCAAAATAAAAAGAAATTATCAAATTCCCCGATTCTGCCAAATGTTGAATATTTGGTGAGAAGAGCACAGTGCCTACCACAGGAGCAGATCACATCAGTATGAACTGATACAAGGTCAGGCTGCAGAGTTATCTAAGCTGAGTAATTCTGCACTCAGGGAAGTTGATCCACATTTATATCACCATAAGAGGAAAAAGTAATTTGTTCTTCTATCTCCAGTTACAACCAGATAGTGAAAACATCAGCTCAAAGACACTTGCACTGAAAGAATATATCCACAGGCTACACAGGCACAGAGGTGAAACGTGACACCTGTCTTTGTATCAACATTTAGAGCTGACTTTGAGGTTACTCTCACAGATGCCTCAACAGATGAGCAGTTACTCAAAACTCACTGAGGTTACACCTAACCAAAGGTCAGGATGGGCCCTCAAAGAAAGCAGGGACAGGGAGTTGAGAGACTATAGCTGGCTGACTTTTCCTGATAGAAGTAGATCACATATCCCAGAGACTGAACGGCAAAGAGGCAGATAGGGTTGGACATTTCTGTCCATGAAAAGTCAGCAGAAACCCAAGGTGTGAGCTTAGCGGGAACTCAGGTTCAAATGAAGTTATCAGGATCATCACAAAAATGTAGGATAAAGGGAAGGGTCCAGTATGGGTCAGTCCTCAGGAAGTACTGTTTGCCTCACCAGCAATACTGAGAGATCCCTCAGCAATTCTTCATGGCACCCTCTGCACAAGCCAAACTTGGTGTTTAACTGTCCCCTGTCTCAGGTAACAACACAGGCAAAGCAAACCCCTGAAATCTGGCCATCAGTGCTAACAGCTGTCTTGAAAGCTGTGAGGAAACATCATTTTTACTATGATTCACAGAATTATAGAATCATTTAGGTTGGAAAATACCTCTAAGATCATCAATTTCAACTGCTAATCAAAAAGGCAAACAAAAACACTTGTAAGAATGTGTCTGTGTCATTAAAAAAGTACATCAACATTTTGCCATCTGATTGAAATAAGAACAGAGTATATTTTAGATTTTTGTCCTGTTTCAAATTGCTTCATTTTCTCTTTCATTTCCTCTCATATTAAACCACACCAAGTTGTCAAGAGTCCTGACTGCTTTCTCTTCCCTTACCTCTCCTGAACAATGTACTGAATGCTACAAATGAAACAGCTTCACCCTTTTTATGCTTTCACATTTAATATCTTGAATAAAATTGAATGTTTTCACAATTTTTACACATAGCATTTTTTTTTATGAATACCACAAAAAAAAGTTAGCATTTCTGAAATTAGATGGTTTTGACTGGTTAGGGGTTTTTATATCACCTCATGCCTAAGATACAACTCTGAATTCCAAGTTCAGAGCCCTGTTACTATAGCACCCTTCCCTAAACCCACTCCTTACAGTTCCTGCAGCACAAGTTCATACTTGCTCTCTTCAGACATGGCTTTCTCCAAAAATTGACCTTCTCACAGACAAGTCTCCAAAAGTCTCCAAAAGTGTTTCTAGAGATAAAATATCTAGAGATAAAATATCTAGAGGTAAAATATTCTTACTTGCAGGCAACCACCACAACACTGCCTGTGGGAGACAGGTATCATGATCCCTGTTTCACAATTAGGGAAACTGAGGCACGCACGTCAATGATTTGGCAGTCTGAAAGCTTGTGGGATAATCCAGTCTGACACACAGGGACAGGTAGAAGCAAGAACCTACAAATTTACTGCAGGCATCCAATTCTGTCTGATATGAATTAATATAAGTGTAAGAGACAGCCTGGTTCATTCTCATGGCTGTGAATGTTCCGGCTACTCAGTAAAGACAGTGACAAACGGTAGCAGTGACTTGGAGGAGTCTTGTGAGGAGGCAACATTCAATTTTTTTTTGCGGTTGCAAACAACCTGTGTTACACTGGGGAAAATCCTGTGCATCTTCTGAATGCATTTTACCCATCACAAAAAGTAACAACTCTGAAATGATGTATTAAAAAGCAAGTGAGAGTGTAAGCCAGAATGATTTACACAAAGAACTCCATCACAAGAAAATGCAGAACTTGGGCTTTCACTTCTCTTGTGCCTAACTAGGATGGATTTTTCTCTGAAGAGCTGGATATAAGGATTTGTAGCAGAAATAACAATGTATAAAATACAGTCTGGTTCATTTCTGTCTCTACCCTACTGTTAAGGGAGGGACAACCTATACTCCTACTCTCCCATTCCTTTTTTATTTTGTCATTGACCTTCACTATTTGTTCAAAGCTTCTAGACATCCAGCAGCTCAGTCAAATAGGAGCTGCAATGACCCAAAGACCTTCTCGGGAGGTCTCATGGTATTCCCAGGAGACAGTTCTCATTCAGATCCTTTGAGAAAGGAAATGGGCATTTCTGAAACTCAGCCTGTTTCTGGCAATATCCAAAGCAGATTATCAAACATGTCAAGCTACAAAGACCCCCAAAATACCTTATCCATCACAATATTTGTGCATTTTTAAATAAATATTTTCACTGAGAAAGAAGTCCTCCCAAACCAAGGAGTTTACTGGTCTTGTATCACTGGTTTTGCCAGCATCTGCAGTTAGAGAAGTGGGTATATACAATATCTCTGGAATGCTATTAAATGCCAAGGAAATCACATAATAGTATCCAAGGTGTGCTCAGTAGTTTTCCTATCCTAGTTCTCCATTACATTGAGCTGAGCTGCAAGAACGGAATCCCTAATGTGTCTCCCATGTTAAAAGAAAGAAGGGAAGATAAGAGGGGTGTCTCGGCAGGGGGGAAATACAGTATTGCCATTTGAAACAGTCAGTGTGGAACAATTGTAATGAAAATTCTGAAAATCTTTGAAAACTCAATAAATCGGAATATGTATTATTGGCCCACCTTTCAAATGGGACTCAGCCCCTGAAAGGAAACACGTCTGCAGTGTAGTGTTCAACCTCTAAAAAAGAGGTTATTTCTTCCCACTGATAATAAAAGAACCCTCAGACAGCCACCTCAGAGTAGGTCACAGTGGACCCTCTAAAATCTGGATCACTGAAGCTTACCCTGCCATTATAACTTCAAAATACACCAGTTATCAATAAAACTCGTAATGTGATGGTCTGATACTATTCTCCTTCACTATGCATCATTATTCCACCATACCCAAAAGCAGTTAGACCACTTACACACACATATATACAGAATCTCTCTTCCCTCTCAGTCTTTACTTTGCAATACTGTGCTTCCTTTCATATAAAAGTAAGAAAAAATATGAAAAAGGACAAACCATCTAGTTTGAGATGCTATATATACAATCATTATCATGGCCTCCTTTCACTTATGCATATCCTTTTCTCCTCCTCTTCTCATGGACATTTTTCTTCAAAGTTTCAATCATATCACTTTTCTCTCATTTTTTTTCTGTGTCTTCCCCCCTGCCCCGCCCCCCCCCCCCCCCCCCTTTGGGCCATGTTTTCTTCTGCTCAGTGGGTTGCTTTTGAATTCAGTTTCCTCAGGCCACTGCCTTTACCTTTTTGCCCTGTTTTCCTCTAAGTTCTTCCTCTGCCCTTCCTTCTGTGATTTCCCAGTACCCTTCATTAAGACTCAGAATATTTCTCCAGGAATCTCTCCCAGTCTTATTTCTGCCTTTTGCTGTTACATAGGAAAAGAAACCTTGTAAGGCTTCCTTTTCCCAAAACTATGATGGTATCTAAACTATTTAATTACCAGCCCAACTGGTCTCAGTGATCTGCATATCCCTGCACCATTTAGATGTTTATACTAAGCACAATCAACATAGATTTGCAGAATGGTTTGGGTTGGAAGGGAATTTCAAGATGATCCAGTTCCAGCCCCCCCTGCCACAGGCAGCGACACCTTCCATGAGCCCAGGCTGCTCAAATATAAAATATTTACTTACATGGACAGACACACTGAATCAGAGAGAAAGTAAAATTCATTAAGTCAAAGAGCTCCTGAATAGCCAGAGTACTGCAGGAGAATAATGCTTGGTCTAAGACATTAAGACCCCTCATTTTAGCTAAACATCTGAAATATATTGAATTAGTATGAGGAGAAAAGAAGTACATATGTTGAGGGTAAAGATTAAGCCCATTCAGATCCTTTAAGGGACTTGCTAAAGATCAGCTAATGCTTTCTGCCAGGAATAGGCTCCCTCTGATGCATGTAAACCTGAAATGTGAGACATGCACAGATAAAAGAATTCCTCAGAAGGTGTCCATCAGGAAAGCATTTAGAGCCACTCTGAAAGATAAAGGCAGACAGAGACCTCTCTGATTTAATCTAGGTGTAGGAAGACAAAGTCTGGTTATCATTTCTTCACTTCTGTTTGTAAAAGACATTTCTATACAGTTCATTTGGTCTTAAGTAACCAGTTTTATTTTCACATTATCCAAGTGCATTCTCTCCCAAGTGTATAGCCTGAGGCACTGGGACATCTTCAGTGCTATAGGAAAAAAACAAGTATCTTAAAATTATATCATAAGCAGGAAGGCTCTTTGACATGTAAAAAGGCAATAATAGAGCACAGCTCAAACAGCTGTGCTCTGTTATTGTCTTATATGAACTTTGTAATACTGTCCCTATAGACTCTGCATCACAAGCCTCCTCATGCATCTCAATCCTACTTTAAGACTCTTTCCAAACTCCCATGGCTTTCCAGCAAAGCCTGGATGAGCTACTGAAGTCTTCATGTCACTCTTCCCACTGCACACAGATGACTTTTCTTGATTTCCCAGAATGTGACCTTTTCTTGCATAGGCTAAATCCTATACAAAGAGCAGCAAAGCCCCTCCACAAGGACAGTCAGCTACATTCAGAAATACAGAAGAGTATGAGGAGTGCCCAGCTGTGTGCTTGATTCACACTCATCTCTATCAACCCACTTTGAGCAGAAATTCAGCAGGGAAACCAGTAAAGACAGAGATGGAGGTACATCCAGAAAATGCCAGCCTTACACTCCAGAAAAGAATTTAAGAAACAGATGCTGAGTAAGTGGATAAGAGACTTGTGGATAAATGTGAGCACAGATATCTCAAGGATCACAGCTTCCTGGCTATAGAGAATCTTGTGAGAAGTCAAGAAGAGACCAGGGAAGACTGTGCCACCCTTTTTGGCCTCTACGGAAAACATTTAGATGTCCCATACCTTCAGCTATTCAGATCCAAATGAGATCAAACTTTACACCTTCAGTGTTGATGGCAGCAAGTTTAAGATAACAGAATCATTGATTTCTCAAGAATACATGTTTTTCATTGGATAAAAAGCAGTTGTTTCATCTTAAGTGGAAGATAAGGCTCAGTAGTTATTAAACTTGCAGTAAGAAATACAGAAAAGGACACAGCACCGAGAGAGGAAAATAATTTCTTCAGGTATAATGAGCATTAAATTAGAAGTTTAATGATCCAGTGTAGTAATTCTCTGGATTTAAGAAAGGCATGTGGCATCCAGCTGGCCAAGAGCAATTTTGACTATGTGCCACCACAAATGTAGACTCATTTAAAGTCTGTGAAACCAGACCAAAACACAAACACCAATTTCACACCAGTCAAGTGCAAAACACTTATTTGATTTCAGGTCCTTGACTTGATCTTTTGCAGGTTGCAGCTGACAATCAGATGCCTTTCCAGTTGTCAAAAAGTGCCTTTATTCCCTGCTCAATCTGGTCCTGAGTCAGTGACCACTGAGAGGCTGAAACTTCATCCAATTTCTGAAATTCTGCTGTAACTGAGATTGCTGTAAATGAACTGTAACTGAGATTTAGTAACTGGGAAAGGCCTTTTACCTCAAAAGAGAAGGAAAATGCACGTGCCAAACAAAAACTGCCATTTGATTAAATCAATAAAAATACTGCAGAAGAAACTTCCAGATTGGTGAATATATGGAGACCACTAAAACACAGATTAAATCTGCATTTCTTTGCTTTTTCTGTGTGGATTTTTAACAGATTCCTAATCTTGGAAAATAAAATGTGGATGCAAATTTCTCATGGTGTGTGTTCTGTCTGCTCCTATTGAGAACACAAAGTAATTTTAAAGGATACCTTTTTTGTTGCTCATAATGCATTGCCACATGAGAGGACTGCTACCCCCTCAAGAGGCAAATATCCCTATTAATCTTCTCAGACTGTAACTTTCAATTTGTCCTCTTCACTTTCAGAGAGCTGAAAAAGAAAAGAAAGGTATATCAATTCTTGTACTTCACAATAGCCTTCACAAAGCTGTCTTACACTGTACTACAGCCTCTCCTTCATTTAATAAATTCATGAAAATTGGTAGACACAAACGTTGTGCTTCAGTATAATTACAAAAAAAAAACAAAAAGAAAGAAGCTGTAACACGGTTTCTTATGAAAATATTGTGCAACTTAGTAAAAGAATATACTTACCATGAGCTTAAGTTTGTAGATGGAGAAATGTCTTTGATCCCTGAGACATGGGCCAGGTGGATGGCACTGGCTAATCTTCTGGGCATCCGAGGACATCACAAGCAAGAGTCACTGGCAATGAAGCACGGGAGGTGGTTCCATGTCTGGTTGCTTTCTTTTTGAAGCTGTCTTGAAAATGGAGAGAATCCTTTTGCTTTTTTATCACCATCTTGCAAAAGGCACAGATGCAACTTTTGGCATGATTTCCCTTTCAGGTTATTGTTCCGTTAATGTAAGTATGAATTTTGGATGTATTTTCTTTCTCCTCTCCTGTCTTTTAGGTTTACTTAATCTAACTAATCCCCAGAAGCAGACAACAGGAGTGAAAGGAAGAGCAGTACTGCCTCTTATTTTCCAGGATTTTTCTATTCTGCTTTTCTGTGTTCATTTCTCCAGGTTTCTCCGTGAAACCAGTTTTTCAGCTAAAGACAGGGTGTTTAAAACCAGAGAAAATTAGATGACATATTTCCAAATGGTATATTGAGTGTTAGAACCAACTAAGCCCAGAGAAATTTTTTCCCATCTCATCTGATAGGTCTGAGTTTACCAAATGTAATGTATTGAGTACTGATGTACAGGGGAAGTAAAAAAAAAAAAAAGGCAATCAAACAAATATTATGCATAAAAAGCATCCATAGCTGTACAGATGTGATTGTTGTTACCAAGCTTCTACAGAATTAACCACTTGCTCCCTACACGGCAAGCACAGCATCATAATTAGGGTTTCCCTAATAAATCCAGTTTGGGGAAGAACCTCTTTCAATGAACACACTCACTCACCCCCAGCTCCCACCCAGGCAGCACAGCAGAGACACAGGCATCTATGCCAAATTAATTTAATTTCAGTTATAGTGTTGACCTTCCCTGCGAACTACAATCAGAATGGTTTGTGCATTCGGGTGATTCAGAGCTAAACTCATAGAAAATTTCAGTTGTAGCAGAGCTGCAAGTAAAAGAAAACAAACAGGGCTGAGAGCAGATAGGAAGCAGTTGTCATGGCCAGGAGGTCAGCAAACAGCCTCTGACTCCTGAGAAGTGGACTTAGGCGAACACACTGAGCTGGGCTATTCCATCTCACACGTTAACAGTTCAAGGACGGCAGAATATTCTCCTTGGTTGAAAGGATGTCTGCTGGCACAGGAAGGAAACAAGTTCAGAGTAGTTTTCTGAGGACTCCAAGCTCCAGGGGTTCCCATGACACAGTTTTCAGGTGTAAAAAGAACAGCAGCAGAGCAGACTGACTTTGCACTGTTCCCTCAGTGCACAGTCAGTGCTTCCCAACTACACTGAAAATAGTTGTGGGCTACTGTAACTGAGTTAGAATTTCATTTTCCAACATTCAAACTAATTATTAACTTGCATGAGAAAGATACAGCTCTTCGGCATATTTATAAGCCTAAATTTATTTGGATCTTATAAGAACATGTCCAAACACCACTATGCCCACCTTTTTGTGCATCTTCTCCAGAGCCTGCCACTGCCAGACTGTCCATCTCTCCTTACAATATACTATAAGCTCCATTAGCAGTAGCCATGGAAAAATGATTTCACTGTCATTTGGGTGATCAGCATCCTTTTCAAGATTGATTTAGGACTTAATCAATTAAGACTCAGTGCAAGCCAATGATATTAGAACTACAGAGATTCCTGTTAAAATTCTAGGAATGCATTCTTCCAGAAACTTCTTGTTTATCTGACGCGTAGCAAGTAAAACAAAGCAGAGAAATACACAAATTTACACCTATTTCAAAAAATGTGGTACACCAGCATGAGTCAGGCATTGCTGCACTTTACTTGGAGAGAGAGTACTCTGAGCAGTTGACAGAATTCAGTTAAGTTGGATTGATTAACCTAGAGAGAAGGAGATGATTGAAAATTCAAATGTCAGAACACAGCCAGAATGGAAACCTGTGCCAGTCACTTGGTAGCTCGATCAGTACCATAGACTGACAACAAGTGGACACACGCACCTCATTCCCCCAAACAGGAAACTATGGGCCAGCAGTTGCCTAATCCAGAGATAGATCTAAAATGCCTTTATGTTTTCCCATAAGTATTCAGAAAAGAAACTAAACTCTGCAAATTGAAAGAGGGGAAATTTAGGTTAGATAATAGGAGGAAGTTTTTTTACTCTGAGGGTGGTAAGGCACTGGAACAGGTTAGCCAGGGAGGCTGTAGAGTTCAAAGCCAGGTTGGATAAGGCTTGAGCTGCCTCTGGTCTGGTAGAAGTTGTCTCTGCCCATGGCAGAGAGCATTGGAACAAGATGGTCCATAAGGTCCATTTCAAACCCTTAACATTCCATGACGCTGTGATTTCTATGGCCAGAGCACCAAGCCTGTCAGAGTTAAAGGAATGTCTGGATGCTGCTCCTAGTCATATAGTTTACTTTAGGCGTCCTGTGAGGACTCAACAAACCTTATCTGATATATTTTACGATTATTTTCCAGTCACCGGTCCTTGCCAAATATGAACGTGAGTTATAAATAATTTTAGCTATTGTCAATTCATTTAAAAAAGAAATTAAGAAAAACCACTCACAAAATATTTCATCCAGGTGAGGATTCCTGAAAACCCCCAATTTAAGTTTATGGTTAGTTGAAATCAGATCTACTCCATTCCAGTCAAAACAACTACCTGTCAGTTCTGCTACATTTCAGATGAACAATGTATAAATAATAACCTGAATGCAAACTCTTAACAGAAGAAGCATAAACTATTCATTGGTTATCTGTATGAGTGCAGATAAACTTCTGAAGAGCAAATAGGAGGTCTACAGGTCCTACACACATTCTGACCCCAAATCGAACACTATGAAACTGCCACAGTCCCTGTTCACCATTGACCAGCCACTGAAAGATTGTTATGCACTGCTTAACTGACAGTGATGGATAAATTGCTTTCTTCATATGTTTTGCCCACATTTTTCCTGATATATCTGGGCTTATGCAAGAATTTCAGTGAAGGCTTGCAGGCAAGCACACAGAAATAATTTAAAGCTGTCAGGAACAGAATCAGTTATAAGCACAGGCAGCTGCCTGCAGCATCACATCCAAGAAAACATTTGGGTCCTTGGAGAACTTGCTGGAAATCCAGATGATGCCTGTACAAAATCGATAACTTGCTTCATACTACAGAAAATTAAAACGAAAAGAAAAAAAAAAGTAAGAAGGCAAAAAAATTTAAACCAGAAATGTGAAATAAAGTGGAGAAATACATAAAGAGGTAATACAAACATTAAACCCCCCATGAAAATAGTGAAAAGAAATGTTTGAAGTATTACTAGTGTTTTATGACACCAAGGAATTTAGGATTTATGTTTAGGATTTATGTTATTACATGATTTACAGGCTTTGTAATACTGAGGATTCACTGAAAGCAGCATCCTAGATAAAGATATCTACACATCAGATTTATTTCCTTTTTGCTGCCGCGTCCATGCCTCCATTTGAAAATGAGAGAAACAGGAAAACAATAAACAAGTCCTATCATGACTTGGGAGTAATACTCCTGACACCCTATTTGGATCCTTCAAACAGTGAAAAACAATAACATTTTTTGGACCACAGATGCATTTCATAATGTCATTGTTTCCATTTGCCTTTTATTACATAAACCAATAAAACCAACATCAGGGAGACTCTCTTTCAGGTAATACCCTCTTTTGTTGAAAAACTCTACGTGACTGATCTTGTTCTCCCTACAAGCCCTGCATCACTTTCTTCCTTAGACCACAGTTGCAATAATACTGCTACTGCTTAAAATGCCCAGAGTCAGAACACTGAAACTTGAAAAGGCTTGAGTGTACACACAGGATGGTTCAGAACTGACAATCAGATCCTTAATGGCACTTTTCTTTAAGATATTGTGTTGCTGAATATTTCTACCTTCTAACCCTAACCAACTAACCTCCCTCCCGCAAAAAAAGGGGGGGAAAAAAAAAATCCACAGCTGCTCAAGCATCTGGTAGAAAGATTCACCGTGCACACACTTTCTGCTTTGCTAGGGGATGAAGACAAATTGTAATTGAAGTGCCTATTGCATAGTAATGGGTAAACATCACTAAAAAACTGCAACAAAACGTAACTCTCAAGAGAATTGTTGTTTATTGTTGTTTCCACATGCTCTGAATGTTGCTCTTATCTTTACCAGCAAGGAGTCGACCTGAGAACAATTCTGCAGTTTCCACAAAGGGCACTTCACAGGCTTAATCAGAGAGATTCCAAAGTTCTGTTTGCCAAGACATTTCCTCTGCTAGACACAGCAACAGTCTGGAAGGCACTTCTGGAGAACACCTCCCCCAACCTCCCTGCTAAAGCAGGGGTAACTAGATCAAGCTCCTCAGAGCTTAGTTCACTCAGGGATTTAGTATCCCCAAGGACAGACTCCACTGCCTCTGTTCAACACAAGGACTGGACACTGACACAAAGACTGCATAATCAGTGGACCTTCACAGCTGACCAGAGAAGCAAGCAAAGGTAAAAAAAACACATCAAATATATATAACTTAAATTACACCATGACTTGCAGTTTAGTACAATAAAATGCTACCCAGTAACGCCCTCGAAATCACTGAAACGGGAGCACACGCGCCATTATAATCAAGTTATTGCTTTAATGCGACCTTACAATTCACAGTTCACATGAACAATAGCCATTTCATGGTTCCACTCTAATAAAAAATTTATACTTTAAAGGATTATTTCATTAATCTCTGGTTTCCTGCTTACTTTTATGAGCTAAGTAGGAACTACAACCTGTGCCCTACCTACAACCATGCTTTAAAGCATCCCACGGTTGCTAGCTAAAACACCACTAAGTTTAAATATTCCAGCATATTCAGTAAGAACTGTTGATGGTCTGCATTTCTTTCGTACCTGATCAGAAGACAAGAATTTGCTGTTTCCCAAGGGCCACCTAATTTCCTGCCATTAGGTTAATATCACTGTTCAAAAAAAAACACCACTATGTTTACCATCTTAGGATCAAGCTGATAAAATTCTCTGAAATCCATTTAAAAAGCAACCCGACCTTCTCAAAACAAACCCTAACTTTTCAACTCAAGCTATTGAAATGTCTGCAAGGGGAAAAGTTTTGTTCCTTGCTTCAGAGGACAGCTACACCACCCAGTGAGCGCCAAGAAGCAGCGCAAGCCGATGGAGGCTGCAGCAGTTCTGATAACAGAGGGGGTCGGCAGCACCAGCACCACTTCTGAACAGCAGCCAGGGATGGGGGCTCGTCCTCTCCCCTGCACTGCCCATGGTGCTACTCACTGTAAGTAAGGAAAATCGATTTCTCATTGCTTAGCTTCAGAGAATATAGTCTTAAAATGTTCAAACGATGTTTAGACACAAGTATTTTCATCTGAAAGTTCCCTGGCCTTGTTCTGGGATTTCACTAGAGGAAATTTTGCTTTTCAATGTACCAGATGTGAAAGATATTGCAAAATTCGTGAGCAGGCAAGGGTTTTCTGGAGAAATATAGGCATGCATTTTACTTACCATACACAAAGCAGGAAAGAATCTTCACCACATTATAGCACTGCAAATGCATGAAATAATCTAAAACGTGCCAGTGAACAGAAGTGCTTGGCCTGTTCTCTGTACTGCGTATTTACTTTGAAGGAAGGTGAAAAGAGCAATCTACTAAATTCCTTTTGAACATAAACTTCATTGCATTCTCCTCACTTAAGCATAACTTAGGTTAATGGTGCCACCTGGTGACAACTCTTACTCGCTGTTCCCAGCCCTTGTCAAGCAAATAAAAAGAAATTGGTATGGTAGAGACCATCCCCTCGAGAGTAACCCCCCTCAAAACCGCATCATCTGCATTAATTGTCCTAAGGAGCACAGTGTACACAAAGAACAATGAAAAAATAGAAAGGAAAACACTTCTTAACATACTTGCATTTTAGACACTATCACCCACTATGGTTTATTAGCTTGTGAAGAAGATGCACTTAATAGTACGCAAAGGAAAAAGAGAGAATTAATGCTGATTTGCTGGAATCTGCTGAGGATGTGGGAGCAGGGCACTTTCTCTAGCTCAAAACCTTCTTGTTTGCTTCAGTGATGTGTCAAACTCCAGCACCACCTTGTAGGATCTTACTATCCCCATGACTGCAGTCCCCAAACAAAAAAAGGAATGTTTGAGCGTGTGCTTTTTGCACCTTACCTGCTAGTAACAACCCACAAGAGAAATTAATTCTGAAGCCATAAATTGGTCTGTGCATTTCTCCCTGCGTTGCAACACTGCTGACTATAATCACAAAACAATTAATGGGAGATTCCTTTTGCATGGTGCGACTCTTGTCCTGTTTCCTCAAATTAAATTGGGATTTATGCTGCAGGTAACAGTACGTGGTGGGGCAAAACACGCCAAGCAAGGAGGAAGCAAGCACGGACAGGCCAAGAAGAGCTGGAATCCTTGCTCAGGCAGAGACAAGGTCAGGGAATGTAGCACATCAAGGATCTGAAGCCTGTTTGGTATCTGCCAATGTGTATAATCAACCTTATTATATTACCGTCTGTCTTATATAGAAAATAACAAATAGCTTACAAATGGCTTCAAAATAGCAATAACAATAAATTGCTCCAAAAACCTAATATTTAAAGAAAGAAGAGGTAGAGGAGAGTAATAGAAATGGAGATGGGAGCTTCTATTTTGCAGGAGATGCCTGGGTACAAAGTGGAGGAAGACACACTTTACATCGTGTAACACAACTTAGAGATGAAATAACATTGGTATAATGAAATAGCCAGAATTTGTGTTATGGATCATATTGATGGTTTCTCTACAGCTTTACTTGCACGCAAAATACAAATTCCCAACAATCATTGCACAACCACAATTTAATTACATTACAGTAACAATTTACAGGTGAAACCAGTCATTTTAGAAGCCTCACCTCAGCTTTACTCCCTCACAGCTGTCACAATATCTTATTTGCAGTTACAATCCTGCACAACAATTCCAGCAGCACAACCACTGACTAATCTTTCACATTTATAAAAAAGAGAACACTGAAGAGAAGGCAGTATACTTGCTTTACAGTTTGCTATGCTCACCCAAAATTTGCTATTTTTCTACTAAACTCAACGCTTTGGAAGGGCAGCTGAAATTACTGGACAACCTTCAGTGTGTTAATGTGCTTTTGATTAGAGAACAACTGCATTCCTTCACCTCCCAGGACCTTTGACAGACTTATTTCCCTTCTATGGAACTTAATCAGAGACCTTCCTAATTTAACAAAATAGGAATATCTCAACTGAAGGATGGATACTCTTCTCCTAGAAGCCTCCTTCACATAATAGTCACACACTGCAGATGCAAATTATACAAGTCCCCATATGCTTCATTTATACGACTATTTAACTAAACTAGCATAATAAATATGTCTAGTTAGATACTTGCAGTAAGTGTGCAGCTGTCTGGAAGGAGGTACAAAATCACCATCAGTGAAATCCAAACTGCAGCTGTCATTAATCAAAGCGTTGCCCTTGAATGTTCATCATTGGGATGTTGCTGTGACAAAGTGGACTTTTACTGCTGTTTGGGAGGGAAAGATTTTACTTCCTTAAAATAATTTGAGTTTTCTAGTGGTGCAGATGCTGTGAAAAAAGCAGTTTTCGTGCTTGGTCTCAACAGAGCAAATAAGCAGATGAAAGATCATCGAAATATATAAGACTCTTAAATTATATGTAAAATGCTGAAGTTTTGCACAGTATGCAGAAAATCCCTATTGAAAATATTTGTGTTTAATAGAAATAATTGATGTTTCTTGGATTAATGAGCTGGAGATAATGCAGTCAGGAGAGATTTGATTGTTAGGCCAAATGAAGTTTTTTACAATATTGAAGTGGTGATGTAGAAGAAGCTTTAGTCAAGATGAGGTTCCATCTGTAAAGACATCCTGCTGCTGCCAGGCCCTACATCCTTTGATCAGAAAAGAGCAGCGGCTGTTAAAATTCTTCATCCACTGGATTGACAGGGATGGAGGGGCTTGCACAAGCTCAGGGGATTAAACCAGAGCAATGCAGAGAGCTTTCTCACGGTGAATATCACAGAATCATTTGGGTTGGAAAGGATTTTGAAAGGCCATCTAGGCCAACCTCCCTACAATGATCAGGGACATCTTCCACTAGATCAGTTTGCTCAGAGTCCCATCCAACTTGACACCTTGAATGTTTTCAGGGATGGGGCAGCTGCCACCTCTCTGCACAATCTGTGCCAGTCCCTCAGCACCCTCATTGAAAAAAAAAAAAAAAAAAATCTTTTTATGCAGTATAAATCTACCCTCTTTTACCTTAAAACCATTCCTCCTTGACTTATTGCCACAGGTCTTACTAAAAAGTCTGTCCCTCCCTTCTTATAAGCCCCATTCAAGTATTAAAAAGTCACAGTAAGGTCTTCCTGGAGCCTTCTCCAGGCCAAACAGCTCCAACTCCCTCAGTCTTCCTTAACTGGAGAAGTGTTCCAACCTTGCCATCATTTTCATGACTCTCCTCTGGATCTGCTGTAACAGGTTCACGTCCTTCCTGTGCTGAGGATCCCAGACAGGGATGCAGCACTCCAGGTGGGGTCTCACCAGAGCAGAACAGAGCAGGAAGAAATGCCTCTCTCGCCACTCATGCTGCTTCTGATGCACACCAGGCTTGACTGGCTTTTTGAGCAACATCAAGGCTTCACTCTAGACTGTGAGCCATCATTCCTTTAGAAAGATGATTAAAAACTTTCCAAAGGTTTCTATTTTCATTAACTCTATGAGCCTTACTTTTTATGCATTAACTAGCAGCTAACCAGACAGACAACATATTTGTCCACAGAGGCTATAGAGGCCACTGGATCTGCCTGGATGCAGTAAAATCAAATTTAGCCACAAGAACAAGGTGTTGAGTGACTGCATCAGGCATATTATTTAGGCTAGATAAAAGATGATACACTTCCATAAGATCAATGGGGACAACCTGCAACATTTGAAGAACAGTCTGAAGGCATGTTCTGACAGTGTTTGTGAGATGTTACCCAACAGCACACAAGCTATGCCATGTCAACTACACAAATCTGGAATCACCTTCTAGAGCTGAGCTTGTATTCACACTTTAAAATTCTCAGCCTCCAGAACAGAGAAGCCACACACATTGATTTATGGGGATGATCCCTGGGCTGTGAATGGTTGAAAAGAACGCTGGTCAAATGGGCCAAAACCTTGTCAGAAACCATTCAAGCTATTTTGCATGGAGATAATTGATTGTGTGTTCCCAGGTCAGTTCACTAATAAAGACATTTCCAACCAGATTCCAGCTGTCAGTACATTCTTTGAGAAGGGTTTGTCAGACAGTGAGAGTGGGCACATGGGCAGTTCATAAACTTTCTGGATATCCATACTCCTGCTTGCCTTGCAGTAACTTTGTCATGTAACCATATTTGAAGCAAACTACTAAGAATTTGCTGACTGCAGCTTCTTCTGCATTTGTGAGCCATCTGTTCAGCCCCAGCACCTGTGTATATTGCTTTCACATGAGATCTGCAGACTTTACTGGATGCTACTTTATGAGAGCGTTATCCAGTTCAGAAAGAGTAGAGAATCTCTGTCACCCTCAGCTGTCCAGAGGTTTGGAATTCACTCCTGGTGCCATTGAGAGCCCATGAGATATAACTTCTATACAGCAAATTCTTTAGGTCTTTTTACTGCACTATGGAAATCGTACTTCCAAGTAAAAAAGCATTAGCTGGGAATCATTCTAAATTTATTGTTTAGGGAAGGACTCCTCAAAACCTTCTACTTTGCCAAACACTTGTCAAATATCTTTTGGTTTTGGAAAAAGCATTGTGGTTTGTGGCACAGTTTTAGTACATAGCAATAAATGATGAGTGGGTTTGAGACATGTGACTACCATACTTCTCATGTCCAGTGACTTCCAAAAAAGGCAATGAAAAGGGATTGTAATATTCTCTGAAGCTTTTTTGCAGCAAAAAGATGTCTGGAAGAGCAACTATGTCAAACTATAACACTTTCCTTTTTATCATGACTATTTTTATACTACTGTTTTTTCAAACACATGATGAGGACTGGCACTGAAGACACTGGAGGAAGTTGACAATTTGAATGAATCACAATCCTACAAAAATGCTTTTGAGTTTGGTGAGGAGATTTCTATTCAGGAACATCCTTATCTCCAAACCTCTGGCAGAGCTTAGCATGCATTTCCCTTACACAGTAAAACAAGTCCTGTTTCAAGGAAGGTTCTTCCAGAAACTCTCACATCTGATTTTTTGAAGTGCAAACCTTGCAAAATATTCATCTGGACAGAGAAGTCATGCAGTTCTTGTATTTACCCTTAAAAGTGGTGCTGGATGAGAGCAGTTTGCCAGCACAGGTTATCTCATAAATCTAGTGTAACCATATAACACAATTGTTATTAGAAGGTATTTAAGTCATCTATTCAAATTCATAACCCAATCAGAATTTACGCTTTCATCCCATTGAGAACTGTGTACACATGTCCTAGCCATCCTTTATCTCCGTCTCTAATCCTCTACTTATCACCCACACTGCTTAGCAAAAGTTCAAGGCGCTGGCCCTTTTCTTTATCCAGACATCCTCCATTACCTTAGGATTGTCTTGATTTAATGTCAACTCCTCATTTAAATGCAAAATGTATCTGACATAACATTATTACAGCATTACTGTACTGTGCCTCACAACCCTGTCCCATTTCTCCAGAGATCCATCTCTTCACTAACTGACAATCAATACCCAAAGTTCCAAGCACAAACAAAAATCTGGTGTCTGACAAACTGCCATTACAGTTAATTTCTTAGGTCTTTCTTTAAGTGAAAGTAAAGAGAACTTGCAAAAAAATAGGGCACAAAGGGAGCATAGCCTTATTACAGGGATCTTCACCATATATCCTAATGCTACACCCAAGTTCTGTAGACAGTTGACATCCTGGGCTGAGGAGAAATACATCAAAAGAGAGGCAATTCCCCCAAAAAGGCATAAATCCCACCCTTTCATCCTAACTGCAGAGGCCAAAGCTGAAAATGTAGTGAAGTGAAAAAGATAGCTAATTCACAATCTCTTGTAGAAATTTACAAACTTGTTTGATTGATTTTCTCCTTTGACCAAAGTCTTAAAAGGAAGAAATTACTTTGACAGCAAAGGTCAAGAATGATATAAGAGATAATACAAAAGCACTCCAATGAGAAACAGGGGCTTGGTAGTAATTCCCAAGCCAGGAAGCCCTACATAATAAACAATATGTTTTGCAAAGCTGAACAAGTGCTTGTCCCTTACCTTCCCAAGGGCCCTGGCAGTTACTTTATCTCATTAAAATACTGGATGTACTTATCCAATATTTACAGTCCTGTTTCTGGGTTACTCTAGCAACTGTTATAGTCCTAGACAAGCAGTTAATGAAAGATGTATATATTTTTGTCTGTGTGGAGTGTCAAGCAGGATTCTTATCCTGTCACCCTTACACCTCACTTAATCACCAGGAATCACCAACAAAGCTTTTGAGCAATCTTGTCCTTCCCTCTGACACATAACATTTGCACCACACACAGGAGTGATTTTCTTGGCTTGGTACATCTCTAGCTCAGACTCCTTAGGTAAAGTATGCTGAAACTGGTGCAAAAAATCCATTGCAAAACTAGATATAATGTCCAAACTAAAAGAGGTTCCTTCTCCTGCAGGACTGCCTGTTCTGAAAAACAAAGATCTTTCAGAAACAAAACCAGCTCAAGCCAGAAACAGAATTTTTAGAGGATGTTTTAAACCAGTAATTGTTTCCACTAGTCTTGTATGTTTGCTCTTTTTATTGTTTTGGTTTGGCTGAATTCTTAGTACACAATCTAACCAGGTCGTCTCAGCTCAAACAGGATCTCCTGCTTTCAAAGGCACCATCTCTTCCTAATGCCTAAAGAGATATACCCTTATATTTAGGATTATAGCCATAATTCTAAAAGCCAACCCATCTGTGGAGCAAATTACATGGATTGAACCTCACTCTCAGTTTCTTTGGGCCCGTGGATAATGCACATGTGTTGGTTACAGTTATCTAAGCTTTTCTCTGCTCCTAGCTCAGCTCACAGGATCCTAGAATGGCTTGGGTTGGAAGTGACCTTAAAGATCATCCAGCCCTGCTGCCATGGGCAGAGTCACCTTTCATTAGACCAAGTTCTTCAAAGCCCCATTCAGCCTAACCGTGGATACTCCCAGGGATGGGACATCCAAAACTTCTCTGGACAACCTGCTAGAGTGCTTCATCACCCTCGCAGTAACAAATCTGTTTCTTATGTATAATCTAACCTTGAATAATTTGCGCAGTTCTGGTCACCACAATATAACAAAGATACTAAACTATCAGAGAGCACCAAAAGGAGGGCAACAAAGATGTTGAAGGGCCTTGAGAGGAAGCCGTATAAGAAGTGGCTGGGGGCACTTGGTCTGTTCAGCCTGGAGGAGACTGAGGGGAGACCTCATGCAGTTACAGCTTTCCTGGTGAGGGGAAGAGAAGGGGCAGGCACAGATCTCTTCTTTCTGGTGACAGTGACAGAACCAGAGGGCATGGCCTACTGTTATGCCAGGACAGGTTTAGGTTGGATATTAAGAAAAGGTTCTTCACCCAGAGGGTGCTCAGGCACTGGAACAGGCTCCTCAGGGAAGTGGTCACAGCACCAGCCTGACAGAGTTCAAGAAGCAAGCATTTGGACAATGCTCTCAGGCACATGGTGTGACTTTTGGCGTGTCCTGTGCAGGGACCAGAGTTGGACTTGGTGATGCGATGGGTCTGTTCCAACTCAGCTTGTTCTGGGATTCTGTGGTTCAACATATCCTCTTTTCAGTTAAAAGCCATTCCCCCTTGTCCTATTACTTGCCCTTATATAATGTTCCTCTCCAGAGAGGCACTAAAGACCGGGAACAAATAAAATCAGTGGACCCTACTCACAGAGGGTCAGAATAATGGCAAGTTTCATAGAATAGCAATAAAATATGCAGGTTTGATTTTGTATTCTCATTAAAATATTGATCCTTACTGCATCCAGAAAGAGTTCATGAAGCTGGTTTGTTCCATCATAATCACTAAGATTTCATGTTATGAGCAGGTACCTCTGAAAGCAAGACTACCTGTGAAGTCTCACAGAGGGCAGTTCCATCCTCTAACAGACATTCATTTGTCCAAACTGTAAGACAAATAATTTCCAGTAATTAACAGATTTGTAAAATCTGAATTTAGCATGAACATACAGAGACATAGTTTTAACACCAGTAATAGCTCAGTGTCTGCTCCTATTTGCAAACGCTTCTGTAACTACTGCCTACCATTTTGTGGCCCACTTTTGCTCTAGGCAGATATCCTATCCCATCTTCCACAGTGAAGATAACAAAACTGAATAAGAATAGGCCCTTGACTGGCCTAAATTCTCTCCAAGAGAATGAAATCAGACAATGCTTTCCATTATAACTTGAGCCTGACAGCCTAAATCAGGATGATCTCATTATATGATGTAAGCTTTGGATTGCTCAGTTAAGCTCTGTGTTCAGTCACAAGTATCCTGTGAGGACTTGGGTCAGTCACTAAAGCTTTTGTTCAGATCAGCTGGGTTTTGCAGTCCATGAAGAAGTCCCAGCAGAGCCATGGTCACAGCTGAGCACCACACACAAGGACGGGACTCCTCAGGAGGCTTTTGTGTTATTCAGACTCGGACATTGTCACCAGACACTCCTAGGTGACAAATGGAGACTGTACACACAGACACCCAAAAATGCTTTTTGATGGAATGGGGAATATTAGTTACCTCCCTATTCCAGAAGAGGATTTTAAAAAGGAGGTCTTTGAAATAAAGGGGCCTTCCTCTGAAGACCATCTAAATCTATGAGATTCATTGTCCTTGCTGGAAACTCATATAGCAACTCACAAAGTATAACGTTGACCTCACGTAATGCACGCATTTCAGAATGATTTATGCACCTTGTGTAGTGAACAAAAATGAATAGTCTAAAAAGCTTTCTAATTTCACATCTAATGAGACTATACAGAAAAGCAGCTGGATCTCCTGCTTATAAACACCTTGCTATAATTATTACAAGATAAGCAAAAGAATTAGGCTTTCTAATCGTAATAAATTACTAAGAAGAAAATATAATAAAATCTAACAAGGTCTTTTTATATTACACTGTGTTAATACAGCCTTTTTACATTACCATCTATTGCAAAATGCCAGACCACTAATTAAGTGAAGAGCTTTTTTCTCAGGTCAAGTAGAGTACCCACTTTTCTGCAATTATACTGTTGGAAAGAGTGTCCTGATTCTGCTTCCATTTAAAGAAAAGAAATCAAGTCAGCATTATAGGAAGTTTTGTGTGCTTGCTCTCAAGTGCATTTAGTAAATAGTCAAAATGACCAGGTGAGAGCTTAAAACAAACAGACTGTGCTTTGCACAACCATACTGCTTCTCATTCAAGGACTTAAGCGCATTTTATAAACATTAATTAACTCAAATACTGCTGCTCTGAAATAGACAAGAGATATATTTAAATATCACTCGGTTTGCTACTGGAATGCATCCCCCTTTTTACACCTGGACAAGATGCAGCAGCCATTTAACAATACACATGAATATTAAACAAGATGTTTAGAGAAGTATACTTAAGAAGAATACTTAATCCAAAAGGCAGCCCAGAGGGATTTACACAGGTAGATAGCAATTACTTAAAGTAACAGCCCCCAAACTCCGCAGGTAATTTTGTTCTTCAATCGCCTCCACTGTGTCTTTTAATAATACCAGAGGACTTTTCAGACAGCATGTCAGCTCTGTACTGTAGTGAGGGGAACTCTTGACACAAAATCAGGGCCAGAATTGCTAGGATCTTCTTTTTATTCTGACAAAATGAAAGAGGTAATTTAAGTGATCACAGCACAGTAAGATTTTGGCTTTATGCTGCTGAAAGAGGCCATGAGTACCTGTTTAGAGTTCAGATGATTCAATAACAGCTACTCCACCACCCACTGTCTAACTGATGAGCCCTTATTTTCAACACATCCCACCCAGCATAGGGTACCACACAGCAGCAATGGTCATCAGCTGGCACAGGGTTTCTGCCCCGTTTCTCTCGGTAGCTGCATCAATGGGTTATTTGCTGCCAATGCAAGGAACCCACCACACAGAAGCCACAATTTGGAAAAAAACTGATTTGCACAATGTCATCTCAGCCTCATGTCCTGCCTTATGGGGAAATCTCTTTACAGTCTCACATTGCAAAATCTACTTAATATCCAGCTCCTCAGCATGAAGAGCTGAATTCTTTCTTGGGCAGATGAAGACTATTAGAGAAGATTCTAATTCATAACTGGACAAAATCCACCAAGCAGCCTGTCAAAAAGGGCAACAAGGATATTGCTGTCTGTGCAACAGACATGAAACAGAAAGAACAGACAAGCTTTCTTCTGCCATGAAACAACATCACAGGAATTAATTTCTTTCTGTGACAAAAGGAGAAGGCATTTAAAAAAAGATCAGCATTAGCTTGATACCTAACTATCTACAAATTTCTTTACTATTCAAATAGTCTCTGTTGGAATAGGTGGAGGCCCTTTGTCAAAGAATTCTCCAGAATTATCTCTGCAGATATGTATACTTTGTGTACTTCAAGCATAATTTTTACAGGCTAGCCCCATTCTGAGAGGCCCTCCAAATGACTTGCTCTGTTTTCCACCCAATTTATATCAGTGCTTCCAGTTTCAGTATTAGGATTATATTAACAGCTTAACTTGTACTTACTTATCCACCAAAACCAATTCTGGCAGGGCAGCCAAACATTCATCTTAATTGAAAACGTCACATCTTTGTTTTTTCATCAAATTAATAAATGAGGTCACCAGATGGCTCTTTTAGGATCATTGAGCCTGGGCTTCTTGGATTTTATGTTCCCTGTGTGCTTTACCACAAAGCTAAAAAATCCTTAACGTTGCCAGCACATCACATCAATCTGTGCTGGCATCCTCACGTGACTTAAGTACCCCCAACAAAAACCTGCGTTTCACAAACACAGAATCCTTTCCTGAATCCAGCCTCTCATGTCAACAGCAGATCTGGGGCCACGTGTTACAAGTGATGCACCATGGAGCAGAGCTAGAGGGACTTTTCAACTGAGATGCATTAATGAATCTGTTCTCCTAAATAGATTTATCTTAGAAAGATCAAGTGTATTTTATTGAACAGTTAATTCTACAATCAGGTATTCAATCTGCCAAATGGGCTCCACAGTAACGTTAATCAACATTTTATATAGTTAGAACTTGACCTAGCAGACTATCACCATCTTTCTCCTCTTTAATGCTGAGGAATGGGAAAAGACCTTTGTATAGATAATTTGAGAGACTGGACCAGGCAATACATTGCTGGCCCCAGCCAAAACCCTCTGCAGGCTCACTCTTCCTGCATCTCTGCAGAGGGCTTCCCAAAAGTGGAAACAAATCTCATATTTCCCCAGGTCCTTTAAGCTTCTGGCACAGAACTATTCTGTAACTCCACCTGGCATTGAAAAGGTTTGCATTTAATTTAGGTTAACTGCACAAAACTGTACTCTGAGCACCTTCTAGGCATTTAGATAGGGTTTGATGGTGGTGCATTTACACCACCCAGCACCTTGGGGGCTGATCCATAGGAAGCACACATATACAGTACTGCAGTATGGATCTGAAATGGGCTTGGCCATGCCACGTTAACAAATGCTTCATGCCAGCTTCCTGGACATATCTATGTTAACCTAAATCTAAGCAAATCTTTGGACAGTTGATGAATTGGAACAAACAGATGTTGCTCAAATGTTGTGCTCCCACTTACTTCAGCATTATGGCTAATTGCAACTTCTTGAGAAATTCCAAATGGCTGGAAGAGCATTAAAACATCTTGAATTGGAGTTCAAAACACTGGAAACTCACATGTACATGGGATAAACTTCAGGCAGTAAAAGATAAACTATACTTACAGAGCCCTGACACATAGCAGTGTTTTCTCTGATCTCCCAAAAGCTATACTGGACATCATTATAGACTTCTGGTGAGCAATCCAGAACATTTTGAAACAGAAAACACCACACTTACTGTGGACAAAATAAAATGCCAACAGATATATGCATTTGAAATCAGTGTAACCACAAGATGTCACTCTAAACTTTACTTAGAGGAAGGGTTGGAGTACTTCAACTTTTAATAAAGTTCAAAGATACTTATTTTGAAGTATATTTTTAGTCTTCCACATTGCCTTTACAAAACTTAAAACATAAATTAATTGCTACATGTCAAACACAACTAAACAGATGTGAGAAGTGCAGTCTACCACACCAAAGCTTACGTTTAAATCCTCAAAAGGCAGGCTGGGTATAAAATGATAATGAGAATAAAAACAGAACAGTCTTTTGGTTTGAGAGGTTAAAGAAGAAAAAGAATAAAGCTACAGTTCAGTTCAACACTGGAGATCAAAAACAACTCAAGAAAATGCAAGACTTGGGAGAAAATAGCCACTAAACATCTCAACTCTGTATCTATCTCTCTGTCTCATTGCAATTAGGTTGGATTTCTCCTGCTGTCTGTTTGGAAAGACACTCCATTCATTTTGCAGTAGAAATCACCTAGTTCATCTAAACCATCTAACTATTGGGATAAAAATCAGACCCAAGAGAAAGGAAGCAGCACTTTCAGTAGTATCAGCATCTCTAAAAGCTCAGGCAGCAAAAGCTCCACATTGGACATGTGGAAATGTCCAATAGTTTTGACTTTGCTTTAAAACATGTAATTAATACCATCACACAATTGAAATTGTGAAGACAAGCTCTCTTTACTATCCCTAAAGTCTAGGAAATCACTATGAAAAGTTAACTCCAAAACACTGATAAGGTTGCCAAGGTACCCCCAAAGTCAGAAAGCATCACACTTTATGTGTATGGTCACACATCATTATTCCCTCTGCTCTGACACTTGCTTCAATATACAGAGTAGGCCTGCTCCAGGAAAGCTGTCTGAGCAACCTTTGCACATTTATCTGAGGAGCTGAAAGGCTGAGAGCTATAAGAAGATTTCTTGAGGGTTCTTTAGCTTAAGAGCATTAAATGCCACCCTGGGAATTAGACCCTCGCCCTGACTCCTACTGATAGCCTCACTGAGGTCAGAAAGTCACTTACACAGTATTTTTTTAAAATGATCACCCATCAGATAATACTCATGTTCTAAGTACCCAAAATGAGACACAGACAGTCTTGCTGGAATGGTGACACTCCCTATTGCAGCTGGAGCTGTGGTCAGACGTGAAAAGTGGTGCATGCCATGTTGTATCAGGTCAGAAGTGTCTCCAATCAGGCCTCGAAAATAAGAAGACATTTTTACTTCTGCTTCTCAGGGCTTCAGTACTACCTCCCACAGAGAAAATAATGATAGGAAAGCAATGAATTAAATACTTGCTCATGAGCTGAGTCCTGTCCCTTCTACACTCTAAATGAAGCAGGATTTTTGAAGAAAACAAGTGTGAGGTCAAATAAGAAGTATCACACTGTGTGTATGTACAGGAATTGAACTCAGTTCACCAAAACTGGATTAGTTATAGTACTGCCCTCTGATAACCTACCTAATTCTCTTCACCTTGTTTGAAAATACTACATCCTTTCTGCATAACACAAAATAACATAATGGAACATAACGATAATTATTAAAGAAACTATTTTCTATTTTTAAAGCCTGGGATTTTAGGCAACAGTGCCTTAATCAGCTATATCAGCAGATATCCAAAGCCATTGAACTATGATGACAAAATGAAGAGAGGAAAAAACAAATTAAAGACATAAATTCAGTCTTCTTTGCAAAGAGCACGCAATTATCTCAGAGGCAGATCAGGGTGACAGAACACAAACACAGAAAATGGACCTCACAAGAGAATCAATGCACAATGGGAATGAACAACACAGTCTGCAGCACTTCGTGTCAAGACACACTTTAATACTCAACAGAGCTCCCAAGTACAGAATAACACCTGAGCAAACTACAGTAGAAGTCTGAGATAAATATATCCACTGTCAGCTGCCACAATATGTATATATGAATTCATAAAAGTATTCTATACATAAGCATCTATATATACAGGTATGTGTATCTAAGATGAACTAGTTCACTTTGATGCATTTTACTGTTCAGTGCTCAATACCAATTGCACTTAAATCACTCTGATCAGTATTTTTCACTGACTCCCACAACACACTGGAAGCACAGGGTTAAGTAAAAAGCGTACAGAGATTCCAAAAGATCCACAGCGGTGGCACTAGGCAATAAACTTGGCTTATTTATAACAGCTTTGAGAAACATAAGGTATAACACTTCAAGGCTATACTGTTTCTGTGATTTAAAAATTACCACATAATTTCTTAAAAAGTTATATTCACTGAATAAAAGTCACATCACAGTCTAGTCTGGACCAGAAAAAAAATCACTCTGCAGACCAAAACATTAGCAAGGGAGAACAGCTCTGCTATTTTAGAGACAAAAATAAATATTGGGATTAGTGATGGAACAGCTTGCTCCAGATTATTTTCTTCCATTTTATTAGTAGATATACAAACTACATTAGCAAGATATAAATCCAGTCTTTCTTTCTTTGACACCAAAAGAAAATCATCTATCTCATTGTTCTCTTATATTCTGAAAAAGGAAACCACATTATTCCAAATAAAACCAAATTATCTAAATGAATCTCTTAATAATTCCTCTCTAGTTCTCATCACAAACCAAGAATAAAAGGCTATCCCTATTTAATGCAAAGAGAAAGAAAAGCTTCACATTGGGACAGCAGCCACACAGTAACAGCTGCTGCAACTGTATTTTATTAATTCTAATTATACACAGAATCCATATGGCCAAGATGCACTACTTAAAAAAAACCCAAAAACACCACACCCCACCACCACAACCCTACAGAAACAAAACCCAGCTTTTATTCCTTGCTGGATATTGAAAACCAACAACCGCAACACTTATCGTATTGCTCACATTAAAAATGGTTTGTTTCTAATGCACAGCTTTTGCATTTCAAATCACAAAAGTCCCCAAAGATTCTGAATTCCTTGTCTGAGATGTAAATGTTATCATTCATGGGTTAAAAGGCAGCAAAACATGAGCAGAGGGTTAGGATTACAAGTGATTATGTATTACCCAGGTTGTATCAGTGCTGTAATCAGTTTCTTTTTGTACTCAGATGGGCTGAGAATCCAGATACAGACCTGGGCTGGGATCTTCCATTCATCAGAGTTCACCAGCATTCACTGCCACAAATTCAAGGGGTGGCAGAGCTTTGGTTTTGTGATTTACCAGGAAAGACCTCAATCCAAGTTTTTAATATTTAAATTCTTTCAAATAAAAAGTGCTTTAGGGTACCCACAGAAGACTTCCGCATCTTTGCACACACGTTCCCTCAAGGTGGGAAAGAACTCTAATATTAAGAAGCTGGCTACTCACATCACCAGGCTGGCCAGCAAGAACAGGGAGCACCATGCCCTGGCTCTGTTTGCCCCTCATTTCTAACCAGCAGAACATCACCTTAACATCCAGTGAGTCCCAAAGACTAAAGCAATTCTGAGAAATATTTCAGCTCCTCCATCACAGACACAACCAAGAAAAACCAAGTAACATTTCAGACTTCAGAGAAACACGAAGGTTGCCCGGAGAGGCTGTGGGTCTCCTCCCCTGGAGGTATGAAAAAAGGCATCTGAACACAATTCTGAGTGATGTTCTAGGGAACCCTGCTTAAGCAGAGAGGTTGGACTAGGAGATCTCCACTTGGGATACCCGTGGTCCATTCCAACCTGACCCATTCTGTCAGTCTTTGAAACTCCCTTCTCTAGGTATCTCCACTCCAATTCCTCATGCAACAGACAGCAACAAGATGTCTGTCTGACTTCTTTCTCCACATGCATCCACCTGTCAGCTCTCACCAGCTAAATTTGGACCCTCTGCCCACTGTCAATGCAACCTAATAGAAGTAAAGAAGCCTTATTTCCTCCAAAGGATCCACAGGGACCATGGGTTGGAAGGAATTTTAAGAGATTGAGAGAAATTATAAAAACGCAGGAGAAACCGCACTGCCATGGAAGCAAAAACAGCAGTGGGCCAAACTAGAAACCAGGTAGAAAAAAAGGCAGATCTGTTGTTTCTTTTTAACACATGGTCTACTCTTTGTGACCAGACTTTCACTGGAGAATTGTAAAGGTTAGTTCCTCCAGCTGGCTGCAATCCAGCCCCCAGCTCATAAAAGAAAAGATCACACAGCTTCAAACCATCCCAGAGATCGAGCACTACCTTTAGCTCTTTTGAGAGAAAGCACAAAATTTGCTTACTAAGAGAATTGTACTTCAAGAATAAAAGCAGCTGCAGCTGTCTTCAGGCAAAACAAAAACTGCCCTTGAATTTAAATTTCAGTTCTGCTGTAATTTATGCTGGAACAAAGAAAGATGCCAGTTTAGGAAAGTAGGACTCTGTGCAGAGTAATAACAGGCTTCCCCATTGTCAGAGATGTCATTTGAGCATCTCTCAAATGTGACAGAACATTGAAGAGGTTTTGTACATTTCTTTTGCTCCTCGACATTTTTAATAGTCAGGGAGGGTTTAAATATTTTTAGACACATCCATGGAAGAATCTGTATTTCTCAGTCAGGGAAGGTCTGAATATAATTCTCTGAGAGAATCACCCAAACTCATGATCCCAGGCAAGCAAAATCAACAGGAGTTTTATTCTTTGATATTATGAATGGTGGATGCAGGCCCTCAGCAAGAGGATTGCTTAATAGCCCTGGGCTGGACACAGGCTCAGCTGCACTGGATTAACACCTGAAGAAATCAGTGTTGTTACTGTGGGTGAAACAGCCTGACATGATCAGAAACCAGCTCACTGAGACAAAGGATAGAGAGCAATGACATGGGACACAAGTGACCTTACATCCAGGAGCACTGCAAATAGTTGAGCAAGCCAAACACGCGAGTGGGACAAAAACATCTACTGGGAGCAAGCTTGGCAAGTACGAATAGCTAACACCTAGTTGTGCTTTCCTCTTGAAAAGCTTCCCAGCACAGCAATTCATTTCATGTCCTTCTGCTCCCTGAAACACTGACACAGAACTGAGTACCAAAACATGCTTCCTCCTGTGGACTGAGAAAGATGGGCAGTAGCGACTGTCACTGTCGCCTCACCTCAGAAAGATGACTGTCCAACAAGTTCTGCATTGGGATTTCCTCAATACTAGCAGCTTTATCAGGAGCCTTGTGAAATTGGATTTTGCCTTGTTTTCTGTGGTGCCATGAATGTTAAATGTCTGCTCAAAGAAAGGAGTACAGAAGAGGTCTTGGTGGTTGTGAAGAAAAGCCTGAAAATATGATAGCAGTGTTTCTTAAAGACAGATCAAGGAGCAGACAGTAACAACCTCCAGTATTTAACAGATTATTTACATGCCTTTTGCACAAATCTCAGCACTACCATGTATGAAAAGCACTCCATTTTTGCATTTTCTGGCATCTATAATTGTTCTTTACAACTTCTTTGGTACAGGCCCCATCTCCAGCCCAGAACTGTGATGCAGGTCTGCTTTTCTTATAATGTATCCTGCTTTTCATACATATGTTCTCCAGTCCTAACCCACCTCCTTCACTCTGTTCTCGAATTTCATTTAAATCTTTCTCCTTAAACACAACATGCCTAAAAAAATTCCTTGTTTTCCCACTAATCTCTTGTATTTTCTTCTCCCCATATGGTCAACGGTATCATTATTCTTATCAGCATTAAAGCCTACATAAAGTGGAGGACACGCCTGGCTATGCCTATTAAAATCTTCTGCATTTTTTATTCTTAGTTTTCTTTTTATGATAGTGGCATGTTCCAACATTCCATCACTACTCTTATGATAGGCTCCTCTCCAGTTTTTTTCATATCTAAATTATCCAGAAATTTAACCATGTCCCTAAGTGAAAGAGAAATGTCAGCCCTAGCTCACAGCTTGGTAGACACCAAGATCAGTCAAACTAAGACAAATCCAAAGGAAATCAAGCTCTTGGATTGCTCCATGCTAGCTATAATAAATACTTGCATTTCTCAAAGACTGTGCTATTTAATAGATATGTCATAAAATAATTAAACCAAAACAAAATTTGTTTTGCATCCCTGAAATGTCCTCTTTATATACCTTATCTGTCCTAGACACCTTTCAGTAACATGGACGATTAACAGATTTAACTAGATCTCTGGAATCTTAGAGACTACTGTAACACTATTAAGTTATACTTCCACTTCATTTACACAGTCTTTTAACAGAAGAGTAATATGTGATTGCAGAAAAATCATCTGACTTCCTTTTTTGACTTGGCTTAAAAGACACGATCACTCTTTTTAAATGGACTGGTATATAACAAGGTTTATTTGAAAGGAAGCAGGATGAGGAAATGTCTAAAAAACCTGGCCTTCTGGAAATGTAACGCTGTATCCTAAATGTAACAATGTATCCTAAAACTTTAAGTGTAGGCTGTGACACAGATGATGAGTAAATTCATAACAGTAATGTTTACTCCAGCAATTTATAAGATGAGCAGTTTTAGAACATCCGCATTATTTTGAGGAAATGGTACAATAACATTAAAAAAAAAAAAGTGATGCAGATTTTAATTGGAAATAATGGCATTTTAAAATTCAGGCAAATTTATGCAGTTATGCAAGCAGGAGAAAAAAACCACAAGATATGGTTTCAAAGTCCTCGGGAAATACGTCACCGACTGCAGATTGGGTTTATCCGAATTTCAGAAAAACCTATTGAGATTAGTTTTTACCTAATACTGCATAAGATGATTACAGTTATTTGTGGCACTTTAATTCCTACTGGAAACAAAATGATGTTTTATAGAGATGCAGCCATGAAAAACCCAAACAACCCTGACATAAACCTCTTTTATCCATTCTCATTCCACAGAACCACCCTCTAAGCTGTGGAATCATGCACTTTTCTTAATGAAATGAAGGCTAAACAAACATATAGCAGAGGTTTCACAAAATAAATTCTACTAAACTATGTACTGCATTATTAAAATTTATTAAGTTTCTTTAAGAACAGAACAGGAACAAAAAGTGTTTGTTGCTTTGACATACCCAGATGCCTATTATTACTCTTTTTCATTATTTCCCTTTTTTATCTCAGCATGATGTCTCCAAGATGCCCCATTATGAGACAATCCCAACAAATGAGGCATTTGAATTTCTGGAGGTTTCATTTCCTCTTCCTTGCAGGGTTTTAAAAATGTTCACATCAGCACATGTGCTACAATTTAAGAGACCCTTGTGATTTTACCATCAGCTAGCTACAGATCACCCTACAAAGAGAAAAAAAATCCTTACAAGGTCCCAACAACAGTATAACTCCTCGCTGCCCATAGAAAAATGGGTAAAATCCTTCTGATGAAAGAAATCTAGAATTAACTCAAGAGTAATGTCAATATCTAAATTCATGTTCTTCCCCTTGCATGCTCCTTCTGAAGAGTTTCTCCTCCTCCCTCCTCTTAGGGGTGGATTTTCAAAGCATTGTGTTTGGGCCACTGGAGTGTAAGTGGGACTCCAGAGACTGCAGTTCCACATGTCACTTTGTAAATGTGCCTCTTAGCAACTAACTTGGCTGTCACTGAGCACAGCCACTCTAGCAAGAAGTCCAGCAACAAGAACAGCCCAAAGGGAGAAGGGAATGCTTTTGAACCAGAATTAAAATGTAAAAGAACAATCCTTCAATAATCCTTGTGTAAATCATTTACAGAACTTTTCCTTACAGGATTGCAGTGGCTTCTTGCATGTGTAGAATATATGCAAGAAAAATATCCAATCTTCCTTTCTCTCATGTTACCCCACTGTTCAGTAGTCCACATTTAATATTTATGAACACATTGAAGATAAAAGTAGTCACACACACTAAGGGAAGCCAAGTTCAAAGATGGCTGAATCTAATCAGCATAATCACAAAACCATAAATTTGAGAATAAAAGGAACTAGACAACACTGGATTTGAAAAGTTACTCTATTATTATTTTTCTTTATCTGTTCTTGTTATACTCAATTTAAGACATCCCACAGATTTTTAAAGCCATTGGAAGTTAATGGGAATTGAACCCACACTTAAAGGACGGAGATAGTTACAATGGATGAATTTATTTGTAAAGGAACCAAATTCCACTGAAGCTGTGGGGCCTACCAAAACTGGATTTGGCACAAAAAAATTATGTTAACTTTATTCCTGGTCAGAATGCGCACCTCTGCATCCAGGTTAAGGATTCTGTACAAAAAAAAAAAATCACAGCTTTCATTAGCAGTTACAGCCTCAATATTCAAAAGGTCAATAATTCTGGATAAAACCAATATTTGACAGCTATAAATGAGAGCATTTTGGAAAGCAATGAACTCTCAGGCTCTGGAAATTAAGTCTCATTAAGATCAGGCACAGAAAAATGGACACTTTCAAGACCATTAGACATTCTTTAAATATAAAAGACAAAGGAATGTTAGCAGTACAGAACTTAAAGAGACCAGAAGCTCTGCCTTAGGTATTCCTTTGTGTGGTGATCTGATTTCTAGGTGAATTAAGTACACCATGAAGCTAAAACAGATGTTATGGAAGTGAGGGTCTTTTTAAATACTAATTATGCAATAATCTCATTGATTGTGTAACAACATCATCTACCACACTTAAAATGTGTGGGATGTCACCCCTCATTAGAATTGTTCCAGAATCTAGACCAACCAAGTAACAAACCAAATGTAATAACGAGAGGTTTGAACACATCTTGCAAATTCCCATGTCTTTTCTATAAAAGGAAGCCTTTAAGGAAAAGGAAAAGACATCTAAAGGCCCACAAATTAAAATGCTAACTTCTGTAACACCATACTCCTCAATCTGTTACTGTAGCAATCAAAGGATGCAAGTTCTTCTTTGGATTCAACCTCAATGTAGCTATAATCAATTTTTCATTTCTAACATGTGTAATACATCAACAGATTTTGTAGTGCAGCCACACACAAAGCACACATGCTGTTAGAATACTCCAAAGTATTCTAACTACTTCCAAGTAGAACAGAAGTGTACAGCTAATGCCACTTCTGTGACTTGTGTGTTTCTTCAGTACACTTTTCTATATCCATAGTCACCTTCATAAAAACCATATGGAAAAGTACAATATTTTTTCCCTCCTTTTTTTCAAATCTATTTACAACTATTTGGTCAATTCAATTATTAATCTATTTCCTCTTCTAACGCATACAGAGCAATTAAAAATATGTAGAGTTTATAAAATAAAGCTAATAGCGTTAAAGAAGTTAAGAAAAGTTACAAGTAAAATAGCACTAACATTAATTAATTCAATTTGCAGGAAACGTTAGAGACTGGTGATACATATTTTCCACAAATGCTACAGAATTCCTGAAACTAGTCCCAGACCTCCATTGTCTTCACAATAATAATAATGCATTATTGATGTGCTTCCACTTTTATGACATATAATCAAATTCTTTTCCTGACTAGTCCTGACTGTAGCTCTGCAAGGAGCACAGTTGATACTCTGGCTTCAAACAGCCTCAAGCTGAAGGCATGTGTGCTTCCACAAACATAATTTGTGTTAGGAAATGCACCCTCGAGATGACTTCCTCACAAAATGTAGCTGTGTGTGAAGGAAGGGCCGTGCAATGTGAGCAAGAGGGCACAGGGAGATAGAGCAAGGGACATGCACAGTTACAATCACTGCTTCCCATGAGTGGCAGCTCAGGCACAGCACAAGGAACAACAGAAATGCCAAGGCAAACAGGTATGTTCATGACCTTGAAGACATTATATATAATAAGTCATTGAGGCTGCTTTATATAAAGCTCAAAATCAAGTGCTTGTGGTTTTGAACATAATTTACAAGATGAAATGGGGATCTTCAAGTAAGTCGAAGAAAGACTGAGTGATACACCGGTACATCTCTTTGAACACTGCAACATCACATGAATGGGAACATTCTGCCAGACTGTGTCCTGGAGCAATTTTCTTAACTCACTTTTGAGTTCCTCTGCTAACACTTTTCACAAAAACATAGTTCAAAAGACACCAAGACTTTCAATGCTATTTGATGCCAATGAAATAATTAAACTTTGACAATTCACCTGTGGAGATGGCTTCGTCTTCAGCTTTGCATAAACAGCTATATCCTACCCTGACTCTGTATCTTCCATTAAATAAAGCAAAGCAGCAAGGTTTAGGACTAACTATTCAATACCTTCATTTGTATTACGTTTCTGTTACTTTTCTTTCTCTGTAAATAAGAAAATACCTTTGAAAATATCAGGACAATGAGTTTCCTTTCAGAGAACCTGTAAGGATGATCTCAACAAGCTTTTCACCATAAACACAAATTTGTGACTAATAAGAAAGTTACCAGGTCTGACCTAGCTCTGGCCTCCAAGAGAGTGCACCTAGTATTAAACATTAGTACCTACCTAGAAGTGCCTGAAACAAGCTGCTCTTAAAGATGCCCATCACCTTTCTGATGGCTTTTTTCAGTTGTTGCTCTTCTGGCTTCTGTAGTTTTTTGCAATATTCTTCCAGCAGCACTAAAGCTCGGTCAGTATCTAAAACAAAACAAACAAAAAGCAAACACAACAATGTCTTTATTGGCTCTGAAAAGTATTTAAATGCTCAAATGTTAACTACACATTTTGAGAGGCATTATTCACACATATAAGGAATATTTACAGTAAATGGTTATAGAACCATAAAATCACTATGGTTGGGAAAGATGTACAAGTCCAACTATTAAACCAGCACTACTGTGTTCCCCAGCAAACCATGTCCCCAACTGCCACATCCACATGCCTTTGGAACACTTCCAGGGATGGTGGTGTTACTGCTTTCTGTCATTAGCTGTATGTCACAAACAACATATTCAACACTGCATATGGGAAAATGATCTTTGGAACAGCATCTCTAACAAGTGCTCAGCTTCCATTTATCCAAAACCATCTGGAAGCTATGGGGCCTGGACCAAATTACAACTTGCAGAAGCTACAAAATTATAGACAATAACAATTATGGATACCCATGCAGGAAAACTGGCCTTAAAACATCCTCAGAGAAGACATGAAAGTGTTTGCTTTGCATCTGCAGCACTCAGTTCTCTGTTCTCTGACTGACAAATGCGTATCTGAAAGGCAGGTGTCCAAGAGTGAGGCTGGTTCTTTCTATTCCCTCAATACATTAAATTACTATCTACCTCTTTGGTAAATGAGGCTTTGATAGCAGACTTTCATCCATGTGCTGGCTCAAAGAGAGCAATCCAGCTTTTCTGTAAGAGCCCAGAGGAGCAGAGCTCTGTTTCTCCTGCTGCTATTATCTTTGTGCAGTCACTCGCCAAGAGCATGAGTGACATGTAAAATTGCATGAAATCCAAACATCACCATCTTACAGAGAAAGAAAAAAATAGAGGAACACGGAGATTCAGACTTCATCTGTCCTTCTCACCATCCCAGTAGGATTCCAGAAATGTACACAAACATATTCATGACACTGAGATATCTGCACATGCTCTTGTAATTGTATTGCCACCAAGTTTTCAGTAGGATACCAAAACACTAACTAACAAGCAAGTGCCTCAATCTAGATTTCTTTCACTAGAGTTCAATGCAAGTTTCATTACTAGGAGAGGGTCAGATTCCTCTGGTGAGGCTAAACTCAAAGTAGCGTAAAATGCTTGCAAAGGCAAAAAAAGACTGCTTTTATTATTCTTTATTAAATAACTAAAAGAAAGCTTTTTTTCCACTATAGAAAGATTGACCGTCTTTGCTCAGGGTCTTGATGACTCACTGTAATATAGGCCTTGGGATGTGACAACCAGATGAGTTCACATTGGGGCAGAGACTTGACTTGTAGTCTGTAACCTGATTACATTCTCAAATTAAAAATGGGCAAAACTTTAATCAATTGTTAAAATTTAAAAAGATGCAATATTTTTTCTTTCCCCTCACACCAGAAATTCTAGCTGGTCACAAGCATTTTATGAGAGAAATTAAAAACAACGAATAAAAAGGAATTTTATTTAAATGTTTCTGCCTATGCACAGACATCATATATTTAGAATCATTAAGGCTGGAAAAGACCTCCAAGACCATTGAGTCCAAACTTAATGTACAGATCACTTAGACAGGGAGATTAAGGAACAATTTACAGCAGCCTAGCCATTATAATGGAAAGCTCACAACTTTCTGCTTTGATTCCACCTTGAGGGGGTCTCCAAGAGGATTCCCTTCTTTCTATGAGAGCTGTCCTTGGGGCAGGTAAAGATTAGGCAATTGCACTTAGGACCACTTATAACCCACACAGAGAGAGAGAGCAGCTCTTAAGGCCACATCAAAATACCTGGGCTGGGCTTCCATCAAATCATCCAAACCAAAAGCACAGCCTTGAAACAAAGCTCTGGATCCAAGTGGGATATGGCCGGGTACAAAGAACTACTTCTGCAAGTGAGCTCAGCTTCTTTTGCCTTTAAAACCCCAATTACATCGTATCTTTTACTGACCTCATGACTGTCCTGACCCACCTGTGCTTTCACTGATACACTGAACCTCCTGGCTACCCTCAATAAAATAAGTAGTCCATAACCTAAAGCATGGGTTGGAATCAGTAATTCACCTTCTCCCAGTACAGGCATGCATATGAAATGAATGCATGGTTCCTTATATTAAAATGAAGCTACAGAATGGTGGAAAACCACTGCAAAGTAGCCAATACTGAGGACACATTCTAAGAGTAGACGGAAGAATTAGGAAAATGGGATGTGAATGCCTCTTCCACAGCAGGGATATCACTCCCTCTTTCTTAGTGACTTGGTGAAGCATGCTGACATTCCCACCTTCATTAATCATTCCTAAAGCGTACAGTTTGTGTTTTAAAAAATACAGCGCTACAAAACATAGCATCCTTTGGGGATGTGAGCAGTTTTTATTCTCACTTGAAATAGTTTTTTTCAATTCATGAAGACATAAAAAGTCAACTTTTTGTTGACCCCAGGAGAGTCCTAAACTCTACAAACTGAACAACCAGCAACAGAGCACACTTCTAGTGCTAGATCTAAATCTCAAATAAATCCCAGACCAAGTAATGATCTTCCTTCCTAATTTTCCTCTCTAGCTTTAATAGGATACATTAGTTTTTACTCCATCCCTAAGCTCCAGCACGGAGCTGCATCCTTTTCCTGCACAATCTCACTTGGCAGCAGTGTATCCAGTTTTCCAAATAACCTGCAATGGTTGATATGTGCTGAGTGATTCAATCAGGATGCCCAGGAATATCCTGATCAAGAGTATTTTAGCATGTCAAGGAGGGGGGCTGTGCAACCACTACTACTGGAGCACTCCTGAAAAGCCAAGGGATTTATGGAGGCTACTTGAATCTCCAGCCAATTGTCACCAGATTAGGCTTTCAAAAAAAAAACCTTTTCCCCTTCTTGATGAACTCTCCTGGTTATAAGTTACTCAGAACTAGATCTTCAGAGGGATTTGACAGTATTTAGCATGCTAGGGCACAATTCTGTTCAACACCAGCACAGCACATTCCTACCTCTGCACAACACAGAGCAATAGGAAATAATGCAATAAAATGGCACAGCTAAAGAATGCTCAGTACTCTCCCCAAAATATTAACCACTGTCAACTCCCAGTCATACCCGAAAAAGATGAGGACATCCAGTGTTTTTTTTTTTTTTTTTTTCTTTTGCTGCTACAAAGCTTAAGTACTATCTGGTTGCAAGAATGGACTGCAGCACAATAGTCAAATAAGAACCACATTCCCTGCCACCCAATTAAGTGCAAGTTTCTGAATCTGAATTCCCACACACTCTTTTAATTAAGAAGAATGGGAGATTGGTGGCTTTCATGAGGGACTGGATCACTGTATTACAGTATTCAATAAAGCACGTGGTTAATTTATAGCAGCCAAAGTAAGTCCCGTACCTTTCAGAGTATATCAGAAATGCAACCAAAAAATCTTGGTGCTATGGTATCACTGTTCTCCAGTACTGATTGCAAAACAACAAATCCACTGAACACACAGTTTAATATCCCAAGAGGTGGGCCTCTGTGTGGATCCTGAGTAGGTCCTTTGTCTGTGAACAAAAGACCACTGAAAAGTCAGCGTCAGCTGTGCCCCATGAGGTCTGCTGGACATAGATCTAATTTTTTTACTGCTTCTTTGCACTTTATGACACAATTTTTAAATCAATCCCATTGGCTTTGAACTGTGACCTCAACAAGAACTATTCAGAAGATACAGTCCTACAAAAACACAAATTTATAGTCAGTAAATATATTATTGTTTTGCTTAAATAGATCATACTCAAAACATCTTAACACAATTGTAAGAGAAAAAAATCTTAAGGGATAAACAGCTTTTACACTCCTACAGGATCCTGTCCAAGAAGTTATAAGTTAAGCCAAACTAATGCACAATTCTGTAAATTTTATTGCTTTATCACTCCATAATTTTTTAAGCAATTCAGGAATGTTTGTGATTTATGGTACTGATCAGGGAATGGGTAATTGCTACAATACAGCAAATCAGAGATACGTAATATTGACACAAAACTACAGAGTGGTAACCTTGTTTACTGGACTCCCTAGGAAAACTTTCCTTCCTCTTTCAGTCTAAACTTTTTTATCATATAAGGAATTACTCAATTTTTCTTCTACAGAATGAGTCTCTGCTTAATGTATTCATCTCTGTAAGACTCAAAAAAGAAGCAAATCCTCTCCTCAGGGTTATTATACTAGATGGGATCATTACAGAATACAACATGCTTTTTAGTACCCTCACTGTATAGACTTTTCTGTAATGTTGGTTTTTAAAGTTCAACAGGTAGACATTTATGCTATAGAGTAAAATAACCTGTTGGGGTAATGCTTATAGATCTGGCAACACAAATACAAAAATTGTAGAGAAAACTGTAGAGAAACCCGAAGTTATATTTTAACAAACTGTAACTTCATTATATCTTACAGACAAAAAGCTTTCAGGGGATACTATCAAAAAGAAATAAAGCTATACATTCAAGCACATACAGAGTAAGGTACACTCTCTCTCTCTATATATATATACACATATATCAGGAAAAATTAAATTCCCACCAATAGATTGTTTTCTGAAGCATTGTTCTTAAAATGTAAGCCACACATATGAAAGAATAAATCTGATAATTATGTATACTTAAATTAATATTGCAATAATTTTTTCATCTACTTTGCTAAAATTATTCCAAAATCAATTCTGTCTACATCTCAGGATCCATACCCAAGACCTGGATGCCACTTGCAATACTAACCAGTACCTTGAAGCAGAAGGATTCCCCTCCTCTGCTGGTTTGTTTTCTATGCTCTCAGGTCTTGCAAGCACATTTTTAGAACCACTTTAGAACTCCACATAGGCAAGGAGACACTATACTCACTGCAGCATTTACAGTGGAGTCCTGGTAGAGTTGAAACATCTGCAGCTCTGCTAGTGTGGGCAGTCGAGCAACTAAAAAGTTTTTGTGCCTTCATATGGGACTGAGGCTGCCACAGCCATGCCTGCACGGAGCAGATCACACACCACACCACAGGTAAGGTTTCTTAAATAGCTCCCAGGTGTTTAGCCATACCATTTATCCTTCAGATGAACTAAATATGTTACACCTGAAGATAATTTAGGTCTATCGATAAACTTCAACTACCAATTAGGAACAGGTTTGTCTAATGAGATTAATTGAAGGTATATGAAAAAGATAAACGTGATTCAAAAACCAATCTCCAAGCAGCTCCATTTTCAATCCAGGGTTTGTTGAATGATGATGGCTCAAACCAAAGGAGCACATAATAGAAAAAACACAACACAAGCAGATGCTGCCAAGGCCATGTATATGAATATATGGCTATTTTCAAGCCATTAGAGCTCCTTCTGGCCACAGTAAAGTCATATAGGCTGAAGTCTATATGGTCCCACATATGTCACTGGTCAGGACCAGTCACTGATTTTGAACTCAAATTGTTGTGCTTTGAACATCCCCAGTCTGATAAGAGCTGCTGCTGCTTTCCTTGGGAACATGATCCTATCATTCAACTCCTGCTATGAAGAAAGAGAGAAAAAAACGAAAATACAATTCCAAACTCAGCAAGTTCTGCCTTGCCCGTGGAAGAAATCAGTCAGCTGGTTAACAGCACCCTGCATCAGCACAAGGGTGTATCAGGCAGCCACTGCCTCTCAGGGAACCAAGCCTACCACAGCCTCTTGCTAAGTTTAGAAACACATATACATTTTTTTTTCCTCCCACTGGCATCAGAGTTTGTGAATGAAAATATTTTTGGGGTGCAACAGGGTGGAAGAATGTTAACTTAAATGAAAAATAAGGTTTCATTGGTGAGAGATGTTTAACATTAGTTGAGTCCTAACCAAGTTAGTAAGATGAAGGGGTGTTTTTATCTCAATTTCTCTCTTTTTTTTTTTAATCTGCTTTCCCCTAAAAGAGATTTCAATTATCTTCTGACTTGTGAAGTCTGTTGTAGAGGTGAAATTTAAAAGAAGAAAATGCCAACACATTTCAGGAGACAGACACTTTACAGGTTTTTGAGAACCAGAATTGGAAAAATGTAGGGCACTGAAGTAGGAAAAGGCATGAAAAATGGTAGAGAAAAAAACATGGGAGCCAAAATAGAAGTGAGAAATTGAACCAGAGCATCAGGAAAGGGAGCAAGGAAGTGTTCCCAGTGATCTTTGATAGCTTTAGAAGAAAAGGATCTCAAAATCTACTTTAATTTTGGAGAGTTCACACCTTCATTCAGACGACCAAAACAGACAGAGGAGTAAACACTGTTCCCTGCCTCCGTTATTTAAAGATGTCTTGATTTGATTCTCCGGTCTGGAAATCTCAAAAAATGAAAATGAGTTGTTACAGATCAGCAGGAGGGAATGCAGTAAGAAATTTCTAGGCAACCTGCCTCGGGACTGATCCAAGTCAAAATTATCAGTAACTCATTTACCTTCCCTGATCTTCACACAGAACAGCAAACACAAAGGAATAAATCCTGCTAATACACAATACTCAGTATCCACAGAGGAAAAGAGTAGAAAGACAGATAAATTCAAAAAGAAATTCAAGAAACAGTACACTAAGATGGTTGAGAAAAACACAAGCTGTAGGCTCCCATGGCTCAAAGGACTTGAGGACTTTAGACAAATGATAATCATAAAATATTAGCATATAAACATCAATATGAGACACAAATTAATCTAGCAGACTGCAGAGAGGGAAAGCAGACAGGGAATATGTGTAAAAACCAGGAAGCTCCCAGCACCCTGGGCCCTTCATCTCTGTAAGAGGACTTCAAACAACTATCCAGAAAATGCAGCATATGGGTTATACAACCTTGAGGAAGCAGAAGGCATGACGTAGGTGACAATCACCCAGTGTAAGCCTGGTGAGCACTCACAACAAACAAGCAAAAGGGTTACAGCTCCTCAGGATGTGCGTGGCACACAAACCCAGGGAAAACAAGGGGACAGAAAAAGGAGGGGGGTAATCATTGAAGGGATTACCAAGCAGGTTTGTTTCTGCGGTTTCAGCTTTTAGCAACCAGATCGGCACACAGAGGCCAACACATGGCATGTGGAGATCAACCTCGGGCAAGTGGAGAGTCTTTCAAGGAGTGATATTTCAAGTTGAGGTTGCATTCTGAGTTGCCCTCTCTCTCTACTAACTGTAAAAAGCATGACATCCCCAAATGAACCGTAGCCTTGGTGAATTTGCTGCACAACTGCTTTCCTGCAGAACACCAATTTAGGAACAGTTTCATTGTGAAGCAGTGTTATTCTAGACTATGATGCTGCCAGCAGACAAGAAATGGGCCAGACAGACTGTAAGAACCATTATGCAAGTACAACAGCAAATTTCTCAGAACAGTATTACACACTCAGGTATATTAAGGGGAAACCAGGTATCCAAATGGCAAAGAAAACTGAAGGACAGGTAGCTTTGCACTGAACAGTGTTACCATGCAGTTGTGTTATTGCAGGTCTCTGTGCCCCACACAGCTCATGGGAAAGGCTGCCACCAAACCACAAAAGCTGCTCAGCAGTCTCCAGAATATTGATTTGAGCAGATGATACAACGCAGAGGGCTAACTGTTCTGCAAGTCAGATTGCTGGGAAGGGCAGGAGTTGTGTTATGATGTGTCAGCTGAACTCTGAGAAACAGAACAGTCAGACACAGAGAGCCTGGAGGAGCCCTACGAGGTTTTCATTTTTCCTCCCTGCTGTGCAGAGGGACCCAGGCTTATATTCAGATGGTGTCTAATTGCACTGGTAACCTCCTACAACACCCACAAGATCCCTCATCATCTGACTTCAGTGCTTGAAGGTTCTAATGTTTTTTTCCTGCTACATAAAAACAATCTTTTTTATTATTATTATTATAAATTAGGACAACCAGTCGTCCTCCAGATGTCAATGTGTAAAGCAAACCACCATTATTACCCTTACTGCCTCTTTACACTTTTTTGTCATGTCCCTTCCCTGCTCAGTGTCCCTTTTCACAGTTCCAGCCTCTGCAACTTTTGTATACTTTTGACATTCTCAAAGCCTCTTAATTCTCTTTTCTGGGATTAAATTTATCTTAACACACAATCTACAAACTCAGGCTGGACACCCAGTAATGATACAGGAACACTGACTGGTGGATGGAGATGGACAAAAAAGCCGTCAGCTTTATGAAACACAACACACACAACCAACCAGGGAAGCAATGATTTGTTTGTTTTGGGGTTTTTTTGCCTATTTGTTAAGAATCAGACTTTTTGTCTAACTTACTATAAGGAAAACTAAGAAAAAAATCATTTATCAGTGTTGATCAGTTCAATGTAACCTTGTTGTCCGTGTATCTTCACACTTGATGTTACGACACATAACCACACATCAGTTCTGGTAAAATGCTGCCTTCACACATTTTTTAGTTTTAAATATAATTCCTTAAACTCACCTAACTGTACTTACACAAGGAACAGGACAATTATATAAAGATGAGGATCTGGCTCAGCATAAACCCATAAACTTTACTCCAGCATTTCTGTTTATCAGAAAGCATCCTGAAAACCAAGTTACATTCCTGCTTCAGTACCCCCAGATGGGACTATCTGACCCCTGCAATCCTACAGACACATCTTCTCTACTCATCTCTGCCTGTAAACTACAATTAAATATTGAAAAAATACTCAGTGTTCAGTGCATAACCTGTTAATCTTATGTATCACGCTTTACCATAAGGAAGAGCCCAGTTCTTCTCAGGGGCTCACTCTGGGGACCTGAATTCTTCCCACCACATCACTTTTCCTCAGGGGACCACAAAAGGGCTTTAGCAACTGCTGAGATCAGCTGCTCCTCACACCAGGGCCATTCCTTCTTTCCAGTGAATTCTCTTTTTCCAGATATGTTGAAGGCAACGTGGGACCTGTTCATTTGCAATCCTTGCTCCAGTTTGGTGACCTGGCTATACAGGTGAACTTCTTTGTTTTGCAGACAACAGAATGAGCAGATACTGGGGCCTTGAGACTCCTTCCAAAATTACAGACACTCTGCAATTACAAGTAGCTTCACCTGACCTTCTTGTTTCTGCCTTTCAAGTGTCACAGTGTTAAAATCCAGGTGTACAAATGTTAATGTTAAATGAACATTGCAAATATGAAGACAGAATGAAAAACGAAGCCACAAACCCTCAAAATGACAGAGCACCAAATGAAAACCTCTTATTTATACAGCTGAATAAATGTAAATTGACATCTTAACAGTGCAAAATTATCAGTGCCCTGCTTTGAAGAGCTTACAATCTAATTGAATGAAAGACACAAAACTAGTGGAACTTGATGCAGAGTTGCAAGAGTAAAAACCAGGAGTTGCGCACTTAGTACAGCAGCTATGTATTTTTTTTTTTCCTTTAAAAGAACATTCAGTATCAAAATTAACGTAAATGTGAAAATAGGAGTGAGACAGAAAACTAACAAAAAGATGTCTGTTCAGGAATAAATAACTTTCAAACTCACACAAAAGAACCATTATATCACATGAAAGAAAGCAATTTATTAACACAAATGCCCTTCTAGTGATGCAAAAAAAAAAAAAAAAAAGGAATGAGATCAAATTACCTTTATTAATTAGCAAAATAGGCATTATGGTCTTACATTTTCTCACATCCATGTTGGAATTTTTAATTTAAGAACCTTTATATTATACTAGAATCTCCGAGTCAATAAAAAACCCCAACATGTGCCTCCAGGCAACAACATAAAATAAATTTCACACTCTGGACATTAAACAACTGGATATGTATATTTGCAAACCTTGAGTTGGGGTTGTTTGGTTGGGTTTTTTACGGTTAAAAGCACAGCTTAGCAGACATCCACCTGCAAGGCAGTGTTAACACAGTGCTCAACACCTAGAACTGATCTGGAAGGTGCCTGGAATTATCCCACTATACCCATACAGTCAGGGGAGAGAAGAGCATTTGAAATCTGAAAAGATTGGTTTCTCTTTGTGAAACTGTAAATTGTCCAGATTCCCTCTTTCCAGGAAACTCCACATGATTCAATCCCCTGATAAATATGTTTTGAAGCCCAAAAGTGAAGACAGACTTAGGGACAATTGCACTGACTTGTTCTGGCAAAGTGTTTACTGCCACCAAAATCTCCTCTGGACCACATCCAATAAACAGCAAATGTTTTCTTCACATATTTTGTACGTTGATTACTACTGTCAGCCCCCATGAGGGTCAGGGCAGCTTTGCTGGCTCTGTCTGGGATGAATATGGCAGGAGAAAACATGACCTTTACTTCTATTTTTATAAAGCTGTTGTTTGGCACCGTGTTCATTTTCTTTAAATACAAGAGATACCACAGTGAAACAGACCTTAAATACTTCTAAGAAGCAGGAACCTGGTTTGACCTGACCAAAACAAGCATAAGGTAGATTTTCTCATTTTGCTGAAGCAGGGACTGCAAAATCATCTTTTATCACATTTGGCCACTAGTTACAAATTCAGCTTTCTCTCCATGGTTACCCTCTGACATCTAGCTTGGCCATCTGGAACAAATTCAGACGGAAAGAAGAGAGGATGAGAAGAAAAAAAGATTATGCTTATAATGCAAGACAACATTGCTTCTACTGAGTGCAATATGCACTTAACAGGAATGGAGGAGAGGATGCACAGCTGCCTCTTGTGCTTGTATCAACACCATGGTTGCTTCCAATTCCAGTGACTAATAGTACAATAATTTATAACACTTTTTTCCCCACTAAAATAATGAATAGTGTTAATTTATAGCATGCACAGAACACAGAGTGTCAGCTCTCCTAAATATGTCAGATAAGGAGATGGTTTTGCCACTGAAATTTATATGAGAGAATGAGACATCAAACTGAGGTGAGTTACCCTGTGTTTTGTCTATGGGGAGAGAGAAAATTACAATTGTCCAGAAGCCAATGCAGATCTTAGGTGCGCTAAAATGCCCTTTAGAGGGGGATCTCTCTCTCTACTGACCAAAGCAACCCTCCATGACAAAAAGCTGGGCACCTTCTCTAGGTGAGGCAACTAAAACGGGATGGATCTACATTAAACACCTGAGAAGTACCAGAATAACAACAGGGCTGGAAAAGAGTATAAATTTCACTCTTCCCAGTCCAGAGCCCACTTAGCTTTGGAGTGTGCATGCATACAACAAAGGCTTGTTCTGTATAATGCCTGCTCCTATAGTCCTTTTGTGGGCAAAACACTTCCCTGTTTCTCACAGCGGAAACAATGTCCAGCTGGAGATAGCTCACTGCCACAAAAGCAGTGACATCTTTAAATCAAAGCTTTGTGGTGAAAATTGGCACAGTTTAGACAGCAATTTTCTGACTTTTTTTGTTTAACTCTTGGAAATCAAAAATTCTGCTCTCCACAGTCTGTAAACACAACTAAAATTTGCACTGCTCCCATTCAATTGACTAAAAACTGAGAGGTAGTGAACAAAACTTGGAGTGAAGGAGGTGGCCTTTTAGCCATGTACCTATTTGAGAATTCTTATTCAGCAACTGAAAGGACAAAAATCTTGTAATACCAATCACCTTTTACAAGCAAAAGATAAAGAAAAAATCCAATATACACTGGATTTGCTGCTGTAAGACGTAAGAAGACTGAAACCACATTTGAGATTTTTGAGCACAAAAAGTTATGATCCTAAGTTTAAATTTTGTTAGCTAAAAAGAAGATGCCAGTTTGAAAGAGAATTAGGGCATGAATGGGAGCTAGCTTTGCCTGGTCCTTCATGAGCTTTGCTTTAGAAGTTCCTGCTGAGTAGTTTTTAGATCCCTTCCTTTCAACAGATCAGCCACAAAGTCAGCATTACCATACAAAATCCAGCATTTCATAAAGCACATCTGTCAGATTCTTCTAAATGGCCCAGAAGTTGTCCACGTGGGATCAGACTGACACGTTTTAATTCTTGACATTGATGTACTTAATAAAACAGGTCCTGGAAGGCATTTTTTAATATAAAAGGAGTGATGCAAAATGTTATTCCATGACAGAATCAGCAGGTAACAGGCAACGAGGTGGAACAAGTCAAGATGGTATTAACAGCAGCCCACAGGTTTCATCCAACTAAAGGTACAACCCCTCTCCCTTTGAGATGCAAAGTGGGACGAGGGCAGCACAAAACCCAGCACTCACATCTCTGACTGCCTGGACACAGCTAGATGTGCAAGGAGGATGGCAGGGTTAGTCTAGAAGCACATGTGCAGCCAAGCACCCAGATGTGGGGCTTCCTGCCATCTCTGTGTGAATCACAAGCAGGGCTCCAAAACTGGAATCCGGTCTCCATCACAGAGGAGCATGGATTTAATTAGTTCTTTCTGTCACTGTGAAAGACACGAGTGAATTACAGTAACATTTTTGCTATTAACTATTCTGTTGATGAATCCAAAATATATGCAATTACAGATCTAAATATAGTCCCTTACAGTTAACAGAAATCAAGCTTAGTATCTCAGGAAGGGAGGGAGGGAGAGTAGACATCTAAATCCATGCAAAAATCTAACTTTACTTCTTCTGTATGATAGTACCACTTTGGAGCAAAGCATTCCTCAAGAAATTCCATAATATTTCTATGAATATTTCTATTCAGAAATATCCTAGTTTGCAAAAGTAAACTAAAAATTAAGCAAAAATAATGAATTTATTTACTTTTCAAAATTGTTCATCTCATTCTTTCTCTAAATGGCACTGTCCAAAAAGTCATTTTGTAACTACAGTCTTGACTGTAGTTGACTGATTTAAAACTTTAGGTGTACATCAAAATTAGAGATGAGCAAAAGCCAAAGAGAAGCGCCCTTTGTTTAACTGTGCAGCAATAGTGAACCAGCCCACACGATGTCTCACCCCATACCTAAAGGGAGCACATCCCACCCCGCAGGATTCTCCATAATCCCTTTCCAGCCTCGCTTTTTGCTGAGACTGCCAGCAAGCATGTCAACCCTGTGAACATTCCTGGGAATGTGGAGCCTCATTGCCCTTCACACTGAAGTGAGAAAAACAAAATATTTTCACTCTAGCACATCTGGCAATGGAAATCAGGTACTGAGACATGACCAGAATCAAGCTTCTTTTTTTCCACATCCATAAGAAATTAAAATTAAAATATGATTTTTTAATTAAGAAAACTATTTTTTTGTCGAACTACACAGGCCTGTACTTATAAATGAAAGATGGCAGGCATCATACCAAGCAGCAAGGTAATGTGGAAATTAGCTGCAAAGCTATGTGGAATTTGGACTAGTATTAGACATGAGCTGTCACAAAGGTAAATTCCCCAAATGCTTCAGTTGTTCTTTAGAAAGACCCAGGACTGCCCAGTGCCAAAGAAAGCAAGGCTTAGTGACACAACTTCCAGTGATAAATATCAGTATGTTTTAAAGCTTGTTTCACAGGCTTCTCTGTCTCCATACTGATTTTAGGAGAACATTTTAATCAAATCCAAAATAGCAATGCAGAAAGAAGTGCTGACAAGGAGAGGGATAATCCTGTCCTCAATGCTGATACTGAAATACTTCTGCACAGCCTACAAGAAAGTATCCCACTGAGATTTCTACAGATGCCCTCGATGGGAAGGACAATAGATAAGAACTCCCAAATTTTCCACAGAAAGGGAAAATAAGTCATCACCACAAAACACTAAACTAGTTAGCCACAAACTGCTGTCAAAAGCATAAAGCAAATAAATGGGGGAAAAAAAAAAAAAAAAAAAAAAAAAAAGGAAGAATCCCCTCATCCTCTCAATCTCCCTAACATTCATAGGAGTAACAGGGATTACTTGAAAAAATAGCAAACTTTAAAAACGGTAGAAAGTTTTGAGTTGCCAGCATGCTTTTAATTACGTTTAGAAAGTTAAAGTCTATTGCATGAACTAGACAAATTAAGTCATTCAAAATCACAATGAAGTTGCTGATTTGCCAACATTTTTAATCCTGCAATTTTCATGCTTAAATACATCCTTAACGATACCCTTTTAATAATCAAATACATTCACACTGGCAACTTCAATACACTGACTGATATGACAATTTAAAGTATTTCAAGGGGGATATTTGGGTCTCTTGACTTTATGTTTTAATGCTGCCAGAACACACCGTAGTAACACCAAAGAAGAAAGTCAAGCCTTGGCGTACACTAAGAGTGATCCAAACTGCCTGGAAACAAAGAGGAAATTCACAGATTTTTAAGGCCAGAAGGGACTGCTGTGATTGCCAATATCACTGCTGCACAAAGGAGCCGCTAAGATTTTACCCCAAAAGTCCTGCAGCAAGTATTCGGAAACTGAATTACAGCTGAACATCCGGCACAGAAACATCCTTAGTGTAAATCACCTAAATCGGGATTAAAACTTAAATCATGGAAAGCCTCAGTTTTCCTTCTGTAAACAGGCAGGATACAGAAGCCTCACCCATACATCAGGGTGACACTTTTACAGCAGAGCAGGGTGAATTATTAACAACAGAACTCCTCCACACACAATTCCACCCTTACTACACATAATGGCAAGCGATTCCATGAATGACAGTGCCATTCACTAAAATATTTCAGGTTTGAAATTTCATTTCTATGCTGTCATTTTTTTAAAATACAATCAAAAAATCCCCTTTTTTTTTTTTTCATGAAAATAATTCTAGCAATTGGGGTGGTTTATCATTATTTATATAGTAGATGATAACTCATAACTAATGAAGGGTTATTCCTATACAAAAGAGAATCCAAAGTCACGTCAATTACATCCTCATTTCTGTTTGTAACATTCACTTTTTGCCCTTTCCCCCACATTTTCTATCACCAGATCCAGGCACATCTGTATAGATGAGCTGAATAGAAAAGGTTCACATGACCCTTACTCTATTAGCATACTCAGAAACTTTAAATCAGTGTACAATTTGCAAGAAACCAGAAATAACCTAAGGTCTGTGAGGCTTTTCAGAATAAGAATTTGCCTTCATAAACTTCCCAATTGTTTGAGCACTGGAAGCCATATTTTCCAAAGCTGCAAACACAAACTTGAGGTGAGAAGAGGCCAAATGAAAGGCTGTTTGTCTTTTCTTAAATGCTGCCATACAACAGCCTTAAAGACAGTAGTTTTATATTGTACTAAAGCATGGAAATTCAAGCTAATTAAAATCACACATGAAAAAACCCCACGTTCAAACCACCTTCAAACATAGCTCTCGTAACTTGTTTTTAAAATTAGCCTTGAAACTTTGTTATTTATTTATGCTGCTACTGATAGCTAATGTTTATCCACCAAACATGCCACAAATAGGTAACAGATTAAACTATAGTTTAAAAATTTATTAGCATTTGTAAGAGAGGCTTCTCACAAAATTAAACGTCAAGCTTTTCTCTTGGTGTCTGTTCAAAATCTCAGACGGCTGATCTTTACAAAAACACCATTTGAGGCCAAATTTGACATAAATGTTAAAGCACAGCATAAAATTACTTTTAAAAATAAGTATTTTAGGTACACAGATTTTGCACCCATTTTCAATGCAAAATAAAAACGATTTCCATTCCCCATTAAAGCATTTTTAATTCGCAGTTGTTAAGAAATCAACACTCTAACACAACGAAGACGCAATATGAGATATGAAGCTTCATAGCCCACCTTTCTTCTTGACTGGCATTCTTCTTCCTACTTCTGAATCTGGTTGCAAGCACTTAGTTACAGGTACTAACGAAGTACTACTGGAACACTCTGCAAGGTCAGGAACTGACTATCTATTGCAGAACACTTTTACAGTTCAGTAAGGAAATGCAGCTCCAATCTTCATTTCTATGAATGCTTGCTGTTCCCTTGGATTGGACTTCCGATGCTCTCCACAAATGAAAAAAAAAAAAGGGGGGGAGGCAAAATAAGCTTTTTGATTCTTTTTTAAGAGATGCTTTCAATTTCTTTAAAATATATTTGACTCTATAAAAATACAAGAGCAAACGTTCCTTGGCAATATAAAACCTTATTATAACTCCTCTTCTGGAAGCAAAGTTTGAAAATTAAAAGATTTTATGCAATACAATTAAGGCACGGTCCATCTCTAGGCAGCTGCCTCATACTCCACCTGTACATGCTCAAAAACATATTATTTGCAGGATAAAAACGCCCAAGTAATCCAAATAAGGAGGAAGACAAAAACAATTGCCGAAGTGCCTCTTTAAGCTCTTTCACTTCTTGAATTAATTTTGCTAGCTATGTATTAGGTGTCTACACAGCAGACTGAAAAGATCCCTTTTTCCTCATCAGACAAGAGCCTTCAAATATCACCCTCTCACCCAACAGAAGTCACTGGGCAGACACTTTCATTTTTATTATCTGCAAGCCACCCAGCCTTACGGTCTTTAATGTCCCTCTGATCCTCCCATGTATTAAAAGAGAGGATTGAAAACGAGGAAAGCAATCCCTTGACCTGGAATTATTAAAGTGACAGTGCTGCCCACTGGGCACTTGGGCAAAGCAGATTGCTTTATAGTGGAGTCATTGACTTCACGGCATTCCTTCCCTTGCACGGCAGCAGCCACCTCGTGAAAGAGGAATAAGGAGAGTTAGGAGAAGAGCTTCACAAAAGGTTCATTTTCAGAGATAAGGAAGTATTAAAGAAATAAAAAGCAAGCCATGAGATCAGTCCGGAGTTTCCCACTCAGAAGCGCAGCTGGCTGGCTCCAGTATCAGCCTCTCTCCCCCTCTCCCTTTTTCTGGAAAAACAAAAAGAGAAACAGAAACGGGATAGATTTTCCTCATCTACTCCGTTAAGGAAAAGTCTGAGAAAGGCGGACAAGCTCCGAACGCTTCCCTTCCCCGCGAGAACGAGGAGCTGCGATGCACACCACAGGGCTTTGCTGAGCATCGTCTTCCCTGGGAGGCGGAACTGTGTTTGTGAAGGGGGCGGCTCTGCTCTGCTCCCTGATGTTCACTCTGCTCGTCCCCACATCCCGCGGGCAGGGTCCCGGGGGCTGTCCCCCCTCATGCCCTCCCCACTGCACCCTCCCCCGGTTCTCCCCAACGCAAAGGGCTCTGCCTGCTGCTCTCCCAGCCGCAACAAGACACAGAGAGCGGGCTGGTTGGGGGACTGGGATGGAGCGCAGGTGAACTGGCGGAGCCAGCCTGGGTTTTAGGACGAGGACAATTTCCCCCAGGGCTGCTGAGGGATTAGCGAGAGGCAGGAGCTGAGGGGATGAGGGAGGGGTTGGAGGTGGGGCGAACCGAGAGGCAGCCGGGGTGAGGGGAGCTCCAAGGGGCGGGACGGGACGGGACGGGACGGGACGGGGAGAGAGCACAAAGCAGCCGCTGGCGAGGGAAAGGGGGCAGCGAGCGGGAGGGCAGCGGGCGTTGCGGGGGCTGAGGGGGCAGGCGGGGAAGGGGCACGGGCTGTGGGGAGAGGGTCAGCGGGTTACCCCAAGGACTGGGCCTCCCCGCACCGATGGGGGAGTCCCCGCATCCCGGCCGGTGCAGGGTCCGCGCTCAGCCCCGCCGCCATCGAGGAGCCGCCGCCGCCGCCGCCATCCGCCGCCCCGGCAACCAGCGCCGGGCCCCGCCCGCCGGCCCGCGGCCAATGGGCGGCCGCCATGCTGGGCCGGCGGCCAACGGCCCAATCGCAGGCGGCCTCTGATGGCCCTGGGTCATGTGAGCGAGCAAGATGGCGGCGCCCACGAGGAGGACGTGAGGTGGGAGGAGCCATGTTGTAGGCGGCGGGAGCGGCTCGGTGAGGACGGCAGGGCCGCGTCCGCCCGTACGGCTCAAGGTCGGAGCCTGAGCCCGGCGGGGAGGCCAGGGGGTCAGCGCGGTGCGGGGGCAGCCGCTGCTAGCGGTGGGGTTTGAAGGTCGGGGTCGAGCCGCAGGTTCCCGGCGTGAGTGTTCTGGGCCGAGCCGGGCCCCGGGACTTTGGGACGGCTCCCGCTGCCTCCGGTGGCGCGCAAGTCTCAGGCAGAGACACGTGTGCAAGCCGTGTGCAAGGCTCAGGGAGAGGGGGGTGCTTAGAGCTCCGTGACGTGCTGTCTGTGGGATCCCAAAGCACAGGTTTGGAGACCCTCCTCAGGCAGCCTGAAGCGATCGCGGTGAGATCCTGCCCGCTCGTCCCGCTTTCTGCGCTCTTGCATCCTGCCAAGCCGAACCGAAGCAGGCTCATTCCCACAGGTAGGGCTTAGGACATAGCCTTCACGTTATAAAAGCAACTAAAGGTAAGTATGGCTGGTCAAGTCTGGGAGAATTTCCTCTGCAGTAAAACGCGTAGGAAAAGCAACACTTGAATCACTAAACTCCAGATGTAATCAAGAGCTGTTCTAAAGGGTTGGCCTCAGGTGGCCACCAAGATGCTCTTGTAACTTTCCACCCCCCTCAGCAGGACAGGGAGGAGGTATGAATGAAAGCTCAGGGGCTGTGGTACGGACAGGGAAATCACTCACCAACTGCCATTACAGTCAAAGCAAAACAGGCTGCAGTTCTCTATGAATTCCTCCAGCGGGGGTCCCTTCCACAGGGATCAGTCCTTCAGTAGCAGTGTGGGTCCCCCAGGGCCTCACAGGTCCTGCCAGGAGCCTGCTCCAGCATGGGATCCTCCAGGGGCTGCAGGGGGATCTCTGCTCCACCGTGGCTCTCCATGGGCTGAGGGGCACAGCTGCCTTCACCATGGGCTGCAGGGAATCTCTGCTCCGGTGCCTGGAGCGCCTCCTCCCCCTCCTTCTCCACTGACCTTGATGTCGGCAGGGCTCTTCCTCTCACTCCTCTTTTCCAGCTACTGTTGTGCAGCAGTTTTTACTCTTTCTTAACTTTCCTCCACACTCCACCACTGTAGTGGTTGGGCTTAGACTTGGCCAGCAGCAGGTCTGTCTTGGAGCAGGCTGGAACACTCTGTTGGACACAGGAGAAGCTCCTGGCACCTCAGAAGCCACCCCTGCATCCCCCCTGCTACCAAAACCTTGCCACACAAACCCACTGCAACTGTATGCTTTCTGATTTATGTCTACAAATACGGATTTATTTGGTTGGAGTTTTCTCTTACAGTTCTATTTGACAGTTAAGTCAATTTAAAGCTGGAGTATTGCCATGCAAAATAGGAAATGCATTTGTGATTCACAGTGGCAAAGAGTCTGAATGTTTATTTGAGTCATACTGGGGCTATGCAACTTTGATTACATTTGTTTATTTTTTCCTTATGATCCAGGACGTCAAGATGACAGGAAAAGAGTTTCTTGAACTAGATTCTCCACAGCAAAGACTAATTTTGGAAAGATTTAAGCGGATGGAAATCATAAAAAAGATGTTCAGTGAGCTTCCTAAAGCAGATCAGTAAGTGCTGGTAAAATAAATGAAGATAAGTGCATCAAACATTTCAAGTCTTGGAGGCTTTTCCTTTTCCTTATTCTTGTATTACAAATTTTCCTCGCAGTTACAAAATTGGTTAATTTTGAAGATGCTTGTTATTGTCCAGAACAGAAGACTTGTTTTATGTTTTTTCAATGTGGTTATTTCAGGTCCTGCTCAGCTGGTTTCTGGCATGTGCTCCCCAGTGCACAGGGTTCTGGGATGGCTGATCAGCCCTGAGTGGCTCTGAGCATTCTCACAGTCCTATGCTAGAGCTAAAAAATTTTCTAAGAAACTGAAATGTGATTCTGCTGGAGTCATCTTGTGTCCAGCAGGGCTGGCCTGGGGCCAGAACTGAGTGAGCATCAACCTGCTGGTTTCTGTATTTCATTCTGCAGCGCTCCCTGTTTCAGGAAGGCGACACTAAGGTATCCAGGTGGTGGTGGAAGAGTCAGCTGGAGTCCTGCAGGCTCACCAGCAGGGTTCTGTGCAGCACAAAGCCAGCTAAATGCCTTCTGGGCCTCACAAATGACCTCTTGGTTTGTGATACTGCATGTCACTGCAAAACTTTACTGGACCTGAGCTGGTTCTGTTAGGAGCCATTTGTATGTGTGTATCAGCTTGGATAATTTTTTTAGAAATAAAAGTAATCGGAAGCTTATTTTATTTATATTTTTTTAATAGGACTAAATTGCTCGCTAAACAAACTGCTGGTAGTAACACAGGGCCTCCACCCACAGGTGAGAAAGAAAAGGCTGCAACTTTGTGTAGGATCTGCCTCCCCCATGTTCAGCCTCCAAAACTCCTCCTTCCCCAGGAGAGCAAGGCAGGCAGATACTCAGTAGTGATGTGGTAATGTCTGGATAGAAACTCTGGACTTATGGATTGCTGGGCCTTGGAAAGAAGTAGCTGCCCGTCCCTGGCAGGACTTAGAGCTTGTACCCAGAGGGGAGCTCACTAATGTCTGGAAAGGAAGAGCAAGAGGCCGCAGTCAAACTGAGAGTTCCTGTTTACCCAAGCACTTGCTTTGAACACCAGGGAGCTCAAACAAACAAAAAACCACAAACCCCAGCTCTTCCATGCTCCTTTTCTTTTGTGCAGTGTAGCAGTTCTGTACCTCATTAAGTAGATTCAGCTGGTCCTGGGTACGTTAATTTGCTTTGGTTTGCACATTTCAATATGCTGCTAAAATTTCAATCTCAGTCCTCCATATTTATTGACATGCTTGGCTGTGTCTCACTGCCTCTGATTGTAAAGGTAAAATTTGAATTTTCCTATTCAAAACAAGAAATAGTTGGTGTCCTTGATGCCTGACATTTTTAGTGTTTAAAGTTTTGCAAGGTTAGTAAGTACATCTCTGAAGTATTTTCTGTATGACTTTTTAGTGCTTAATGTTACTCGAAACATTAAAATGTAGAAGAATTATAATATTATATTATAGATTATTATAGATTGACTTGACTTTTTAAAATGATGTGGTTTATTGTATAAATATTGCCTCATTTCTTTTCAGAAAACATTGTCCTTAGAAACATGCTTATTAGGAGAGATTTAATGAAGTTTCCATTAACTATAATAATGGGGGGAAAAAAACTGTAGCAAAGGGTTCTCAACCTGTCACTTCAGTCTTGAAGTGTGTGTAAACTCAGACATGTAGCAAAGAATGCTGCAATAGCTGCTTTTGAAAGTACTTACTCTCCATTTTGCACCAGTGAGAGATTTACATCTTACCCATTGTTGCAGGATTTTCAGAAGGGAACTGTTGTGTTGACTAAACTTTTTTACAGTTCTCAGTTGCTGAAACAACTTTCCTTCTTTCACAGGAACCTTTGTAATCATGGAAAATACTTCCTAGCAGCAAATTCAAGCTTATGTGGCTTAGTAGCAAATAATTTATTCAGGAGCATCCTACATGTCAGAAAAGCTTCCCTGGTGTCTGCTATGCCAATGGCCGTTATTCCATTTCTTTCAACAGCAGCAGTTTATGAAGTTTTTGTGCATGACCCTTTATTTTCAGGTAAAAACCTTTATTCCTTTTTTTTTTTTTTTGAAAGGGCTTTGCTTTCTGTACACAATGCAACACTAAAGGAGCTTTTCTCCTGCAGGACAGCGCTCTTAAACTGGTCTTAAAAAAAACCTCAGTTTGTAAAGCAGAATTTGAAAAACAGAATGTATTGGACAGCAGTGAGGTCTCAAAGTAGAGTGGGAAAGTAGAGACATGTTTATATGTATTTCTAAAAAAATTCTTTTATGCATTACTTACTTTCAGCATTTTTCACTCAAAGTCATGTAAAAGTGACTGCAACAAAGCAGTTCAATTTCCCCCCATGTGTACAATTTCATTTGGAGGTCAACTTTTGAATGATAAATTCCTCATGGGTTGGAGTGGGAGTGATTGTTTTTGGTTTTGTCTTAGCTTTGTTTTGGGATTTTCGGTTTGGTTTTTTTGTTGTTTTTTAAAAGAAGCGTCCTCATTTACTTATTTATATTTAAAACTATTATTTATAGTTTTTTGCATACCTGTGAAGCATGGAAGTTTCTGTCAAGAGCCTGTTTTCAGGTTCCTGCACGCAGCTTACAAATTGATGTGGTGGAACATGTGTGGATCTTGGCAGTGAAATATTGTTTGCCACGCAGGTCAGCTGAACTGTGAGGTCTGTGCTGTGGTCAGAGGAGGATTAATAGGTGCTGTTGTGGGTGGCTTCTATCCCATTTTCCTGGCTATCCCCCTGAATGCAAGCCTTGCAGCCAGGTACGTCTGTCTTACCTGCAATGTGTTGATTGAAATGTATTTACGGGTTAAATGTTCAGTTCTCAGTGTAAATTCTGTAGCTATTTAATCTGTGCACACTTGTCTTCTTGTACACATCTAGGAGGATGTGGAAGGAGATTTACATTAAGGTCCTCTAATTACAAAGTGAAGTTTGTAAGAGCTACACCAGATCTGCAAAGTGATCCATTGGGAAGCCCTTTGTGTTTAGCAGGAACCTTCCAAGTCTCCCAGGGCGTGCCTGGGTGTGTGCAGTGGTGGCTGCTGGACAGCCAAGAGACCTCACTGACCCTGGGCAGTGCCCAGCAGCCAAAGTCCCTGACAGGTGTCATTCTGTGTAATTCAGAGCACAGCAAGGGCAGGGCAAGGCTTGGTGAGACCCAGGGTGCTGTCAGGCTCTTCTAAAGCATTTATCCAGAGAGCTCAGTGCCACCAGGTGAATTTAACTTAGGAGAAGGAAAATTATCATCTGCATAAATATTTATGTTAAATCTTGACACTTGCATGGAAAAAAAAATCTAAGTTTCTACCACTGTTCCTTTGTTCAGGTATATGTCAACTCCCTTGCCAGGGAAAGAAAATCTGTTACGCTACTGGCTCACAACTGCTCAGCCTGTCTTTAGAAAGATGAGTCTGGGTATTCTGGTACAGGTTCTGACTGGATTATATCTTGCCACTAAACAGCATGGAATATATATCAAAATGCTGCTGCAGATGAACAGTAGCAGGGATTCTGAAGAGCTACCTGAATGAAGTAAAGCAACTTTTCAATTGTTTTGGATAAGTAACCATAATAAACAAGAAAAAGAAGTGTCGCTGTGTCTTTTTAATACAAAAATGAAGGCTCTGCACTGGCATTTTTTAAGTTTTGAACTTAAATGCAGGTTAAACTTTTCATTATGCCCAGTTTCATGTATACACCTGAATAATAGGCAGGCGTTTTGCTTTGGAAATGGGAAGCAAGAAAGCATTTATAGTACTTGCTTAATGTTTGGTTCTAAGGTGATGCTACAACTTTTCCAAGCTGTAGAAATAAGTATTCTTGAAAAAATAGGATTTTTCCTTCATAATGCAAACCATAGCGATTTATTGGGGGGGAGAAAAAAACAAAAACAACAAAAAGGGGGAAGATCAAGGCAAGGTTTTACTAGAGATTGCTCAAAATCTGAGTATTTTTCTCCCTTTTCCCCATTCTGCTAGCACAAAACTTCCCACACAAGATAACCCCTTTTACACTGTTAGCTGGATCACACTGTAGAGAACACTTTTATCACAGAGCAGTCACAACTGATAGTCATGTCAGGCTTCCCAGCATCTTTATCTACTTTGTCCTTAAAAATGGGTCATTACAGCAGGAACACATTCTTTCCCTATAACCAGCAGCAGCAGCCTCATTTGTACAGGGGAGCAGCAGTACACACTCCCTGTTGTTGTTAGGTAGAGATCACTTAGTTTTCCTCGATTCAAAGTGTTGCTGTGTCATGTGATGTTCCCAGACAGCTTGGCCTTACCTTAATCACCCCGACTGGAGATTCCCATGGAGCAAGAATTTTACATGACAATGAATTGTCATATCTCCGGAAGCCATCAGACTTTTTACCAACAGAACCACTTACCTGTGATAATAAAAACATAAAATAAAGCTGTTATGGTGCAATAGTATCTTGAAGAATGACAATGACTGGCTCAGTGGTTATTGTAAGCATTTAACATGATATAGTTAAAATACTGTAAACAGATTCCAGTGCTTATTAAAAGGGTGAGATTCAAAAGGATCTTCCCTTCCATGTACTATCATTTTGGTATAAATTGAAGTGATAATTAACCTCAGTCAGCAAAATGGATGTTCTGATGTTTGGTGGTATGGCTGGACAGACCATATCGTTTTAGATACTAATTTCTTAAAGTGAAAGGTGAAGGTTGTATAGTAAAAAAAAAAAAAAAAGTTACATTCCTCAACATGTTTAGTAAGTTGCAAAGACTGATAGTTTTTTCCGGCATCACTGATGAACACACAAATTTCAAGCACGTACTTCACATGTTCAGCACTAGTAACATCAAAGGTCAGCTGAACACTCCTGAGACTAGAAAGGCGGTGTGTTTGTGAACAAGGAAACTTTCAATTACACCCTCTGTACTTCTCCTTAGACTGTTGAGGAGAAGAACTGTTCTCAGAAGTTATTCAATAAAGTTAATCAATAATCAATAAAGTTAATCTCAGAAGTTAATCAATAAAGTCTGAAATTGTTTCAGAATTCCACAGGACAGCAAAATACTATCCCAGTTCTGGCATGCATACGTGTGGAGGAGTGCCTACACAGGAGTCTGGGAATGCTCCTTCCATTCCCTGTTTCATACAGAGGATCTGACCTACCTCCTACAACCTCCAAGAACCAGTCCTCAGCCTCTGGCAACTGTAATAAACTCCCCACAAACACTGGGTGAGAACAGGTGTTAGTTGAATCCTTTCTTCCACCACTGGAGTAGAAACAAGCCTGGCACAAGCTGCATATCCCAGGGAAAGGATTTCAGGCTACTCCCAAGTCTGAACTACGGCCAAAAGTATGCCAAGAATGGCAACAGACAAGAACCAGCAGAAATACTAAACAAGCACCACTTTTATCTTCCTAGATGCGCCATTCTAAATGCTGTCTCAACATTCCAATCTAGTCCACAGCTCCTGCAAATGACACCCTCATCTTCCTGGTACACGTACAAGTCCTGCCCTTGGCATCTTCCTGCTAATGAACACAGGCAGTTATTTCTCCACATCTGCATATCCCACTTAAACTGGGTGGAAAAATGTAGAATCAGCAGCTGGTAATGTGCAATTTTTACACAGGGTGTTCTTTAAACAGAGTCCACTTGAGCAGCTCTCATACCTAACATATCCTTCAGACATTTTACAGTGCAACTAAAAGTAAATACAACCCTATAACCAGACTATTGCTGATTCCAGCAGAAAACCTCCTTAGCTACAAACTCTAAAAACCACAGCATTTTAAAAACCAGCAAAGGTACAAAAGACCTTTGTATTTTGTCAAGATCCCTGTATTTCACAGGGAAAACTGATTACAATTTTGACAAATGGCATGAGAAATCCGATTCTCTGGAAGTACCAAGAAATACCAAGTGTTGGAACACAGGTTCATGTATTTCCTTTTATATCATCTCTCCAGGCAGCTACAGATTACAGAAGCATTTGTTTTTAACTCCCAGATGCTGCACAGCTCTTCAGAGGAAAGAGAAGTTAATTTAGAACACTTCCAAGAGTCACCGCACCAGAATCAAACTCCAAAGGACTAAAGGAGAACTGAGCATGAAATTGTTTCTTATTTAAACACTGAACAGTCTTCAAGTGACTGTGGTGGTCAAAAAAAAAAAAAAAAAAAAAAAAAAAAAAGTAAATGCAGGCGGCATAGCTGTGCAGCAGAACACTGGCAGCACTTGGTTCTGTGGTACACGCAATTTACCAGACATGTTTCACTGCTGAACAGGACATTTCCTACAACTAGAGGCCAAAAAGGCAGAGCATGCCAGTACGCTTTTACATTTTCATGCAGTACTTTTTGTGAAATGCTCCTTTTTATCAAGCTGCAGAGCACTTTCACTATAATCCCCTCATGCTAGAAAACACAATTTTAAACTGTCCTCTTCAAATACAGCATTTAAGATGAGCAGAAACCTTAACATACCAGACATGGCTCACTCTGGAGCATTGACAATGTTCTGTCCTTTCAGCAGCACTGTCAAACCTTTCATTTTTAACACTCTGGTGTTTAGTGTGGAAATAGCAATTTGACCAAAGATTGTGATTCAACAGCATGTAATTAACCAGCCATTAAACTTCAGAGCCTAAAAACAGAACAGAAAGGAAGAAGATGCCAATAGACCTCAGAAGGGTTTACATAAGTATTTTACTGCTCCATGGTGTATTGATCAAATATATCCATGTTAATAAAAAATTAAGAATAACTAAGAAATACAAGAAGTGCTGATTCTCAGAAGTAAAGCTCTAAATGCAGTTCAAGGAATACCACCTTTGTGTTGTCCTCACCACAAAATTACCTTTAAAGACATGAGCAAGAACATTTCTCCTGCATACCTTGATCCAATTTATCTTGTTTTTCTGGTGATGACCCAGAGATAGCAGCAACATTTTCCCCTTTCTGTTTTACCACTTTGTTTAATGAACCAAGTCATTCATGAAAAGAAAAAGATGAAAAAACATTTGAGCCCATAAACTGAAAGATCAACAAGTCTGATTTTATTATGATATTGTATTCTTATCTGAATGGCACAATTACAAAGAAACATTTACAATATATTTTCAAGTATTAATTTATGTCATTTCAAGGCTTTCACTTCAAAAAGCTACATTAATAATACACCATACAGATAGTACAGTTGGTTAGAGTTTCAAATAACTTCCTCCCTTCTATTTGGTTTAAATATGATTCAGTAGGCACTAGAAATGCCTGCAGCCACTGACTTTCTTGGGACTCGACCTTGTTCTTGTACCACAATACACCATTTTGCATGTCAGAAAATCAGCTGCTCTCAGACACAGCCACAGGTCGTGTCACAACAGAGCATTGTGCAGGTTCACAGCAGAGGCCAGAAGAGCTGTCCCTGACCCTGCCATTTACAAGTGATGCGACAAGAAAGAATGCATATTTAAATTAACTTAAAAAAACACTCCTACACCGAAGTAACCGTACAAATGCCACTGGAACATCCCATGCTCGCTACATTAGTGTTTCTCTTTTCCTCAAGCACGTTAAAACCACAAAATAAAGCACGTTTGTGAAGCCTGAGCTAGGCAGGTCGAGATTAGGTTGAATCTGAATTATTTCAGTTTTGCACATCAGTGCAGGTCAGTGCAGGTCCTGGTGGTTACTCTGACTCCTCTGCACTGGTTAACCCATAACCCCTCAGTTACAGCAGTTACCCAAGTTAAGAGTGAAACTTTGATCAGCCCCGTTGATGCCACCACAGAGGTGTAAGGTCACACACATCCCACTAATCTCTTTTGTGCTGGCAATATCCCCTGAACAGATGGAATTCTGCATACAGTGTAGTAAAACCCATTTGATAGAACATTGCCTTTTAAAAAAAAAATCATCTTGAATGACAGTAAATAATCCCAGCATCCAACTTTTTTCTTTTCTTTAAGCAAAGACAGCAAAAGCCCTGTTACCTCTTTATTCTCATTTCTTATACTACCTTTTAAAATAAAGCAGGAAATGTGGCCAGCAGCTGGTCCCGTCTCTTCTGCCCCAACACAGCTGAATCCACTTTAGCATAAAGAAAAACAAGGATGCTAAATACACATATACTTTATCACACAGTGATGTTTCACAAAGAAAAATCAAACTCCTTTTCTACTCATGAACACGTGACAGGGTCTAGCACCAATAAAGCAAATGACTGGGAGAAAATGCTTCCACCTACTCAGCCTTAAACACAAAATTTAAGGCTTTAAGAAACAAGACTTCAGAAAAACTAAATAACATTATTTTTTAAAATAAATTAATAAAGGAAGCTGTTTTAGAAAAGTATTCTTTGTGAAACCTCACTTTACATATTATCATTTTCACAATCCTTCTTCCCCCAACTGACATACATTTAAACAACCTAAACATTATAATACAACTGAAAAAAGAACCCACTCATCTTTTGTGATAGGGAGAACCACTGACTAGTACAAGAAAACACACACTATTTGTTTGTCAAACTATTTTTCCTCCAATCTCAGGAGCAATTACAGAGCATTTTTCATATAATTAGCCTCAAGATACGTATTTGCTCAACTCCAAACTGTGCTTAATCAGGTTATAGATTTCGGGATACTGAAAGAGGCTAAATTAAGAACTCTACAGCCGAGTTAGGCACATGCGTACACATGCAATATTTTTTAAAATTTGAAGCTGCTCTGAAGTAACAGGAATGTCATTGTGTACGAGCACAGAGATTTACTTATGGGAAGGCAAAGAGTCACTTTGATGCACTGATTCTTCAAACCTAATTCTCCTTAGAGGTCCATGCAAGAGTGACTCCTCCGTGTGAGGATTCCTCTGCAGAGATTTAACCAGTGCTCAGGCTGTTTCATCAGGTAAAACTCTGCATCGTGGATTCTAGCAAGCTAGAGAAGGCCTTTTGAAAGGTACTGTAGATCCCTAACACTAGAGAGCATTTTAAACCAACAGGTCACAAATTCCTTTTCTCATTCAAAAAGCAATTTACTCAGACTTTTGGGACAGTCCCCTGTAATAAAAAAGCTATAAATGTCACATCCCCCTTATCAGCATATTTTCCTTTTTCAGCTCATTAGATACTTGGTTTAACAGGAAATGTCTATTTCAAATGATGCATTTTTTTTAATTCAAAATGTAGCTCCTGTATTAGCTACTATGTAGCCAATGTATCTGTTTCAAAAACTAAACCAGGAAAACAGCTAACGAGAATGATGTGATTGTAACCTTTACTATTAGTTGTCATCCAGAGCTAGAAACATTTTGGCAGAGTAGGCCAAGGACCAGAGAAATAATTTTCTGAACCAGTCATTACAAGAGACTGGAATAAGCAAAGCAAGCTGTCTGATACCACATTACGGGAATATATTGATCCTTACCAGGTTGCGAGGTGGAAAACGACTGTTCTTTAACCCCTACACAACGGAGCCTGGCAGGGCAACCACCTAAAAGAGAAACTGTCAGAGAGGTTTTAATAGTAATGTATAACTGAGATGCAGTACAATTTTATATGCATGCTTTCTTTTGCCGATCATTACTATTTTTTTAAGTCTGTCCAGTGACGATGTCATAATGGAGTTTTTGTTTGGTTTTCTAAGCAAGCATTTTCGGCTCCTCAGGATAAGCAGGCTAGACATTATCTGACTCAAGACCGGGTAGTCAGCATTATCTTTACTGCGAAGCGGAGCCGAGCGCACCTTCATGCATCAAGTCGGCATGATCTTTTCACCCAAGTGCTGCGAACGGGCTCTGGCGGCACCTCCGCGTGTGCACCACGCGCGTCAGTCTGCACCGCCACTGTCGCACCGCTGCACACAGCTCTGCGCGACTCCCAGCGCCAAACAGGCTCACACCACTACCGTCCACACGCCAGATTTACAGGACCTTGAACCAAGGCCACCGTCCGGCTCCCAACGTGCCGTTCGAGAGAATTTTTTCGTTACCCTGGCCACTTAAGTAAGCGCCAGGTTCCCCTCCTTTGCATCTCCCCCAATACCACCCCATCACCACTGTATTGATTCTTTTCCTCCGCACCATTGCCTGCTTCCTCCGCCGCGACGCGAGGCCCTTACGGATGAGAACCCCGCGAGTACTTGCAGCAGGTACTTGACCCTACATTTTGAAGGAGGCCGCTGCCCGTCGAGCACAGATGGAGCAGAACTCCACCGACACCTGATCCCGGTCCACGTGCAGGCAGATCCCGCCGGGGGCCGCCCACTCCTCCTCCGTCTCAGTCACCGCCGCCGCCTCCTCCAGGCCGCGGGGCCGGGAGCTGGGCAGTGCGTAGTCGTGGTCGCTGCTCTCGCCGGCGGGCTGGAGGTGCTGGTGCTGGCGGCGGGGGCTGCCCGTGTCCCTGAAGAGGCTGGTGCTGAGCTGCAGCCCGCCGGCGCGGGTCCCGGCCAGGCGGCTCAGGAGCTGCCCCAGCGCGCTCTGGTTCGCCAGCACGGCCCGCAGGTAGCTGCTCTCCCGCTCCAGCTCTCGCAGGCGGCGGCTCAGGCCACGGTTGCGGTCCCGCAGCTGCCTGTTCTCGGCAGCCAGGCCTTGCAGGCGGCTCTCCAGCCCCAGCACGTACTGCTTCTTCTTCAGCCGGTTCAACCGCGCCGCCGCCGCCGCCTTCAGCCGACTCCCGGCCCCGCCGCTCCTCCGCCCGGGCGCCGCCGGCCGCGGGCCCTGGCCCGGCGCGGGCAGCGGCTCCGGGTCCCCACAGAAGCAGCCGCTCAGCTCCGCGTCCAGGTCCCAGTCCGGCCGGGCCGCTTCCAGCAGGTCTCCCAGCTCCAGCCCCGGGAACCAGTCCTCTTGCTCCCACACCTCCAGCGGGCCGCCGGGCGCCTCGGCCTCCTTCTCCGGCCGCCGCGGCTCCGAGGCTCCCGAGGGCTCCCGCCGCGGCGGCGGCTGCGGTTTGGGCCGCGCGGGGCCCGGGTCCCCTTCCCCGCCGCCATCCCGCCCTCTCGGGGCCTGCCCCGCTCCGGCCAGCGGCCAGACGGCGCCCGAGGGGCTGGCCCCGCCGGCCGAGGCCGCCAGCAGCTGCGTGAGGCTGTGGCGCATGGCGGGAGCGGCGGGAGCGGGGCCCGGCGGGAGCGGACGGAGCGGGAGGGCAGCGAGCGGCGCGAGGCTGCGGGCGGCGCTCCCGCCGCGGGGCCTGTCGGGAAGCGGCGCGCGGGGGGCGGTGCGGAAGCGCCTCGCGACTGCGCCCGCGCGCGGGAGAGCGGCGTCTGGGAACGGGGGAATGGGGCGGGGGGCGTTAGCAAACGTGGGGTATTGGAAACATTTTCTTGACGGAGAACGTTCTTTGACGTTTGATCTCTGTATAGTTTCAAGCGTAACCAACGAGAAGGGAGGTGCGTGAAACGGAGAGCGGCCAACAATCTCTAAGGGACCTCCAGGTGTCAGAAGGGCAAATTAATTGTCGCTAGAATTGCCTTCTTAAGGTTTAGGGCTCAGCATGTTTCAGTGACCTCAGACCTAGAGGGAGGTTAACAAAGTTTGGGAATTAGGATGCACCGCTGATAGTGGACACAAAGAACGCAGAATTTACGGGCCACCAGGACACCTAGCAGAACTCCTACAATAAGGAATAAATTAATAAACCCAACTCGGCAACTGCGCTAAATCAGCTCCGACTGGGTCAAACAATTCCAGCACGGGGAGATCCCAACTACTGACACGCGGACCACCGACCCCAACTAAGAAAAAGATTGAGCATGAAAACTAGCAAGAGAGAATCATTAACTGATAGAAACTAATTAACAGGTGAACTAGGTAACTTGTAGCTTGTAACACCAATTCACTTGTTTGATAAAATGTATAAATTGTAAAAAGTTTTGATAGTTTGATTTGTGGGATACCACCGAGCACCCAGACTTGTGCAACTCTGAAATAAATGAATGCCTCACATGTGTAATTATCGGTGTGTTGCACACCAGGTAACAAATCTGATTTTTGTGGATAGCAGGGTGACAGGTGTGGGAGGCTGTGGGTGTGAGGGGAGACAGGTGTGGCTGGGGGGATGAGAAGTGCAGAGGAAATGTGGGTGTACAGGAGGGGGGTGTGAAGGAGGGAACAGGGGCAGTGACGAGGGGTTTGCGTGTGAGTGAGCAAGGTCTGTCACATGCAGACAGTGCCAAAGGGTGGGAAGGGGGATGTCCCTGAGGAGTGCGGAATGTGGGGTCTTTCCCACCACCCCCCTTGGTTTTAGCGTACTTCGGCACTTGATGTCAGGGTCTCTTGAAAGAGACCTCAGTGACCAGAGGGATTCAGGTGCTGCTCATTGCTTGTTGCCCATGGACTAATTCAAACAGCAGCCAGCTCTCAGACCAAGGGCGTAGTGTGTGAGTCAGTTGGTGTTTATACCATAGCTACCAGCACTGAGGTTAACTAAATGTATGGGTGGGGTGGGCACCTCAGAGCAGGGAAGTATGGTTAGAAAAAGTAGGAAAATGTGGTCCGTAAAACACATGTGGAATGACACTTAGAGGAGCCAGGGTCAGAAGAAATGCTGTGGTTCATCACACAGCAGGTCATAGAGCGATACTTCTCACTTGGCTTTGCATGGGTTCAAGGACAGTCCAGAGGAATTCAGAAGGCTGCTAGCAGCTGCTGCTTATGTAGAGTCAGAATCACAGGATCAGAGAATAGTTTGGGTTGAAAGGGACGCTAAAAGTCACCTAGTTCCAACCCCCGTGCCTTGAGGTTCCCTCTTGCCTAGGAGATCAGCAAGAGAGAGCGGGAAGTCTCTGTATCCCACAGTGCTGATAGGAAAGATTTTTCTTTTTGTCAAAAGCTGCCTGAGGTGCACAAAATAAAAGTGTATCACTAATATTTATCTGCAGAAAACAGCTAGAAACAGGGGAAAAAAACCAAACAAAAAAACCCAAACAAACAAAAAAAACCCCAAAAAACAAAAACACAACAATAACAACAACAAAACCACACACACACACACACAAAAACCAAACCAAAACAAACAAAAAACCAAACAAAAAAAAAAAAAACAAAAAAAAAAAAACACCCACAAAAAAAACCCACAAAAAAAACAACAACAAAAAAACCCCCCACAACCTGGAGGGACATCTAGAACATCATCCTGTTCCAAAGAACAGTTTGAAATCACCCGAAAGACTTGACAATTTATTCTGAGCTGAATGGAGATATAAATACTACTCTGGCATTAAATAGGGTTTAAATGACTGCAGAAATCTGCAAGACTACTAGAAAACTATAAACAGTAAATTTGCTTGAGACTCAGATGTTATATGATATTACTGGATTACCTGTTAAATTCCTGAATTTAGAGAATTGCAGAGATATTGCAGAGTATTCTTTCTTGGAGCCTCAGAGCCTCTTATGTGCCCAGCCTCTGTTGAACTTCAAAGCAGAACTAAATACAAAAGGCTAAGAGTTTGAGCTTTTGGTCATCTTGAAAAATAAAGTGGTTTTAACAATAAAAGAATGAAAACCTATGATTCAGCAGAGGTTAGCACTAAATAAATCAAATTCATATTTTATGTTTTCCACCCTAATCATTCATGTCACAGGTTTGACTGGTTCAATGATACATGTTCAGATTTAAGAGTGTAGTGATTTACTTTCATAAAAGTGTAATGACAAAAAGGCTACAGAACTGTCAGTGCAGGAGGGTTTAAAATGGTGAGGTATAAAGAAACCAGAGGATTGTCCCATGGAGAGGAACAACATTCTGGGGTATGTTACCATAGAGGCACCTCTTGACAACAGAGAAAAAAACTGCAGTTATGCAACAAAGTGACAGAGTTTGACATTTAGAGCTCTCTCTTTAGTCAGCAAATCCATACTGTGCTTTCTGTAAGCATCGAACTGCAGCAAGAGCTCACTGTATGCCTGCTTGCTGCGTTCTAACTGTCCTTGGAGCTCCTGAACTTTCAGATCTTTGTCTACTCTTGCTGCCTCTTTCTTGAGGCACCTTCCTGCTCTTTGCCTGGCTTCTTCCATGGTCTCTAGCTTCTCCTCCAGCTTCTGAATCTCCGGTTCCTTATCTTGCAGAGCTTCGCTCCTCTCCATGACCAGGTTCAGTAGCTGCTCTGTCTCTTCATGTTTTCTTTCCAGCTTGGCCTGCAGCTCATTGCCCTGAGCCTTCTGCTGACTCTCTACCTGCTCAGCCCTTGCAGCAGCTTGTTGGTGCCTCTCCTGTAGGAGTTGTAGCTGCTTCTTTAGTGAATCCACCTCCTGGGCGTAGGCATCTGCCCGCTGGCTCTGAGCTTCCAGCAGCTCCTTCTCTCGCTCCTGTGCTCTGTGACTCTCATAAGCATATTTCTCCCGCAAGGAGCATAACAGCTGTGAGAGCTTCCTTGCCTGGGCCGCCAGCCGGAGCACCTCAGCTTCCTTCTCCCTCACAGCCTGGCTGAAGAGTGCTTCCCTGTCCTGCTGCAGGCGTTTGTTCTCCTCCCACAGCTGCGTGTGCTGGTTTTCGTGTTCATTTTTGAACTGGATCATCTTTTCATGGTTTTTGACCAGATCCATGAAGCATCCCTCCAAACACTGAATACACTGGGTCTGGGTTTTCATTTTCACAGCATTCTCTGCCCTCAGTTTCTCCAGCTCCATGTTGAGCTGCTCCAGGTCTCTGCAGCGTTTGTGTATGCCATCCACTTTCTTCTTCAGTATAGAGACAAGATGATGATGATGTTCTTGCTGTGAAAGCAGCAGGGTCTCCTCGCTCTGTTCCTTAGAGCTCTCACAGAGTTCCTCCAAGCCTTTTGTCAGATCTTCCATGTCTTTACCTGTCCCTGGATCACCTGTGGAGTCAACCATCCCTGCTCCTGTCTCCTAAGCCATGGAGCCCCTGTTTCAAGATAAAATTTTACAGTGGCTGCTTCTGTTAGTGATAATTAACTCAGCATAATTAAACAGTTCCCAGTGGCTGTGTGGCCAACACTACTGCCATAAGCTGGTGGTGTTTCTCTGGAAGCCCAGAGATGTGGGAGAACATATCTTTCTTTCCAAGGACTTTCCAAAACCAATGTCAGCTGGAAACCACACAGGCCTGCTGCCCTCCCCCTCCTCTGCTTCACTCAGGCACACTGGGACTCAAGGATGTCAGACTCTGTGAGCAAAAGCAAAGAATGTGGGCTTAGTACTTATGCAAACCTATTCATTTGCTGATGACTAGCCTCACTAATCATTCCTTCCCGAGGCACTGCTGTTGTAGATACAAGAACTACTATTATATTTAGATAAAAAGCTTGTAAGTGATAAAGTTGTAAATAATTCCTTACACAGTCCTCTTCCTCTGCCTTTATTTTCTTCTACAGCTCTGTATTGCAACTGCAAATAAAACATGGAGGGTTACGTCAAACTTTTAATTGATTTACAAGATTTCTATGATAGTTATGTTGCTTGTTAAAAATAACTGAATAGCCTTATCCCATGCTTAGAGATTTATGAATCAAATCAAAGATCTATACAATGTTAATAATTAGTGAATGCTATGTGATGCAAAGCCTGCGTGCCTGGAGAAACAGTTTTTCATCTGAGTTTTCACACTGATCTGCTGGATTATTTTTGGCATGTAAATTTAAAAAATTGGTTCTTCATGTAAAACTAAGGAAATACTTATATATGCGCCAAAATGGTTATTGGTGCTAAATCACACAGCATGCTACCCAGATGTTTGAAAAATTAACCTAAAACTCATCTAGAAGTTTTTCATTTGGATGAGGACCTGAAACGGTATGCTGATAATCAGGTTTTGTGAATTATGAGCTTTGACTGGAGGTAAAGATAGGATTGGAAGGAGCCAGCTTAAAGCAAGGATGAAATATAACGTACAACAAAAATAAATAAACACCTGTGAAGCACAAAGAATTTTGGAGCTGTGTAGTAGCGACTCCAGTACAGACACCAGCTCTGCCTCCACCATCCCGCACTCTCTCACTGCTGTTGCTACCTTGGATCCTTTGCAAATAATGGAGGAGAGGGGAAAGGACTGAAAGGTTTAGGCCATCCAGTGGAAATACAATGAAGAGCAGGGTTTAAGAGAAAACAATTTTCTTACCAGGTATTTTCTTTATCCTGTTTGTTGTCTCTCCTATTGTGAGGTTCTGTTTCCATAGAGGTAAGATGCTGAATCAAGTCACTCCAGAGCTCATGAGCTCATCCAGGCTGCTTGGACCCAGGCCAGCCCCACCAGGGTGGCTGAAAGAGCTGGCAGCATTTCTTAGCAAACAAACACTGCTGACACACTCAAAAGCACACAGATTTGGAAAAGGAAAGAGAATTTCCTCAAGCTTGAACAACTTGTTCTCAGCTTATGCCCTGCACATGCCAGAAGAGATCAGAATAGCAGGCTCTGACCTCAGAACACACTGAAGGTCCATAGAAAGTAAAGACGGACCCTGCCCTGAACAACTTGCAAATTTATTCAGCAGCTAATATAAATCTGGCAGACAGGAGAGGGAAGGGAAAAATAAATGTAACTGGAAGAAAGAAGTCAGTGCAGGTTTTGCTGCATCCTCTGGAAAAGGATATGAAGGAGAAAGAAGAGAGTGCTGTGGGCAAAAGACACGAAGCAAAGAAGAGGAGGAGGGCACAGTACGCATTTCAAAATGGGTAAAACCAAAGCAGTGGGAGTTGCTGCACCAACTCAGGTTTGCAGCCTTACTTGCAGAGATGGGAGGTTTCTGAACACAGAGCACAAAAGGAGAGCTGGGACTTTGAAGCCTGCTTTATAGCAAGTGAAAGCAGTGTAATTTAGAAGATATACACATATGTATATATGCATATACACACATATATACTAAAAAAAAATCATGGGCTAAAACAAAGATGAACTCATAACATGAAGAAGAGAGGAAGGAACTGTTGTATTTCTCCAAACAAGCATGAATATACATAAAGATGTTCTAGGAGTGTAGCTGCTTTGATTCTTAATTCCAGTTCACCTTTATAACAAAGCATAGCTATTAATTTATCAAACTGCCCTTTAATGACTAGGTAATTATGCACCTTGAAAATTTTGGTTATGGATGTCTAAAGGCTTTCCGCCTTTGACTTGAGAGCAAAGTAACAAGTTTCTTGAAACTTTTTGTCTTAATCAACTTCCCAACTCACATTTCTTTATCAGCATATTATCAAACCACTGAAGTTAGGAATTCTGTACACAATTAAAAAAAAGGTATTAAAAACTTTGAAGGAACTTCTGTACTTATGGGACAGTCTTTGTTACTCAGCTCAGTTTCTAAATTAACCTAGATGAGTACATAGCACTTCTGTGTCATTAATTAATCAAACTAGTTAATTACAAGTGCAGCATGCAAGTAAATCTTGCATTCAAGTTCAGGTAGCTTTTCAAAATTTGAGGTTTGTTCTATCAGTGCAGGGGGGGTAAGTAGAGTCTTTTGAGATATCAGAAAAATGTTGTCTGTCTCTAGAAGGGATAAAAAAAATAGCAAGACACAGAATGTCTTCTACTTGATCAGAAGACAAGGAGATTGCCACTGTCACAAACTAAACATTTTATTTTGATAGCAGTGAAGTTTAAGTATTAAAGTTTTGTAGAGTACAGAACATAGCAGATTACACGACACTTGCCTGCAAATCTGGAGCCTTAAGACACCATCCCTACAACTGACCCCAAAGCTGTTTTGACTTAGCAGTATATTTGAGCTTCACAGGAGATATAACTGCAATAAAGACATCAGTCCTGTGAAGCTGGAGGTCATGTTCACAGCAACCTCTGTTTTCAGATGAAGATTAATTCTCACAGGGAGTGAATACAAACAAATTAGGTGCCTATTCTTTTTTCAGAATCACCATCTTTTCAGGAGTGGCTCTTCAAGAATGTAGAATCAAAGCAGCAGCTGTACCATGTTGGTAAGAATACATTGTTCTGAAGTGTCACGGGCACGTGTTCCTTGGTCAAAAAGTGTTTTGTATATGTCTGGCAGAGTGGAAGCTGTAGCAGTTACCAATCTCATACAAAACACTCGAAACAGGAAGATATCAAAGACTGGCCAACTGCTTTTGACATTTGTAAACTCCACAGACCGCCTGGTTTACAAGAGAGAAAGTGGATTCCCTGGCAGGTTGAATAGCATCTTTCCTTTTTTTCCTCATTCACTGTGTAAAATAAATACCAAGCAGCATTTAAATTTGTGTGATTAAATCAAGCAATTGCATTAGAAGTGTGAAGAGTTCCTTTCTCCCCTCTAACTGAAGTGAAAGATTTCACCAGCTTTTAGACTTAGCTGGAGTAACTAAGAGTGCATTTAGTTTCAAAAATGTTTTCTGTCCGCATTTTGTTACATTGCGTGCTGAATGGCTAACATAAACCACTGGCATTTAATAAAAAATGAATTCCTATTTAGTTTAAATAGGCTGCATTTATTAAAACAAAACAAAAGGAATGTATTTTGTGTGTATCTACTGGTTGCATGCATTTATACAAGTTACAAACTCCAGACTTATTTCCTATGCCTCAAAACTAAGCAAAGCCTACCACAGTCCTACCAGTCTCCCAACAGTGGGGCTGAAGCACAGGTAAGTTCACTTCTTGCAAAAAAATCCCCAAGCTAATGGATACAGGTACAAACAAGTGCACTTTGGAGAGAATAAATACCCAACATCCTTGTCATCACTAAAATTTAAATCCTTTTGAGGAGCACTGGCATAAAAAAAAAGTTTCACCTTTACATTTTCAGCACTTAAGACTGAGTATTGTATGCTAACAAGATGATTAACACATATATAAAGCAGACTTTTTATAACCCTGACTTTTTACAGTACATTGGAACTAAGCCCTCTGCACCTCGCAGAATAGGACACTGACAGTACCACTTCATTCACGCCTCTTTCACTGGGGAAGTAACTCTCATGTCCTAGAAACATACAAGTATAGCTAGAGGAACTTTCAAAAATCTAAATTTTTCATGCCCATATTCCATGCTGGTGAGATCTAACATGGCATAATGAGGATAAAACCACATACCAATGGGCTTTAACACTGTTGTTGCCATCTTATCTGTAAGACTTCATGAACAATCCTAGCACTGTACAGAAACAGTTGACGTGCTCTTATATTTCTGCTGGGTATTTGGATCATTTAAGGGATTAGCAATGCTTCAGTTGGACAACACAGTCATCCAGGTATCACAGCTATCTCTGAGTTCTGTAAGCACCTTCTTTCTTGAAGTTTCTCTCAGTAAATAAGAAGTTTTTAAATCCCTACAATTTACATAATTATCTGCAAGCAGATGTTTAATTTGAAATACAAAGTGACATCTGACAGCACAAAACCAGAACAGTAACACAGAAACTGTAAAAAAAAAGTACTGTGTTCCTCTCCCAAGTTCCACTCTCATGCTTTCAATTTCATTCCCAAGGTTTCTTTTTGACACTAACAAATAAAAATCCACCTTATTTTGTCAATTTTGCAACCATAAGCATCCTGAGAGGTAGTGTATCTTCTATCCAGGTGTTTGGAGATTTCATCATCTTCTCCCAAAGGGCAGTTTCATCTGAAGTAGAATCCATCCAATCTACTGTAGTTCCATAGCTTTTGCCTAGAAAAATGTCAGTTTTAAGAGAAAAATTACTTGATATGCTGCACAGTTAAGTGTAGACAATCAAATTGCCTGCTCAGAAATAGTTACATCTCCTCAGGTAGCTGATATAGTGCTTTGGAGATGCAGTTCTACATTTTTACTCTTGACCAAATATGTGGAATACAATTAACAAGAGTTTCACACAAATTTTGTCATCTTTGCCCAGGTTTTTTCCTTTATATCCTTGTGGGTTTTTTTGTCACAATCCCAAGGAAAAAGACGCCTATTGCTCGTATATCTGAGAAGGTTTAACAATAAAATAGGGTACTGATTTTGTACTGAAATGCAACCTCGGGTACTCTAAAATTCAAATTAGCACTTACTGTTCTAATTTGTAATTTAGGTTATCCTGGTGAACCATGCAAGAAACTAATTTGTGAAAAGTAGTTTGTGAAAAGTAGTTGCATTTCTTGGGAATACTCCAAACATGTCCTCACCTCAGATCAGAGAGTGGAATGAAAGGGACAAATAGAAGAATTGTATGCTTTTCCTGCTGCTATATCTGCACATCTTATTCTAAAAACTTGTTTGCATTTATAATTTTTCCTATTCAGTATCTTCCAATCTTATCCTGCATTCCTGATCTATCCTTTTATTTCCACCCACTGCTGTCTTTAAACTATTTTTTTGCATGAGTAAGTTTGCAAGACATTATCAGATTTCAGGTACAGGAATAGCATATTCTTGTACTTTAAACAGTACCAGATACAATGTATGGCCAGAAAAAGGTTTGTTTCTAATAATTCTCTTTGTCAGTCATCCTAACCCCCTTAACACTATTATTTACATTTCAGATCTGTTCTGAAGAATAGGTATGTCACTGAATGAAACTGTTCAAGAGAAAAGAAAAACTGAAAGAGAAGAAATGGAAAAGAGAGGGAAGGAAGGGAAAGACTACTTTGTAAATTAAGTATTAAGTAAATCAATTATTAAGTAAATTAAATTAATGTGGAGATTGTCCAGTACCTGTCCCAAGGCCTATCCGGAGGCCTCCCAGAAAGTGGTTTGCTAGTTTGTTGTGATCCCAGACTGTGAGTTCTATGCAGGCTTCTTTTAAATCTTCTGGTCTAAAGCCATCATAGACCATGGTGTGGTTGAACACCGGATTTGTAGTTTTTGCAACCGTCCTTGTTTTCTGACGACTTTTTCTGCTGGTGTCTGGAAGAATGGTACTTCAGAGAGAAAAAAGCACTGTCAGTTTGCACTCGCACAGCACAGCCTGCATGAAACATACTGAAAAGGCAAAAGCTGCTGATTAACTGTGTTTTGCATGTTGAAATAGGACTGAAGATAAGGTGCTCTACAGAGATAGAGTAAAGGGTCACACTCTCAGCTCCTTAACAGGAAATACTGGCAGCAGGTATCCACCCTTGTGCTTCAGAGGATGGAAGGGCAGGTCGGGTGGGGAAGAGGCACAAGTGAGTTTATTTGCTATGTTATCACTGATGACGCTCAAACATTTTGTTGCTGCCAGAGATTTCCCCAACCATCTTGTTATTCTTGTCTTTTCACGTTTTCAGTCTGTATGTGGAAGGGAAGGGGGAAGAAATACAACTATGTATTCACACTATTACACTATTTCATGCTTCTGTCTTCCCCCAAAATTTGCTAAGCTAAACCATGTTTTGCACGAACATGCTTTGCTTAAATGTGAATAAAAGCTTGAACAGTTTGACTAGTCCTTCCACCAAGTGACTGAGACAAAACCAAAGCATAATAATGACACAAAAAGCTCTCCCAGTGAGTTTTACTTGGTGGTACATACTTAGCATGTGGAAGTTGTAAACTATACAGGACAATTTGCACTACACTAAAAAAGAATCAGAAACCAATTCAGTATTCTTTTTATATGAATGTAGAAAAAGAAGGTGCAATTAGAAAGCACAATGGTAGCATTATTAAGCCGCTGTGTTTGATGACTTCAACCTCAATTCTTACCATTTAATAAAAGAGTTGAGCCTATTTCCTCTCAGAAGAGGGAGGTTATGGCATTCCTTCACCCAGATGTGGACCTCACCAGTAGACAGAGTCTTCTTTCCTGTACAAAGAAAACAAAACATCTGCTTAAGCAGATGCCTTTTAAAGGTATTCTGTCTGATGCAGCAATTCCTGCCCATTTGTAGAGCTGATATTCAGTCTGGACTTGTTATCTCACATCTTAATTCAACATTGCTCTCTGTACTCTGGAAGTTGAGATCTTCATCCCATCAAAGTACTGCAGGATCACATCATGTCTGCATTCCTACAATGACTTTTCTTCTGTTACAAGTAAGCAAACACATGCCACTGCTCTTCTCTTCCCAAGACTCCTAGATCAGCTTGTCATCAGCCTATCCGATGTTAGAATTTATTGTTACTTGTGCTTTCAAATACGCTCTTTTATGCTCTTAATATCTTTGATTCTTACTGACTGACTGTCTGCATTAAAAACCTGGCTTCACTCTCAGATTGGTCCACTATCTATTGCCAGACAAGATTGAACCAAACTGATCAGACTGCTGTAAATGTCTGCTTTCTAAATACTTGCTGCAACTTCCTACATGTAGTGTTGCTTGAAATTCAGGGTGTTGTCATTGTTTAGCAAACCACAGCATCTGCCTGATGATTTAAAATCTCTAAAATTATTGAGAAAACAGAATTTTGTTACATGTTCATATTGCATTATAAATCTTAGATTATGACAATGAGGTAATTTCTTCATCAGTAACATTAAAAAAAAACCAACAAAACCAACCAAATATCTCAAAATGGTCTTTGGGATTCTTAACTGTATTCACAATCAGAGTGACTTAATCCTCTAGGAAGAAAACAGAAAACTTTTATGTTGAAAGAAGCCGTGTGAAGTGAATGACAAACATTAAACAGTGTTTTGTGGTTTTTATTTTGGGTTTTTTGTTTGTTTGTTTTTTGTGGTTTTGTTTGTTTGGTTTATTAATATTTAAAAAAAAAAAAAAAAAAAGGACAAACCACCAAAGGCTTGATGAATCCAAGCAAAGGAGCAATGCTTACCTCCAATTGGATGTGGGACATACTGGAGAGCTAGTTTCATCTCCCCTCTGTTTTCTGGATCAGGAGTTATTGCTGAAGTCTGAAATGAAAAAAAAAAAAATTAAACCAAACATCTGATATTAAAACGGTGCTGCACTTGCTCCACATCTTCAGAAGGTTTACTCCATATTTGGTTAACAAGTACCTTCAGATTTCTGTTGCAGCATTATGAAAAAGAGAAATACTTTGAATTTCCTACTCCTTAGACTGTGAGAAGGTTTTTTCCTGCTGCAATAGCTAGCTAGACTAAAAAACATCTCAGAACCGTATTTTTTACCAGTGAATAAGTATTTATGATTATAATCAGCACAAAACCCATAGAACACACAAGACCAAGCCTAAAGAATGACTTGGTTTTGCACTTACACAGCAGAAAATGCAGAACAGCCAACCTACCCTTGGCTTGAGAGGAAACCAGTTGATCTGCTTATTGGATGGATCATTCCAGTCCCAAGCTCCTAAATCCAATTCCACTTCACCAAGGAAGCTATTCCTCCCAAAGGTATCATTGTGCCAGACAGAGATATTAAGGCTTTGATTCTTTAGGAGCTCCTTCTCAATTTTGTACTGCCAGGAAGAAGTAAAGAAAAAAAAAAAAATTAAAACAATCTGAATTTTTACCAATGTTGCTATTCACTTTTTATTTCTATCATCTTAAGCTTATACATGGGTCATGTACAAGATGTAAAAAACCACCAGTGTTCCAATGCTGGACGCAGAGATCCCTGGAGAGTTAACCTCTCAATGGGAGCACACAGCCAGCTCTGCAGGGCAATCCCTCTCATGCTAATTTCCCTTTGGAGTGCAATCTAGACCTGTGCCCAAAAGCTGAGGTTCATCACACATACAGTAAGTTATATCTAGTAATAAAGTTTGATAAATACCCGCAGTATTTCATTATAGACTGGATTAAAAGTTTTCTTTTTGACAGAGGTCTTCCGTTTGCCCAGTCTGTATTTCTCTGGAAGCAGGTAGGTCTTTACATACCTAAAATTTAGACAGAGTTGTTAGAAGAATTAAAAAAACCCAAAACCTAAAAAGTCCAGACTGTCTTTAACTTCATCTTCAAAATACACAAGTATTTGCTTACAAAGTAAAAGAAATGCACTTGAGTAGACATTATGTTATTCAGTTTGCATATTTAAGAATTAGAACAGCAGTGGAGATGTATAACAACGTAACTTTTTTTATATAATATCTTTCTTCAGAGGAAAATCTGTTGAAATGTCTCCTCAGCACATGAAAATACAGAACATATACCTGTAGCAGGCCCAAATATCATATTTATAGGTGCTAATCCTACAGAAAACATATCAAAGTGGGATTTACCATCTGAAAAGTGTAATTTAAAAAAATAATTTAATATTCTTAAAAGTTTTAATTTCCTATGTTAATATATATACACACCAATTTAAAAGAGCAGTTCTATATTCAACCAGAGTTAAAAAAAAAAACCTCACAAAGCACATTATAGCCTCTTCATCTATTTCTGGTGGTTTACTCCAGCAGGGTAGAGAGATTGGAAAAACCCAGCAGTTTTCACTTCCATGTTAAAAGAAAAACTTCCATTAGAAAAGAAACACATTCTTTGTACTTACGGGTCTGAACGCTGTCGCTTAACATCTGCTACTGCCAGGTCTTTACACTGGCAAATGAAGATGTGGAGCTCATGCAGCTGTTCCACATAGTCAATGGCAAACTGAATGTTCCCCTTCACATCAACATTGCCAAAGTCTGCGCTGTAGATGCTCATTAGGCTGCCGCTCACCTGTGTCGTACAAGAGGAGAAATATTTTCCAGACATTGCATTTCACCAGATACTTCAGCATCAGGGTAGAAGTTGTGCTCAGGAATCAGACAGAAAAGAAATCAACTGCAATTCTTCAGATGTAACAATGAAATGTAATAGATGCTATTATACAAGCTTCTCAGCAGGCAGATTAATGAAAGAAAGATATTTGGAAATCAAAGGTGTTAGGCCAGGATTCTTACAAAAAAAAAAATTGAATGGGTTTACTGCATTGAGATAGAAGAAATTAAATTATAGGATGCTGTAGATTTGAAAATTGATTGTGCTCAGATACTTGAAATATTACTTCTAAATCTCCTCAGCTGATCTTCCTTGCAGAAAGCAGAGCCTAAGAGTTTAGGACAACAGACCTTCTTAAAATACTAACAAAAAGATTAATAGATAAAGTTTATATGGCTGAATTATGTACCCAGATACATAACTAAATAAAACACTGAAAATTAAATATGAAATAAAGAGAAGAAAGATGCTTGTGTGTATATATATATATATATATATATATATATATATAATCTCAACATCCTTCCCCAAAATTCTGGTTTTCTTATTCAAAGTTCACATAAACCAATGACTTTTGGTTAGCTAGGTGATTCAACTGCAAACCTGATATACCAATAATATCTCCTGCTTTCACTTCTCTCTCTCCCCTTTCTCCCTTTCTAAATGTTTGTTCAATATGAATTTTTCCTCATTTTCAGCTACAAATATAAGTTTCAAGGGTAAAATCCATGTCTTTGTTCAGAGCCCTGAACAAGCTCTAATATATTACAAGGAAAAAAAAAAAATCTATTTAATTTTACTTTACTTGCTTCAGGCAATTCCATGCAAGAAATTATGTTATGTTCATATAACAGGAGTGGAAAGAAGGAGACAGATGACAAGGGAAGAAAGATAAATGAGAAAAGAGCCAAAAAAAAATTGGAGAAATTAGCAAAAGCAAAGTGCCACTAAAATAATGCTTTGGTTTACATACAGAGGATAAGGAGGCCATGCCAGAAGAGCTGCTAAGATTGGTTAGAGAGCTGGGACTCTTCTTGATTCTGCCAAAGGAATAACTGCTTTCTGATGTTGTATCTGTCTCTCTGTCATCACTCTACAAAAACATCACGGAAAGAAAGTCTGCGTACGTTCTTTATAGTCACAAGAAAAATTAAACAAAAACAAACAAACAGAATTTTAATGCAGATTGAGACTCAATGGAAGTCTGAATTTAAATTCCCTTGTAGTGCAACATGAATAATATTTCTTGAATTAGGTCAAGCATTTAAAGTTGAAAGGGAGTTTTTCTGATGAACAGCCTACACTGATAATTTTTTTAAGCAGCAATGCAATTAGGTTTGGGAGTTTGTTTATTTGTCTTTTTTAAATCTCAAGTAGCAATGAAAAATGACAAAGCTAAGTTTATTAGGACAAGTAAACTCAACTTCTCTGTGTCACTGTCTCATGCATAACCTATGCAATTGATAATGCTCAGTTCTTTTACCAGTCCCTTGTGTTATATAGTAAATGCTGTCAATTCCTTGCCTGTCTCTTCGGGGCAGCTGGCCAGAAGGTAACAATTCGGAGAACACCACTGGATACAGTGAATGGTTTTTGCAAAGTTTTTTGAGGGCAAGCAGAGCTTTGCTTTTTCATGAGAGAATTGCAGCTTTTGTTTTCTTGGTCATTATCAGGTTATGTACTCACAGCCCCATTCTAGCTCAATGCTATCTCTACACTAAAGAATTGATCCTCTTCCCACATGTGCCCTCCTACGCAAGCTTTTACGGTCAACTTCATCTTCCCGTTGTATTGAGCCCAGGAACAATTTACAAGGTCTCCCTGCTCCTTCAAACAGTTTCAATATTTGATGTCTGATGTCATAGATCTTCTCATAACAGATACAAGATTAGTAAACAACTATTTCCACGCACATTAAGAAAATAGTTATTTATATAAATAAACATTTAGCATATAAAGACTTTTTCAATTTGCTTATAAAACCTGGTTATGTCTATTCTGTTAAGTAAAAGCAGACCAGGACTGTTCCTCTGTTCGGAGGTAAACAATAAGGACTGAATAATGTCCAGCCTACACAGGGCAAAGCTTCTTGAGAGAAAATTGCTTTGGAGAATGCTGTTTGGGACGGCACAAAATAAATCCAGAGAGTGAAGTAACAGTTAAGCAGTGTGGATAATCAGTCCAGTTACACGGACTCTTCGAAAGACTGAAAATTCCTAAGTCCTCCCACGGGGGAAGGATATATGGTGATTAGACAAGGGGGACTTTGCTTTAAACTAAGTGATGATAGGTTTAGATAAGATGCTAAGAAGAAATTTTTCACTGTAAGCGTGGTGAAGCACTGGCACAGGTTACCCAGAGAAGTTGTGGCTGCCCCCACCCCTGGAAGTGTTCAAGGCCAGGTTGGATGGGGCTCTGAGCAACCTGGTCTAGTGGAAGGTGTCGCTGCCCACAGCAGAGGCATTGGAACTGGATATTCTTTAAGATCCCTTCCAAACCAAACCATTCTGTGATTCTTCTGATAGAGAACCATAGTTGTCATAGGCCCAAATGTTTAAAATGCTTATCACTTTCAAACTTCAATGTCATTTTAGGAGATTTAAATATAGCCTCGAAACATGTTCCAAGATTCACACTATGATGATGATAACAACAAAAATCAAGCGTGGTATGTTGTTGGGAATTCCAAAATTTTACTAGCACAGAGTTAATGGCTGGGTACCTGAAATTATAACATTTCACAGATGGAGCTCACCTCTTCCTGTAAGAATGATGGTACCGACTTGCTCAGTCCTTTGAGTTTTTCAGGGTTGGAAAACAGTTTATCAGGCTGTGAAGTCACTGTGGAAACTGAAAAGCAGTAATTCAAAAGGCTTCAAAAACACGGTTGTACATCAGAACAGCGAGATTCCCTAACAGGACACAGTTAAAAGCAAACCACTTTGGATGAAATACAAGCACATGCACAACCACCTTGGATGCAAGGGTTTTTTTTCCCCCCATAGGACTCAGAGAAGCTATCAATAGGAAGAATAATCTACTTTGGCATTGTCTATAACAGTGACCAACAGAATTTGACAGGACCAGAAATGTTGTTTGATATGAGGTAGCCTGGGTGCTACAAGCAAATTCTGATCAAAAGTGATGAAGAAAACATTGCAGATGACCTTCCAGATTTTCTTCCTAGAGGAAGAATAAGCACACTTGAGCACTAACAATATCATCACTGACATTAGAATTATTATAATATTCTTAGTAAGAAGTCAGCATACAAGCCAAACTCTGTTCTATTTACTCAGTCTATTTAACTGCAATAGGCAAATGTGTGTAAATCAAGCAAATTCTAGACACGACCAAGGAAGTTGCAAGTATTCCTACTTAATTATGAGATGCCTATCTTATTAATGATGCTTTTTTTGCACTCTGTCTCTTCCACAGTCGCACACCTCTACTGCAGCTCACTTCTGTGCTCTTTCACTGTACAGAATCTTATTGCACAAGCTAGGCCTGCAAAAATCCAGTTTGCAGTAAGCTCGTGATCCTCAGAATTTTTCATGCTCTAATCCCCACTTATATTTAATAATACACAAAGATGAACTGAATACACATTGTGAGACGCATCAATATCATGTGACAGAAAATCATTTGGCAACAAACAGCCAGCTACAGAAGCACATATTTATTGCATAAAATGAAACACTGCACACAATGGGATTGTTTGCAAGGTGAGTGAAACTTTTGCAAAGCTTAAAATGTCAAAACTCAACTAGTGCCCAGCAGATCAATTTTTGTCAGTATGCAATTAGATGCAGTACTTAGAGCAAGTATCTAGTCCAGATGTGTAACTTGTTAGTTGTTAAATGAAAAAGTATTGTTAATGTATTAGTTCAGCTATCAGAGGAAAAGTCTCTCCAGTATCTGCTGGAAGAATCCTATTACTCACTTTCTGCTGCATTTTCAGTCCTCTCTTGATGCTGATCAGGTTTCAGATTCAGCATCATTGTCATTCAGCAGCACGGTTTTGCAAGGTTATAAATAGCATCAATATACTTTATATGTGGGATTTTTCTGGGTTTTTTGGTGTTTTGGGGTTTTTCTACTTCCCAAGACCCCATGATCTTTGTGGGTTTTTTTCCTTCAAATAGTTAGCAGTGGTTTAGGAATTAGGCCTGTATGGGCATTAGGTCTGTTTGATTTTGGTGCATGATGGAACCTTTCTGTTTATGCAAAGATAAATTCAGAACTAGGGACATGGTTCAGTGGTGAACTTGGTCATGCTTGGTTAACTTTTAGGATCAAACTCAACTGTTTTCTCCAACCTAAACAATTCTATGATTCTGTTTCTGTGGTTTGCCTTGCTGTTCTCCTTTGAGGACCTGGATCATGACAAAATATGAGCGTACAAGCTAAAAAAAAAAAAAAAATCAGTCTTTTTGCTGATCAAAAAGTCTTTTTAAGAGAACTTGCCCTATTCTGCCTGTACAGCTATCAATATACAGGCAGACAAATTACACACAATGGCTGTGTGCCATTTGTTCATAACTTCAATCTTAACAAATTAGACTCAAATTCCCCCTGCTCTTTTCAGCTTAGTCTCTACACATTCACACTGAATGCCAAACAGGCTTTCAGTAGGGGTCTCCACTTGAAAGCAGAGTGCAGGATAGCGCTTAAGTCTTGTTAATTTACTGGGTGTTGTAGGCATCCTTATATGCTATGATTATCCTACTGATACTATGGGCCACTGGCATGCAAAATGCTCTAAAGCACCTAAACCATAACCTAAAAAATATAACTGCACACAACTGTCCTTTTAAAACTGTAGTGCTCCAATGCAGTAAATAAACAATTGTGCTCTATATTCCAACATATTCTATATTATCTGATTATCAAAATAAAACAATTCCGTTTATTTTGACATGTTCTTGGAGCAGGTTTGCTTTTGATTTTTCTTAGATTTGGAATTTCTAAAGGTATACAGAAAAATTTAACTGCAAGGCATCTTTAATGCACCAATGGACTGACGATAGCAGCAGTAGCTGATCTACAAGTTATTCTATTGCTTAGAATAATGCTACTTTATAGGAGTAAGGCAGGGAGACTAAGAGAGGTTCCTTTCCAACTGAGGTATTCTAAAGGGTGTTTTGCACTAGCAAAAGTCATCAGATAAACAGACAAATTGAATATTTACTGAGGCCAATTTCTTTCAACTGAGCTTGTGTTCAAAGCTCCTTATGATTTCAGTAACACATAGGCTGTATGACTGAAAGCCAAGAGAATACACTGATAAGTGGCACAGTTTCTACAGATACAGGAGGACATAAATAGATTCCTTAAGAAAAAAAACACAACAGAATTCTACAAAAGCTTTTCAGCCATGCTGAGGTTAAACAATTCTAAAACCACAATATAATTCTTGGTTAAAAAAAAAAAAAAAAAAAATCTTCACTAGCAAAAAGAGGCCATTGAAAAAGCAACAAACTTCCATGCAGACACAAATTATATTTACCATCTTCAGTACTAAGAACTAATTCTTCCTTTGGTTTATTTATTTTTTCTTTATCTGTGCAGGAAAAAATAACACAGTTAGAAACTTTGCTATTCAGTATAAAATGGATGACAGTGATAATAACAGAATTAACAGTAATGAGGACCAAAACCACAGACAAACCAGCAGAGCCATGGGAACGGTTAAATTCAAGAGAGGCTTTTACTTGACATTCTACCTCAAAGCCTACATCCAAGCAGGGGTCACATGGTGACATAGTTTCTATCAGCGTGTTGTTGCAACAGCGTTAGTGCACACCTAAAACCTAGAAACTGGTTAGAAGCAAGCAGTAGCATAAGTAGTATTAGAAGAACAACTTGCCAATGTCTTTCAAAAAATCTACATCTCCACGCTTCAGTTCACAAATGTAAGTTCAGTCTGTGTCTTCCCCATTAGACATGAGGTAAGCGTGAAAACACTCGGGGCAGGGTGAAGCGAGACAGGAATAATAATTTTTAAAAAACCAAGGAATCGAAGGAGCCTACTGAAGAAAACTGGGAATTCATTTTAAGTATAATATTATCTCACCATATTCTCTTAAAGTGAGTTTGATATATTTACTGCTAGATTACACAGGTGAATCATTACTAAACTTAGTTTTTCATGCTTTCATTGTCTACTTATTCGACCCAAGGCAGCAACCAGGAGGCAATGACAGTAGTTGCTCATTACTGTTTTGGGTAATTGCCAATACATTCACAATTAAAAGACTATCCAGGAAACAGTTAACCACTGATCAACACAGTGCACTCCTGGAAGATGTCTGCTACACAAATCAGCCTTGTTCCAAAATTAACGCCAAGAGCTGAAAATTAAACTGTAAGAGAAAAGAATCTTGTTCCAAAGTACAACCTCCATACAGCTTACTGAGAAACAAAAACAAAGCCATGACTTGGCAAGGCTGTATGGAAGACCAGCATGAACACATTTAAGCCAAACTGGGGGTCATGGGAGACACACACAAGCTTTGTGCTCACTTGAGGTGGCTGATGGAATGTCCTCTAGACTTTTGGAAGGCTTTTTCCTATCTGCACTCCTTTTCAAAGCCATCAACACAGGGTTTAATTCTTCTTCAGAACCTGTTTCAAGACAAAACACATGAACACTGCACACACAAACAGGCCATTTTAAGCAAGTCAATGAAGAACCAATCACAGGTTTCTCATGAGAATCTATTTTGACAGTTAGCAAAGACAGTGAACATTCAATGAAAATACAAGATAAATCCGAAGTAAAATAAATTTTAAGTGTCCATTTGTTCTCTCTAAACACCCTCAGTCATCAGCGGAGACAGACAAGTCTGACACGTGATTTGACAGACAAGAGATCTGCCCTGTGTAGGGGCTATCTTTACGGATTAATAACACTGTGGGGGGCAATTATTGCACTCCGTTTGTTAAGATTAATATAGGATAAAAAACTTAGATTGTAGGCATTTTGTAACCATCTTTTAAAGAATCAGAACAAAAGGAAATTTTAGTGGTTTCCCTTTGTGCAAATCTTTCTGTTATAGTCTTTCCACAGTGAAAGTGATTTTGTTTGTTTCAATGCTTGAGTAACCCAAAAAACCCAACAAAACCAAAACCAAACAAAACCAACTGACCAAAACCACAAAAACCTGAACACCAATTCCCCACACATACCCAAAAAACCCCCCAAAAGCCAACCAAACAACACAAAAAAAAAAAAAAAACAAAAAAAAAAACAAAAAAAAAAAACACAAAAAATGAGCTCTGGATGCATTTGCAATCTTGAAATTATGCAAGTGCCTCCAAAAGTAGAATCAAGACAGACCTAGCTCCTTCAGAAATCTTTAAGACTTTCATTCCTCCCTATCTCACTTTCCTCCCCCTCCACCAACCAATCAGTGTTGCTGCCTGTAATTATGGGTGAGACCAAATTACGTTTGATTTTTCCTCACTTATCTTGAGTTTTCACTGACTTTCTTTGGAAATCCACTTTCAAAACAGGCTCAGATGTAAGCTGGCAGGCCCTGGCAACTTTACATATCTCTCAAATTCTCCAGGAGAAGAAAATACTCCTAGTTTCTCCATTTAAGACTTAAAAGGTTAAATTATCTCCTCTACCTTAAGCTCTTTGATGACTATCACGCACCATTGACTAGAACTGCCATTCAACCAAATAATGTGAATCCTAGTAAATGGACCTCTTCATTTATATGGCCATTTTTCAGTGGAACAGGCAGCAATGCCGAATGAAATAGCGCAGAGTATTGGTATTATCCTTATATCCAGATATTCCACTGGTAAATATTATCTTCGGAGACTAGCCAGTGAAACTAAAGAATGAACCCAGTGAGCCACTGATATTTTTTCCTCTTTTAATCCAGTATATTTGAAGGGATTACTAGATTGAGTGTTACAAATTTATTAACTTGAAGGCAATGTCACATGGTATAAGAAAAGTGAAAATCACACAGACGGAATTGATTCATGCTGCTAAACTATCCTTACCAAAAAAAGGCTTACCCAAATGTAGTATGTGTCTATTAAACATCTTCTAATCGAACAGCTTAATTAGTTCTTCCCACCCCTCCCAAGCAAATATCCAAATATTTCAATTAAGAAAGTATCACAAAGACTTTCCATTAACATATTTCAAACTGGGTACAAAAAAATTATTGCAGCCGTGTTTAACTCAGCACCATGAATTTTAGAAATCAGATAGCTCACAAGTTGAATTTCTGGTTCCAGAGTTTTCATCTGAAAACTTGGATCCCAAATTTAAGCTGTTGCCTTCCTCTTCATTGTTATCCTCATGCCGAGACATTGGGCAGAACTGAGCTTCTTCTGGCTGGAGGGAGTTGCTCTCATCTTTAAGTAGTGTAGTTGTTCTGAAATTCACCAGTGCTTGAAATTCTGAATTCTGTTCAGAAGCCCCCAAGAATGTCCTTTCAGTCATCCCTTTTTCATTTATCTCAAATGGTTTGATTGCAACCATATTGGTCTTGCCTTCCAAGGGACAAAGATCAACTGGAACCATGTTTCTCTCTCCTCCATCTCTTTGAAGACCAGAAGCTTCAATTTCACTTCCTGCAAGATCATTAACTGAGGTTTTGACATATTTTTCTGGAACTCCCTCTTTGAGAGCTATCTTCATTTGAGTATCACAGCTACTTATGGCTTTGTATGGCTGTGACCTTCTCATGAATAGAGTCTCTTTTTCTGAGGGAAATGTAGGACCCTCAAATTCTTCTTGCTGATATAAATCTTTTGATATTGGACACGAAACTGCAGATGCTTCTTGAAGAAGTTTTTCTAAAGAACGACTGAATTCACCAAATTTTCCTATATTTGAAACAGAAGTTTTTTCTATTGTTTCATGTATTTCTTGAGGGTGATCTCTGTCTTGTTGAAGTGGCACGTGTACACCTATACTAGTATGTATTTTATCATGCATTTTCTTATCCATATTTTCCAGCACAGAAGCAGACATTTCAGAGACCCCTTTTAGTGGATTCTGAAAATTAACATCAGACCCTCTACACCCAGTGCTGGACAGTACAGATCTTTCAGTGGTCTCACTGATTTCCTGCAGCAGCTCCCCATCAGGCTCATAGGCTGTGCTCACAGTTTTCACCTCAGCAGTCCCCTGTACTGTGCTGTCAGCATGTTTGGGCTTAGGAGAAGGTATTTCAGAAGCCTCCTTCAGCAGCCTCGCTAAAGCAGAACTCAAGCCACTGGCCTTGGATGGGGCAACAGACTTTTCTATATTTTCATTGATTTCCTGAGGTACCTCTCCACCATGCTGCTCATAGGTCATGCTTTTAGCTTCCACCTCCAGAGTTCTCTGTACTGTGTTGTCAGCATGTTTTGGTTTAGGAGGAGGTGTTTCAGAGGCCTCCTTCAGTAGCTTCTCTAAAGCAGAACTCAAGCCACTGTCTGAAGATGGGGCAATGGACTTTTCTATTATCTCATGGATTTCCTGCAGCAGATCTCCATCACGCTCGTAAGTTGTGCTTTTAACTTGTGTATCAGCACTTGTCTGCGCTGTGCTGTCAGCACATGTGGGTTTAGGAGGTGGTGCTTCAGAGGCCTCCTTCAGCAGCCTCTCTAAAGCAGAACTCAAGCTACTGGCCTTGGATGGGGCAACAGATCTTTCTACGGTCTCATTGATTTCCTGCAGGACCTCTTCACCATGCTCACAAGTCACGCCTTTATCTTGCACCTCAGCTCTTCTCTGTGCTGTGCTGTGAGCACATTTGGGTTTAGGAGGTGGTATTTCAGGGGCCTCCTTCAGCAGCCTCTCTAAAGCAGAACTCAAGCCACCGGCCTTGGATGGGGCAACAGACCTTTCTATGGTCTCACTGATTTCCTGCAGCACTTCTCCACCATGTTCATACACTGTCCTTTTAACTTGCTCCTCAGCAGTGTCCTGTGCTGTGCTGTCAGCACGTTTGGGTTTAGGAGGTGGTGTTTCAGAAGCCTCCTTCAGCAGCTTCTCTAAAGCAGAACTCATGCCACAGAACTTGGATCCCGCTACAGACTTCTCTATGGTCTCATGGACCTCTTCAGGCTGACCAGTAGCTTCTTGGTGTGCTGATTCTACACTGCAGTTAGTTTGTGATATACTATTTGAATCATCATATGCTTTCATTCCCACCCTTCTGTATTCAGAAGGTTGAGATACAAGGGTTTCTTTGAGAAGGTTCTCCAAACCAGCTTGAGGCCTCTGAGAGCCCTCAAGAGTATCATCCTTTTCTGCTGCCTGATATTGTAGATACAAAGGTTTAAATTCCCTAAACAGTTTTCTGAGACCCTTTCTGTTCTCATGCTTATCTGTTGATGACACATTCACTTGTCCTATACTTTTGCCTACTTCTCCTTGATTAACAGGAGAAATATCATGACTGTCTTCCCCTGTTCTCTCAAAGACCTTGCACTGATATGACTGAAAATGTGTCCCTTTTAAAATGTTTTCTTTTAGGTTTAAGCTAGATGACACCTCAGAAGCTTCCTTTTCTAGCTTCTTTAGACATGATTTAAATCCATCAAGCTCACCTTTAGGTAGAACAACTTTATCCACAGTCTCTGCAACTTCCTCTTTATCCAAAGGAGTAGCCTTGTCTTCCCCTTTCTCTATAGGTAAGAATAGTTTCTCACCTACTACTGTCTCCCTCAATTTGTCATCAGGTGACTGGACCTGTAAGGATACAAGATGATCTTTTGATGAAACAATACTTTCTGTACATTCTCTAACTTCTTGCTCTTGAAGACCCATCTTTTCCTGGGATGTTGAGTTAACTGGTTGTCTGTCCAGGTGGAGAGAGTCTGTATTTTTTGTGTGTGTTACATTCAGACCTTTTAGGATAGGAGCTCCTAGAGACTTTTTGCATACCACAGAATCCAGTTTCTGTGTTTTTCCTCTCTCAGATGTCTGCGTTTGTTGTTGAATTAACTCTTGCTTGCTCATATTATCTCCGCCTTTTTTATCTTCTTTTGATTTTCTTTCATAGGTTATCGATCTAGTATTATTTGGCAAAGAATCATCTTCCCTGTCAATGCTACTCTGGAATTTAACTCCAGTATCCCAGAAGTTTCTCAGACTCTGGAATCGTGAAGGATCTGAAATTTGATCCTTGGACTTCTCATTCATCTTTTCTTTTAAAGATAAAACCTGGAAGCTGGGCTTCTGTTGGGAAGAAGCAGTAACTTTTCCTTTAAGAGTTTCCTTCTCATCTTTGTCTTTGCTTTTTGAGGAAGCTGAAGTGACACCAGCTCTGGGATGCAAGTTACTGGCTTTTGGGAGCTCTGTACATTCACAAAATTCATCTGATTGAAGTGTCCCTTCTGGTTTTCCAAATGCATGGCCTGGTCCAGATATGAAAGAGTGGTGACTTCTGTTCCTTGAAGCCTGACTTCCAAAACTTAGTTCAGGACTTTTTAATGTATTCTTGCTCTGATCATGCAATGCCTTAGGTGGATACACTGCAGATCGTTTCAGTTTGTCACTTTCTCCAAGACCTGTCAATGCACGGCCACCTGACACATCAACATTGACACCGACTTCTTTCTCTCCATTACTGGGGATCCTTTCCCAGAATGCTCTGATCTCCCTTATTCTTCTTTTTTCTTGCATTGCCTTCTCCGATTCACATTTCTGAGCTGGTAGCTTGTGCCCTTGATGTTCCAAGAGATTTGATTTTTTATTTTGTCGTTTGATTTCTTGACCTTGTTCTTTTTCTTCAACACTTGTACAATCAAATTCAGTTAGCAATTTATCATTTTGTTTCTCATTTGTTTCCCCTGTGTTAGGCTTCACCCTCTCCTTTACCAGCTGCATGTTTTCTGAAGTAAAGGATGTAGATGAAATACTGCTCTGTTTAATCTTTCCAAATGGTCTCTCTTCCGTATCTTCTGTTTTTCCATGCATGCTAGGCCCACTGTGTTCTGTAGGAAGAGCTGCTGTTCTGATTGACATATCCTCTTCCTCTCTGGGCTCCGTGCCTTGGGACTTCATTGATACATGTTCCTCATCTTCAGTACTAGAACTTCTTTTAAACCAGTCTAAAACTTTTGATACAGATTCATCATCCACTTTCATGAGTTCATCAGCATGTCTGCCAGGCTTGGAAATGGTTTTAGCATCTCCCTCCTCAACAAGATCAGGCTTACCTTGTTGAAGACTTGTAGAATTGGTATTGGACACCTCATGTGCATCTGTTTCAGCAGAAAGTTGATGTCCATCTACAATGTAAACAAGCTTATCAGAGTTATGAATCAGACATGACTAAAAATGTTTCAACTACCTAGAAAATTCTCAGATTTTTTTTTAACTGTTAGTGGACAAAAGAGTTCTCTGTCCTTGTGATTTTGGAAAGAACCATACCATGGACAATAGAATGAAAATAATTCCTGCTCTGAGACATGCTATTGGAATCATGGCTTTTAAGGGTACAAGCCAAGAAGATGGGTTAAACCCATTCTTAAAGGAAGTACCTTCATTGAAGGGAGGCTTGGTGTGACACACACACAGAGGATGACAATCCAGCATATTTGTGTTTAGTCCCATAAACAAATCCCTAAGTCACATTTGAATTACTCCCAAGGACAACTGACAGCACTATACTAAAATGCCATTCACAACAGAGGTGCCTATACTGGCTCTGATAAGATTACCAACAGGAGATTGTAAAAGTATATTTAAAAAAAAAAAAAGACTATTTAATTCTGCAGCAGCACATTCCTACTACTTTTATTTCCTGGTTGCCAATTGTTAGCTACAAGTGATCCACATTAATGAATATGTGTTATATCCTATCTCATTCCATTCTTCCCTTCTATTAGATTCTTACCAGTAAAGTTTTTGTGTGACTCTGATTCGCGGCTCAAGATCTGGTTGGATTTTTTTTCATCAATACTCTGTTCATTATTGCTGTTTGACAAGATATTGCTGGAGGTGTTCTGTGTAGTTTCAAGTTTCTTGGGAGCAACTGTATTTGTCTGGAAGCTTTCACTTACTGGGAAGACTGATCTGTTACTGTCGTGAGGGCCAGATGCAGATGTGTCCTCTTGCAAGCCATCTATTGTTTTCATTTGTAAGGTTGATGAATAGGTTCCCAAAGGCTTTGCAGCAGAAATTTGCTTATCCCCAAGTGAATCTGATTGAACAGCATAATTTCCACTATTCTTTTTCCTGTCAAGTTTTAAGATATCATGCTCTCTTTTTTCTTTACCATGGTGTAGCTGTGGGCTTTGCAGAGGGTTTCCTTTATCTGAGCTAGATGAAAACCTCACTTGTTTCAGTTTTTCCAGTGAATTTTGTGTGGAGTCTTCTGCTTCTTTTGTAAGAAAGTTCTTCTCACTTTCTCCTTCAAAAATAGTTGCAGTAGAAAGACCGTTCTTCTTCTGAACATCCAACATCTGACTGACCCGAACTTCTGAGTCAGTGGAACTTGAGCTTGAGCTGCGCTTCAGAATGCCCCTGGGGGGGGTTCCAATGCCATTAATCCTCTCGGTCTGCTTGGTTAGTTTGGGAACAAGGTCTTCTCTTTGTGATACAGAATCTGCTGCTTTGTGAATTAGTTTCCTAGCTTTTGGGACAGGGCGCTTAACCAGTTCCTTCTGTGATTCATCAGTCAGTTCCAAAGAAGGTTTCTCAGGTTTATCTGTTCCATCATTTTGTAACTTTGATTTAGGTGGGCTGCCTTCTGAGAGTGACCAAATTTCTGTAATACATGGAAGAGCTCATGAGTTTACGTGACATTTGCCAGAATAAACAGAAAGATATGACAGTGCAGATCTAAAATGCAGTGATTGTGCTAGTTTATTAAAAACAACTACAGCAAAAACACAGCCAGTAATTTTACATAGGTGTTTGATTTTATTTTTATGTAGTAGAAATTTTTAGCAAATTAAAAGCTTGCAGCTATTTCTTATTTTAGAAACATTAACTATTTGATGACACCAAAGGGAGTACACCAAGTTTTTTTTTCAGCATTATTCCTGCAAGGGACAAATTTTGCAGGGAAGGGCAGCTTTTGAATATACATACACCTCTTCAGTGTCAGAACGTAAACTACAAAACATGGAAACAGGCTATTCCCACAGTCATATGGAACAAGAAAAATACAGAAATAATTTCCTGGCAGGGAGAGGAAGGGTTTTCTATTCCTACTATGGAAATCTTCCCTTTTCCTGTTAGCATGCTTCACAACAGAAACAGGAGAGTAATAGCCACATATGACTCTAAATTACAACTTCAAATGCCTGTATTGTGATATATAAACACTCATCAGCTTGCTTGCAGAAAATACTGCTGGAAAGGGATGACAATAAACAGGACTAAGGAAACAGAGGAGGAAAGTATGGACCAAAGTAAGCCAGGCTGCTTCTGTCAAGATAATTAGCAGCAATGATTGGAAGGTCAAAGACAGCTATGCCAAATTCAGAAAATTTCACTTGTCCTCTTTTCAGCAATTCAGGACAAGCAAACCTCTCAGCTGGAGTGCTTAGTACTGACTAGAACTATGAGTAAAAGAAAGGAGGCAAAATCCATTTACTCATGTCTATAGCCATTTCCTGAGTGTATTCACATGCTTTAGATGAAGCTTGAAATAAGCTAGTTGACAACTCCCCATAGTTAAGACAAAAAAGGTTTTGATCTCTTTCAGAAAGAAGCAATGAAAGTAAAAATAATTTCCATATAAACCTACAGGAAATTCACAGTCATCTGCTAAACAAGTGCATTTACCCTTCTTTGATAGCTGAGGTACAATGGCTGGTCTGTCTTCTGATTGCTCATTGTTCAAGTTATCATCTGAAGCAATGGAATTAAATGGATTTCTCCTTTGCTAAAAAAGGAACAAACATTACTGTTGCAGTCAAATTATTACATCACAAAATAGAAACAAGTACAGTGATTTCCTCTTCCCCACTAATCTATCAGCAAAGAGTCTGAATGCATACCTCTTAAATTGGACCCATGACAAAAAACCTAAACATTATGAACAGAAAACTATCAGAAGTGCCATTGATAACCTCATCCTGTTCTTTTGAACTCACCAACAGAGATAAGCCACCACTTAAAGACACTTGAAAATTCCAAGATCTTGCAAGTTAAATAATTTTATCTCTAATTCTGTGATATTAGAACAGAGCAGGTCAATCACTTTCAGTAGTTGAACAGATTGAAAATAATGACAAGAAGAAACAGCCACCCATTATAGGTGTAGCAGCACTTTAGTGCTGAACCTTTAGTGGCTTTCACTACCTCCCTCCAAAACAAAACAAAATAAACTATTTTTTAAAAAAATATATTATCTTTCCTCCTCAAAGCTTTATTTTTGTTTACCATTGAAGCAAATAACTTCCATCTTATTCAGTATTAGCCATACCCTTACTGATGAGACTGCTGCCTTCACAGGTCTTTCCTCTGGTTTGTTTAACACAGGGGTTACTTCTTTAGAACTGTAAAGGAAAATTACATAACAACTTCAGCAAACAGGACATTACTTTAAGCCTTTTTGAAAAAGCAAAACAAAGATTCACTTATACATACTCCAACATAAACACTTGGCACCTGAGTTTTTCTATTTAGCCTGTTTTCATCAGATTTAGAAGAAAAGCTTCTCATTCCTATAGTGAAGGGGATACTCTTGCTGCTTTGTTTCCTTGCAAAAATGTATTTACTTGTTAAAGAATTCAATACAACTTCTACTTGGCATGACAGAAACCATGTTTTTGGTACATTTTACATGTCTTAACAAGCTTTATAAAAATAAATATAAATATATCTTTTGTATTTACTATAAATATAATAAATACAGCTGCTCTCCAAAAAAATATCAGTGTTGCCATCTCCATCCTTGTACTACATTTGTACTTCTAGGACTGAAATCAAAGTGGAGGAGTGTCAAAATCTGAATAAAAAATAGAGTTTTGCAAAGTGTCAAAGTCAGAAAAAACAGAGGAACCCCATCATCATTATAGTAAAGATGTGACGTCACAGATGACAACACATCTCCCTCAGAGATACAGTTTCTAAGCTATTCTTTCAATTGAGATGTATAATTTTTTTTGATTGATAGCATTAGTGAAGCAAGTTATTGCTAGTGATAATAAGTATAGCCCAGGTATGGAGAAATTAAAATAGCTAGAAGAGACAGCTTCCATTAATATGGAACAAATATTTCATCTACTTGCAGAATGATGCAAGGTTGGTTGCTTTTTTTTTTCCCAATCAGATTTTTACTATTTGAGTTTACCTAAACATCTCAGACATGAAAAAATATTTGGTTTTTGAAGACTGAAGTTAGACATGGATTTCAATACGATCTTCTCATAACAACCATATTCAGTATCCTAATTTTATATGTAAAACACTGACATTAACCAAGATACACACTTATGATTTTGAGGTGGGGGAACAGTATGAAGCAGAAAAAAATTATATTTCAAGATAGGAGATATATCTCAGGCAAGCAAGGAAAGCAACTCCTACGTTTTTTCCAATACAGATCTACAAAGAAATTCCAAATGGAATATTTCTTTGCTCAATGATCTTTGTTATGTGTGAAAAGGCTTAAGGGTGGTAAGTAGAAGAGCCACAAGGCGTCTCAGGACAGAAAAAGCATCCACCTCTTATCAAGTTTCAGATTTATTTCCTTGCATTGACAAATCTCTCCAGTCTGGTAATTGGTACCAGTCTGCCCTCCTGAGAGGAGGACAACTTTCCCATCTTCTCCAGGGCATACAGTTAAGCTCAAAGTTTAGGGGAGAAAAAAAAAACCACCAAAACACTGATAACTACCCTTGAAAGTCTATTTGCTTCTGGACTGCTAAATGTGTCTGAGCAGTGGCATAACTTACGTTTTGCAGAAGGAAAAACATAATTATGGAGAAGATAAAATGACCATAGTGAGCAGTGTGGACCTAAGGCTAGCAAAAAAACCAAAACCAAAACAAAACAAAAAACACAGTTGCAACCTGAACTATAATCTTCTGTATCTCTTCCTTGCTTTTTTGATTCAACACTGGCTTTAAGAAATATACAACCCATGCATAGTGATTAGAGGGTATGAGCTGATCTATGGATCAGCTGGAATCTATGTCAGGGGTAAAAAATTAACTGTTCTTATGTTTTTGGAAGACAGTAACTTCTGCAGCCTCTTATATATATGCCCCAGATTACTAACAGGTTGTATTGTTCTATTATTTGCTGATCCCAAATAAGGAGAAAAAAAAAAAAAAAAAAAAAAAAAAAAAAAAAAAAAAATCTTTCTCAGAGCTAAATGTTGCAACTTCTAGTTTCTTTTCCAAAATATCCTTTCACATTATGGTTTTTAACCTTAGTTCTAATATATTTTATAAGTGCGAAAATAGACATCCATGTTAAAGAAACTACAGAAAATGGAGTTTGTGTTCTTACTTTTATAAAGCACTTGTGTTTTGCTTTTTGAGAGTACCACACCTGTACGCTCCTGCATTTTGTGTCTTCTCTGCACCACGTACTACTGAACAGGACAATCATTATTTTTGTTTTTAAGGTCTAGGTCCCAAATACTTCAACCCCTCATTCATTTTAAGCAAGGAAAATACTGTTAAGCACCCTGGGCTACAAGAAACTACAGTGCAGTTTTTACAGGTGGAGAGGGTGTGTGTGTGTTCAACAAAACATAATCTCACAATCTTTAATGTAATGCTTCTTTGGACTTACCAGAGAATAATTAAAGATTATGAACTTGGCATTACATACTGAAAACCCTGATTTAAATAAAGCAAAACAGAAAAAACAACAGCCAGGATCCTATAACTAAGTTTTGAAACAAAGGGTCTGAAAAGGAGTTTACCCACAACCCACATAGATAAGAAAACTGAACAAACAGTTCCCAGGTATGCTGCATTCACAAGGCTAATCTAAAAGTGTAGAAGCCAAACTGATAGATCAAAAAAGATTTTAAAAATACTGCACTTCAACTTGGAAAAATGATGTGCTGAGTGAGAACCAAAATGAAGGCCTAAGTCCCATACAGACTGAGGCAACAAAGCAAAGGCAGGAGCAAAGCTAGAGAAAGGGGTTACAGATTTGCAGGCATTGTCAATACATGGATTTTAAAAGTCAGGGCTTTTGCGCAAATTTTTCCACTTGCTGAGCTCCAGGGCCCCCACTTTCCACTTGTTCAAGGACACTTTGTAGCTTAGGGAAGAAAACGACCTACAAATCTTAATCTGAAAGACAACCCTCCTTCTTTGAGATTCAGCTTATAGACAGATGGCATCACTGGATAGAGGCAATATTGACAATGTGACTCACCTTTGAAAATCCATTCTGTTCAAGGTTACACCTTCAAAGACACTTCACACACCTGGCCTGTAAAGGCTCTGGTATGCAAGAAAACTATCACGATGATATAACACTCAAGAAAGAAATAATTCATAGCTTCATTATGGGCTTTAGATATTTTGGGTGTGGGGATAAAGGTCACTGCTAATTTTAAGAATATTCCTGCTCCACCTAATATAGCAGCACCCTGATTCAATAGCAGTTGAATTGGCCCCAGGGTTGGATTTTATCCTTATCAGTTTACAAACAGACCTACCGGAACTGAACTTTTTTTTACACTCAGTAGGAATTGTTTTGCTTTAAGAACAGGATCCAGAACAAAAGTACTCCAAGTAATTTGTTATCACATAGCTTCTGGACCCAATCCTCAGGTTAGCAGCTGTATGTTTTATGCAAAACCTGCAACCCACTGCTGGCCTGAGGCACACTCCTAGAGAAAGAAGGGGAAGGGGAAAAAAAAACAAACAGAAAACCCCATAAACCCCACAACACCTACAAACTTATTCTTAAAGCAGCACTTCAAAATGCTTCAAAAGTCCAAGTGCTTGAACTGCAGGTAGCATTTGGACACTGTAAGCCATGAACTGCCTTTAATGCAATCCCAGATTCTAGAATTATACTCTGCTTCATCCCCTTAGCTGTGTTGTAAGAGGAAGAGCCCGTTAACGCCTTGTGGCTCCACTATCTTAGCAGCCAAATTAAATGTTTGTAGACTTCCCCCTCCCATCCCAGCTACTGGGGTTATTGCTTTTGCACCATTGCGTTTCCTTCTGCCATTAAGACAGGCCCACAGTTATGCCAGGCCAGTCTCTTTCAAATTCCAGTATCAGGAGAACAGAAAGGAAGAGTATCTTATAAGCATATGGTGCGTCCTCACATGCAATATTGTGTAGACTAACCTCAGTTATAGTGAATTAAGCCCATGCTGAAATCATGTGCAATGAAATACCCTGTCACATTTGCTTGCTGTAGGTTTTGACATTTTGGAAATAAATGATCTGAGGCATTCCATCAAGTTATTTATTCAAAGTCAATGTAAGTAAGCATCCAGCCCACATATGATAGATCACTTCCTAAGGTCCATTTCCAACTGCCTCATAAATCCCTTCACTGTCTGAGCTTGCTTTAGAGAGAAGGCCTTGAGCTATTGAGGAAAGTACAAGTACACATGAACAAGGAGTGGAGGCTGATTAACTTTTGGAACAATTCAGAGCAAAAAGCAGGAGAGAATCCTGGAAAAGAATTATCAAGCTTTGCATGGCCGTGATCTGAAATAAGTCATCAAATCACTTCCAGTTGAAGACCACTATCAAGCTGGTCTCATTAAAAAAAAAAAAAAAAAAAAAAAGTGTATATATTCTTAAACCTTGCTATGTTATATATTTTTGAAGAGGCTACCCTGGCATATTATAAAATCTATTATATCTTATCAATCTCACACAGTTTGTGGAGAGTTGCAATTATAATAGCATTATAAGGCTATACTTCTTTAAAAGTATAATCACCTTTTCCTGATGCACAAGATGCTAAAAGACATATTAAACATCAGCATGTCTTCTGCTATTCTTGAAGAAATAACTTCATAGCAATCCTCTGAATGTAGAAGCCACCTTTAAAAAACCCCTACATTTAGCAACAACTAACTCTGTCAGCACGATAGTTAACTTGAGTTGGGAGGGGAAACAGAGCTCTGTCTTGTAATAAGCAACCTTTATAATCCTTTTTGGGCACCTTCATCTTTGTAGAATCTATAACAAAGCAATCAATTCGACCTTTTTCAGCACAATTTCAGATGTGGTCAAAACAAACACCTCTGAGTCCACTGATAGTGATAAAATATAAGACAGGCAGTAACAGAGTTGTTAAGACTCACACCAACCTTTGCTGCCATTCACCATGAATGTGTGCGCCCAGACTGCAGACCACGAAAGTGAAAGGTTCAATTGCTACTAGGTACGGTATAAATGCATATAGGAGAAGCCTTACTGAAAAGAAAAAACAGATGATGCACAGCGAAAGACTTAGAAGACAGACAAGAAAGTGACAGATTAGGGAGCTGATCAATGGCACAACCATTTTACAGAAGTAAAACAGTTCCCCTACGAAGTAACTCTTCCCTCACTCCGTTCACTGTAAGCACAAACAGTGGCTATCTGGGTTACACCCTGGTTCTTTTTCCTCGGTGTGTTGAGGAATCTGGCCACTTAAAGATATCTCACTTTTACCTGTTCTGACTCCAGCCGTTTCAGCATTTTCCTTCTCAAATGTAGGCTTTTTGGAAGTTTTTAACACAGCCAATGAATTACACGTAGGTATTTTAAAAAGAAGACATGTCTGTTTCCGAAATCAACTCAGGCTATTTCAAAGAAAAATAAAGTTGTTTGGGATGTTTACAGACTTGAGATAAAGTGATTGAATACAAAATCCTTTTTAGTTCAGAAACTAATCATCACCCAGCCCTCCTGACAACTGTAGTAATTCAGGCATACCAAGGATGTCTGTTTTTATCTTACTCTGAAAGGAAGCTTCTCCATTCCAGAAAGACATTTACTTTTCTTGGTAGACTCTGACTAATTTTCTGCAGCTTCCTAAAGATTCTAGTTCTTTCCATCTGAAATATGTTTGGTCTTCTTAAAAAGTCTCAGAGGTCTTAAACTGTGCACCCAATAATTCTTAACAGCAATTTCTTAGTCTACAATTCTTCATGTGATATGAAATATTCAAAACATGTGGATGTGGCGCTTGGGAATATGGTTTACTGGTGGCCTTGGCAGTGCTGGGTTAATTGTTGGACTTGATGATTTTACAGGTTTTTCTAATCTCAATAATGCTGTAATCCAAGTTTAAAATTCAGGCTGAACTGATAGAATGCTTTCAGCACACAACTGAATGAAGAGATGTAGAGATTGTGGTCCCCCTGTTACTGACTGCAGGGGACTGATCATGGCCAGCCATTCCAACAAGAAAATCCAGGTCTCACTTCAAGGAACCAAAATAAATTGTGGCATGAGAACATGTGTGGGACCATTCTATGCTTGATTGTCAACTATTTCTGAGAAAGGCAAGCTGAAGATGTTAATTGTTCTATATTCAAATGCAGAACAATGCATGACTATGTGTCTGTCACATGCACAAATTTCTTGAATGATTCTGAGGGAACATTTGGTGACCTTTGAAATAAGAGATAAGCACAATATTTTGGGTGGAACTTAAAGCTTCCAAGTTTCACTAGTCCATATATATACATTCTAAGCATGATAAACAGACAGCTTACCTCAAACTAGTTTTCTGTTGTTCTTCTTCTTGATGTTCCACAATGCCGTGTAGATCGGGCGGCACGAAGACTTCTTTATCAACATTGTTCACCCAGCTGATCTTTGCTTTGCTCGTTTTGTTCTGACCCACTTCAGCTAAAATATGAAGCAAGAATATTGCTGTTTCCCA